>NC_048893.1:34188312-34228971 GCF_011077185.1 Oxyura jamaicensis
GGGGGGGGGCGTTGTTTTGTTTTTAATGGACAAGCAGTTCCTAATACTCAATACAAAAAGACTTTGGGAGCAAAAAAAAAAAGTTCAGACGTGAAGAGAGAGACAGACAGACAGACAGAGAATTGTATAGCTTCCAAACTGGCTTCCCATCAAGCTCTCTTATCTACAGGGCTACTGAGTCACACTTCTTGTTACTTCTCTACTGGATGCATGTTTTTGTCACATTCACTTTATCAGAAATTATGGTACGTGTTCTGGCAATTTTTACTGTTATCAGAGGCAGGCAACCTTTGAGTTTTCCTCTGAAGAAGAACTAGAAACATGGGCAAGCTCTTGCTAGAAAGGGCTCCAATGCATTAAGCAATTATCCACAGCTTGAGCTCCTCAAGCTTTTCATTAGGTTCTGAGAATGAGTAGGATCTAATATTTGTGTGTCAGATGTCATTAGGCAGCAACTAGAAGGCTGGTTTCCAGAATAAAGGCTGTATTTAGAGCACAAACAGGAACAGTATTCAAAGAAAGTAAGCAACTTTTTGCATGAAATCCCAGCTACCCAAAATGTCTAGGGCAAAGTTATCTGTAGAACTTCCCTGAGTGTTAATCCTAAATCCTGAGTGTTAAATTTCACTGGAGTTTACATCCCTACATTTTCACACTTGCATGGGTTCCATTTCCATACATTGCGTCTCTCTCTAGTGTACTTTGTAGAGATTTTGCGATGTTGACTGTGTATTGCTTCTGATCTGGGTCTTCTCTATTGTACTCCCAAAAAAAAGTACAGGGCAATGCTTTTGCATATCCAGCTCCTGATTAGCGCTTTCTCTTTATAGAAAGAATTCACTTGACTCAGAATAACTTTTCTGTCCGATCTTCTTCTTATTGTCATGTTTATTGAAATGCATGTTGCAGAGTTTCTCAGACTGACATTCTGAAGTCCACAGCCACTCACACCCCCAAGGGTGGCAAGTGCACAAAACATTTTTGCCTGCCATGTGCATGTACATGTGAATGTTGGCAATTTTTCCACAAATTCAAATTTTTGCCATAGTTCAAACTCAGTAAATATGAGTAGAAATTGTGAATACTTTTCACTAGATATTTTCTGTCTCCATTTTGCATTATAAAATTTCTAATTAAAATATTATGTTCAAACCATTTTCAGAAAGATTTCCTTATTCTCTGTTCAGTATCATTAGAAAGGGAGTATTGTACATCATACGTTCCTGCTGATTTCATTTTATTCAAGTGATTTCCTTTTTCATCTACATGAAGAATTTAAGTGGTGATGAAATAAAGACTCAGTCTATGACTCATCTTGTCTGAAAGAAATCTGTCTGAAAGAAAGCTGTATTAAATATGCCTGTTAGACTTGAACCGGTGAACACTGAGGGCAGTGCTTCACAGTAACATAGGGAGTGCACTCAGCTTTTTGAAACAAAGTCCACATTATTGGTAATGGTCTTCCAAGTCTAGAGCTCAACCAGAAAATACAGAATGGTAGGTTTTAAAACTGAAAATTAGCAAAACCTTTTTTGAATAAATTTTACTTCTACCAAGGAGAATTGAAATATTTATTTTTTTTAAGAACTCCTTCAACTTCAAGTTGATAAGTTGATGTTCACACAACAGGTTAGTTGGTGGGTAGGTCTTTGGGACCTAAAAGAAAAAAAAGAAAAAAAAAAAAAAAAAGCAATTGCAATAATTTGCACATTTAATCTTCTTCACTTCTTTCGAATATCAGCAGATGAATACTCCAAAAGAAACTGTGAAACATGAACTTCCAGACTTCCTATTTAAATAGTTCAGACATCTTCTCTTTGCCAGGTTGTCTCCTTTCAGTGATAATTATACCAGAATTAGAACCACTAAATCTGTATTTAACGGACTATGGAAATTATGAAGTATCCTAGTCCATTGCTAGCATACTGACATACCCCACTTCAAAAGACTCTTTCAGCAGGCAAGCACTCAAGCTGAAGGAGGCACAAATTAATACATGTTTCTGCCAATTATGGAACCTTGTCTTGTGAGGGCTTCTCAACACTGGAATTTGTTTCATTTCATGCATTTGAATAATCACCCTATGATGTTAGCTGGCTATTCAAAGGACACAATCTAACAAATTCCCCCCTACCATTTTTAATGAATATTCTTATAAATTGTTATAGCATTTGAGATATTTTCAACCGACTGCTGTCTTATTGTTATTAACAAAACATTTTCTGCAGTAAACAGTTCCTACTGAAATAAAATCTCAAGAGCTTACTTAAAAGTTCACTTTTACCAGGGAAAATGCTACATTTGCCTTAAAAGCATTGGTTCTTTTTGATTGGCAGTTTCTTCCCCTGTCCTTTGCTTCTAGCTGAATATATGCTTTAAGAAAATCACCCATCAACAAATACATCCATTAGGCTAGATCTTTAAATACATTATCTGAGTGTTCAGAATAACTGTATATATTGTAGGACTGCTTTAGTGTTTTAAGTTTGTAGAGATGTGTGTGTGTGTATGCACATATATATGTGTACACATGTACTTGCAATGCCTACTTAAGTCATGTTTATATTAGCTGCTGAGGGATGCATGTGCATAAGCCTTCTTCACCAGAGATGCAGCCAAAATTGTGTGATGGAAGTGTAGTGATAGGAAAACTTTAAGAAGTTTGCTGAGAAAGGTTCCATGCAGAAAATGACTAAGGGGGTGAGAGTGCTGTTCTGGAGGATACCAGCTGGTGCAGGCACTGGTCAGTAGGTAAAGGAGGGAGATAAATATGCGTTAGTTTATTTATATTTCCCCTCTCTCAAGAGGGAGAACACTGTAGAAGAAGAATCCAGCACCACCAACCCTCACCCCCCCTATATTTTACATGTCACCAGCTTAGACAAGTTCTCAGTGTACCTGGACAAGCAAAATCCTAAATTCCTAGTTTGATTACAAGACAAGAATTTTCAATTTGAAACAGAGTAACACATTTTAGTTATAAGATCCATTAACATTCACTCACTTTAATAATACTAACTTTTACACAGTCTGACCAAACTAAAAGTTATTTGAGTTCCACCCTGTCATGAATAGATTTTTACACAATTTTGATTTAGCAGCAATTTAAGATTTATTATTACTTTTATGCTAAATCACAACATCAAGCTGTATGAATCTTAACAGCACTTAATCAACCCTTAATCATCAGCCAATTTAGCACAATGATCCAACAGAATTTGTTACAGTAGAAACAGCAATTTAGTTAAAGAATCAAGAGTGGCAAAGTTCATATGAGACTTCCTGCAGGGTGTTGGGCATTGGCCAAATTCCTTGTTGATATTTGTCCACAGATGAGTTTTGATCCATGAGGAGTCAGCCCTTAGAGACATCCCAGCATCCCAGGGGGAGATTAAGAGTCACAGCCCGCTTCAATCCTTGGAGAGCTCCATGGGACTCTTTGCTTTGGACCACTATTTATAGGACTGTGAGACAACAGCAAGTACTTTTCCATCCTGGCTATAGTTCAGAGAAGGCAAATTTGGTATTTTACACCAACTATGCCATTCCAGTACCTTCTGGAATGTATGGTTCTGGTACTTCGCAGACTGGTATACAATCTAGGCCATAAGGGTTCAAAATGTGATTACAGAATCACAGAATCACAGAATTTCTAGGTTGGAAGAGACCTCAAGATCATCGAGTCCAACCTCTAACCTAACACTAACAGTCCCCACTAAACCATATCCCTAAGCTCTGCATCTAAACGTCTTTTGAAGACTTCCAGGGATGGTGACTCCACCACCTCCCTGGGCAGCCTGTTCCAATGCCTCACAACCCTTTCAGTAAAGAAGCTCTTCCTAACATCTAACCTAAAACTCCCCTGGCGCAACTTTAGCCCATTCCCCCTCGTCCTGTCACCAGGCACGTGGGAGAACAGGCCAACCCCCACCTCTCTACAGCCTCCTTTAAGGTATCTGTAGAGAGCGATAAGGTCGCCCCTGAGCCTCCTCTTCTCCAGGCTGAATAAGCCCAGCTCCTTCAGCCGCTCCTCGTAGGACTTGTTCTCCAGGCCCCTCACCAGCTTCGTCGCCCTTCTTTGGACCCGCTCAAGCACCTCCATGTCCTTCTTGTAGTGAGGGGCCCAAAACTGAACACAGTACTCGAGGTGCGGCCTCACCAGAGCCGAGTACAGGGGGATGATCACCTCCCTAGCCCTGCTGGTCACACTATTTCTGATACAAGCCAGGATGCCGTTGGCCTTCTTGGCCACCTGAGCACACTGCTGGCTCATATTCAGTCGACTGTCCACTATCACTCCCAGGTCCTTCTCCGCCTGGCAGCTCTCCAACCACTCATCTCCCAGCCTGTAGCTCTGCTTGGGATTATTACGCCCCAGGTGCAGGACCCGCACTTGGCCTTGTTAAACTTCATGCAGTTGACCCTAGCCCATCGGTGCAGCCTCTCCAGATCCTCCTGCAGAGCCTTCCTACCCTCGAGCAGATCGACACACGCACCTAACTTGGTGTCATCTGCAAACTTACTGAGGGTGCACTCAATGCCCTCGTCCAGATCATTGATGAAGATGTTAGGGAATGTCTGTTCATATTCACCCATTATTTTTGTTTCCCATTGACAATAAGGGAATGATGCTATGTTAGTTAATCTTGAACAACACCTGAGTTTAGTGAAAGAGCTTCTCCACCACACAACCAATGGAGAAATTACATTTCCTAAAAACGGCAAACACTTGTAGGAAATGCAGGCCTGCTGCAAACACTGATTTTGAGTTGAATACCTATCTAGATACCTAGCCTTGGTGGGGGGTCAGAATCAGTCTTTGTGAGGGGAACCAGGATCAGACACAGCCCCAGGATGACAGGGCTGTGGGGATGGGGACAGGCCCAGGCTGGGTCATAACGTGGGCCTACAGGTGGACCCAGCTTGTGGGGCCCATGGCTGGGCACGGCAGGTGTGGGGAGCAGGAGACCAGCCCTGCTATGGCCCTGGAAGAGTGAAATGGAATCCTGGGCCCTAGGCAGGGTGGGAGGTTTCCAAAAGAGCTTTTCCACACTTAATGTAGAACCCAGAACCCAGCCTCCTGGCCCAGTTTATTTCAGAAACCAGCTGGTGATTACTCAGCTGCTAGAAGCTCACACTTTAGTTTCTTACAGAATAAGAAATTGAGGAATCTGCACCAGGTCTTAAATACAAATATCTGGTTACCATATATCACTTCAGCTCTTTGGTCTTTGGCGCACATATTTCAGTGATTCTGGCATTTCCATTTATTCAAATTATTCAATTCAAATTAAGCACTGGGCTGGTAATTAATGCACCGTTCCACCTCTTTTTCTACAAGAAGCTAGTGGTTTCTCACTGCAAACATTATTTTCCAACAGGGATTGCCTTGTCTCCTTAAAGAATTTTCAGGCAAGTTGGAGAACTACTCACCAGGAAACTTCTGTCTCAATATCCACACTCTGAATATTACAGAAGGACTGTGAGTCAATACTAATAATTTACACTGGCATCTCTGAATACATCAAAAGTTCATACTATACAATATTATTGAATTGTATGTTTTCATTAGAAATTACACTGAATATTTTTTTATTATTAAGAATTAAAAAAAAAAAAAAAAAAAAAAAAAGATATTCCCAACAAATTGCTGAATACAGTGAAAACCAGTGTCAGGCATGTGTCAATGAAAGGAAAAACACAGCTAAACACCTTTCCCTCCAAATGAATGTGTAGAGATCTGAGTAAATTTGCATAACCTGTGCCATTATTCCCGATGAAACACTTCCATTACTGGTAAACTGATAAAGAGGTACACAGAAACCATGGACAGAATATTTGGTGAAAATACCCAAATAAAATACAGTACACTGCCTTGGTGTGCAGTAAGATGAGGAATCAAATCTACTGAACAAGACATTCAGTCTATCTGGATTGAGAGTTTTAACATGCCACTTTAGAACAATGACAACAACAGCAAGATGCTAAGGACACCAAGAAACAGCTAACAGCTTTCTCGTTTCAGGCATTCAGTGGCAAAGCCCAGGATGTACTGTCTGGCTTTATTCTGTGCAGTTTATGCCACACAAGCTCTGTCTCAAAGTATTTTACTAATGTGAATAATATTAGCAAGCAGAGGGGATGAGCTCTCAGAGAACAAGACAAAGTGTAGGTTAGCAAGGCCTGTTCAGCAGGGATTGAGAAGTGCCAATTTAGAAAAAGGATAAGACCAAGTTAAGAAAATGACTGTAGATATCACTAGGGGATTTCTGAGTGCTTAAGTGATGACCTGGCAGCAAGCCCTGCTTAGAAGGGGGGGTTACGTTGGTGGTGACCTGGCAGCAAGGCCTAGTCAAAGAAAGAAACTAATTCTCCAGGGGTAAGTAAGAGCCTCTATTAAGAGCCTGAGCCTATTTGGAATCCTTGTCCTATTTATAAAGGAGATAAGGAGGGCTGAAGAGCTGGCCTTAAAGGTTATATGAACTGCCAGGTAAGCAGACAGAATGGTGCACTTCCTTTATTCATGCTTCACCAGGCTGATCCTCAAAAAGGATTTGCTTTCCCAGACGTTGGCCGCCTGCCAAAGCTGCAGGCCTTCTTGCGAGAATGTGCTTCTTAGTGCTGCAGGGCACACATGAAGGGTGGGTGAAGGAAGTTTTAAATGCTTTATTGAAGTTGCTTATTGATAAAGGAGGTGAGGAATAGATTAGTGAATGTGCAGAGTAGCACAGTGGTACAAGGAAGACCTAATAATTCAGGCGTATTTTATTTGTGACACACTTTCCTAAAGAAAGGGAAATGTTTAGGTGTGGCTTACACACTCTGCCCAAGATAAAAAAAAAAAATGAAACCAATGTTTTGTTCGGGATTTCTTTTAAAAACATAAAATTTGTGCCAAATCAGAAGACAAAGTGTAGCTCCAAATTAAAACCTTATTCTTGCTGAATCTTCAGCTGTTGGCTAGGTATTCTTCCATTAATATTTATTGTTTGGTTGCCTTGGGTAGTGTTGAAACTGTAAGTCTATGACCCAGACCAGTAAGTCTAACAGAACCATAAACTGCCAAGCTGAGAGAGGAGGAAATGTGGGAGAAAAATTGTTATAGGGCAATATTGCTGGTTATAGTTGTTATATAGTTACAACACAGTGGGAGAGGGTCAGCTTGAGCCAAGTGAGGGCAGCTTTGTATTATCACACTGGAATTTACCAGTCCTGAGGACCTGACAAACTGAAAGGCAGGGTATTTGTAAATGACACTATTTGCAAGCGAGAACTAAACAGAAAAGAACAGAAATGCAAATAATATATTTGTTCTGATGATACTTTTCCAATTATTTACAAAGCATCATCCTACCAAAGCAGTAGTTGGGCCCTGTGTATAATAAAAACAAGACCAAGAAAGCACCTCCAAAGGTGATGGATACAATGATATGTATATACATAATATATTAGTAATTATTAATATGTATATATTACTCCCATTCTGAAACACTTTTCTGTGCACTTATATTGCACTCAATGCACTTATGTTGTCTGGCATATATTATATAAAATGGAAATGTCCAGGTTACATTGCATATGACTTAATAGAAATTGACCTTCAAAGTACTGATCCAGCTCAGGTGCACCACAATAAGATGTATTGGATTCAGAGGATCCAGTGATGTTCTAGTGCTAATTGGACATAATTTAATAAAATGGTTAATACTGAACCATTAAAAAACATTTTCAAGTGTAGATGGCCCATTGTAGACAGATATGTTCAGCAAATCAGCATCTCACCTTTGATCTGCTAATGCAAAATCACTGTTCAAGTAATTCAAAAGTACCACCTTGAGGTGGTATTGATCTATCTTGTCCCAATAAAATGTTAATTTCTCCATGCTTATACCATTTTACTCCTGGCACAGAGAAAATTTTTTCTTGCTATTAGTAAAAGAAGGTATCAGAAATCATGTTAGTCCATCCTTCTTAGCCCTAAAGGCTCACATTCAATAGGTTGATGACCACTATTATCTCATTCTCATTTTTCCTTTAATTTTTCACCTCTTCAATTTTTAGATCTATTTCTAAGAAACAAAGATTATAGTAGTACTTTTCACATCTGTAGACTTGTCAAGTCACATGAACAATTGTCCTATAAAGGTTGTGTTGGATTTCTGTGGCTGACAATTATCTAATTTCTATATTTTGGGTTTATAAAAAATATATAAGTTCCACTGAAGATGGCAAAGAGCTAAGACGTTTTAAAACACTTTATATCTGCATTCTTACAAAATATATGAATTTGGCAAGAATAAATGGAATTTGCTGAAGACAGAACACTAAAGACTGCCAAGGAGGCCAGTGCTATCCTGGTTTGTATCAGGAATAGTGTAGCCAGCAGGACCAGGGAGGTGATTGTCCCCATGTACTCACTTCTGGTGAGGCCTTACCTTGACTACTGTGTTCAGTTTTGGGCCCCTCAGTATAGGAAGGACATCGAGGCCCTGGAACATGTCCAGAGAAGGACTATGAAGCTGGTGAAAGGCCTGGAATACAAGTCCTGTGAGGAGCAGCTGAGGGAACTGGGGTTGTTTAGTCTGGAAAAGAGGAGGCTCAGGGGAGACTTATTGCTCTCTACAACTACCTGAAAGGAAGCTGTGGAGAGCTGGGGGTTGGCCTCTTCTCACAAGTAACTAGTGATAGGACTACAGGGAATGGCCTCAAGTTGCACCAGGGCAGGTTAGAAATTAGGAGACATTTCTTCTCAGAAAGAGCAGTCAGGCACTGGAACGGGTCACCCAGGGAAGTGATGGCATCACTGTTCCTGGGGGTGTTCAAGGCACGGTTGGACCCAGTGCTTAGGGACATGGTTTATTAGGTGAAATATGTAGTAGAGTGATGGTTAGACCAAGGTCCAAGATCTCTTCCAACCTTAATGATTCTATGATTCTGTGATTCTAATGATGCTAACCCACATCCATATTGAGATAATCTTTTGGTAGGTATAAAGCACCTACAAGTCCCATTGTAAACATCAGGAACTGTGCCTGTTCCTATGATGAACAGCAGTATTTATTCTGCTACTAACATATTAGATTATGTGTTCAAATATCAAAAACAAATTTTGCCCCACTGAAGTCTGCAAAACAAATTCACACTCATAACGCTTTTTTTTTCCCAGAGTTTTTGCTGTTTCTGTCCACTGAGCTTTGCAAGGGAAAGGACAACATTCATTAAAAGTAGAGGGCTGTCTAATGAATAAAACTAAGACACTACTGTAAAAAAAAAAAAAAAAAAAAAGCTAAAAAAAAGCTTTCCTTTTTTTTTCAATTCCGCTGTTACTTGGAAGACAGCAGATTAAAAAAGTCATGTAAATATGGCACTGAACTGGCAGCATTTTACAGCTGAAGACAAATATCTTCATATATTTTAGCACTGAAAATAGGAAATATTGATAGCAAATATTGTGTTTTTATTTTTCCCCTAAGTATTATAGTATCAGTGTTAAACCATACAAATGAGAACAGAAATTCAAAGGAGTTGGGTACAAGCAGGATATATTTCACATTAAAACTTGTCACAATGTAATTGTAAAATCATATGGAAAGTACTTTCCGGTGAACTGTTATTAATTCATATAAATTTTATAATAAATCTGAAGAGGAAAGAGAATGAATTGAACAATACATTTTCTGTACCTCCAGTGTCTACACAAGAATCACAATTCTACAAAAACATAAGAAAATTCAGAAAAAAAGTTACTGTATCTTACCTAAACTTTGGTCAAGCATTAACCCTTGTTTAATCATGCTGTTACTCAGTCTTTATTCAGCTGTGTGACATCTGGTGGCTAAGAATGATCAACGTTATTAAAGAAGGAGTGAAAACCTCTGAATAAATTGTTGTTGAACATAAGAAGCAAGTAGCAATCTATTGCTATGTCGTTGGGTGAATAAGAGCAAACTGCCCTTCTTACATAAACAAGCTAGGGAAACCTATATACCCTTTTTCTTTTCACACTAACACAAAATAGCCAGGCATACACTGAAATGAGTCTAGTCAGACTGAAATTGTATATGCAATCTCTTTGTTATTAAAAATATAGAAAAAGACAAGGTTGTTATTAAAAATATAGAAAAAGACAAGGTAGGCAAGTATTACAATAAAATTACAGTAACAACCATCTCATTTTTCATTCTCCCTTTGTTTTCTAGGTTAGATCAAACCCATTGAACGATTGAGTATGTCTTCTAGTATCAAAAGCCAATGTCTGTATATAAAACAAAGAATTAAATATTCCTAGCAACAATACCATTACTGCTTTGTTATAGTTAATTCTTGTAAACTCTTGGTTTTCAACAAAGGGTTATTATGTACAAATTATCTATTGTGAGTGGTTCCTGGAATGTCCTAAGTCCATGTCCTAAGTCCCACACCATGATCTGAAATCATTTGGGAGTGTCCAAGGTGACACGCTTAGTGGATGAGGGAAAGGCTGTGGACGTGGTCTACCTTGACTTCAGTAAGGCATTTGACACCGTCCCCCACAGCATTCTCCTCAGGAAACTGGCTGCTCATGGCTTGGACTGGCGTACACTTTGTTGGGTTAAGAGCTGGCTGGATGGCCGGGCCCAGAGAGTTGTGGTAAATGGAGTCAAATCCAGTTGGAGGCCGGTCACTAGTGGAGTCCCCCAGGGCTCGGTACTGGGGCCAGTCCTCTTTAACATCTTCATCGATGATCTGGACGAGGGGATCGAGTGCGCGCTCAGCAAGTTTGCAGACAACACCAAGTTAGGTGGGTGTGTCGATCTGCTCAAGTGTAGGAAGGCTCTGCAGGAGGATCTGGATAGGCTGGACCGATGGGCCGAGGCCAACGGTATGAAGTTCAACAAGGCCAAGTGCCGGGTCCTGCACCTGGGGCACAACAACCCCAAACAGCGCTACAGGCTGGGAGATGTGTGGTTAGAAAGCTGCCTGGCAGAGAAGAACCTGGGAGTAGTGGTTAACAGTCGACTGAATATGAGCCAGCAGTATGCTCAGGCGGCCAAGAAGGCCAGCAGCATCCTGGCTTTCATAAGAAACAGTTTGGCCAGCAGGTCCAGGGAAGTGATTGTGCCCCTGTACTCGGCTCTGGTGAGGCCGCACCTCGAATACTGCATTCAGTTTTGGGCTCCTCACTACAAGAAGGCCATGGAGGTGCTTGAGCGAGTCCAGAGAAGGGCAACGAAGCTGGTGAAGGGTCTGGAGAACAAGTCTTACGAGGAGCGGCTGAGGGAGCTGGGACTGTTTAGCCTGGAGAAGAGGAGGCTCAGGGGTGACCTTATTGCACTCTACAGGTACCTCAAGGGAGGCTGTAGCAAGGTGGGGGTTGGTCTATTCTCCCACATGCCTAGTGACAGGACGAGGGGGAATGGGCTAAAGTTGTGCCAGGGGAGGTTTAGGTTGGATATTAAGAACTTCTTTACTGAACGGGTTGTTAGTCACTGGAATAGGCTGCCCAGGGAAGTGGTGGAGTCACCATCCCTGGAGGTCTTTAAAAAATGTTTAGATGTAGAGCTTAGGGATATGGTTTAGTGGAAGATTTGTTAGCGTTAGGTTGGACTCGGTGATCTTGGAGGTCTCTTCCAACCTAGACTATTCTGTGATTCTGTGATTCTGTGACACCTGGAACCAAAAGCAAGCTAGCAATCATTGTCACAATTCATCAGAACAGACGACTGCACTCTAGTAGGCATTGTTTAATCTGCTAAAATATCCATATGGAAGGAAGCAGCGTGTTTCATTCATTACTGCACAACTTTGAACCTCCACATAACATGACAATCAGATACCACTTTCTCATTGACGTTATATTTACATACAGACAGACCCATTTTTACCAGTCTCATTGCTTAATATGAAATACTGTTAAGGCATTAACAGCAGAGCTGCTTCAACAATGTAGTTTTATAGATACATATTTAGACAGCATTACCAATTGGAAGTATGCCTTTTTAGTAGCCTACTGGTGATGCTTTGAAAGTGAGCTGTTTGTAAAACATCTGCCTTCCATACCACAGAACTACCACACAATGGATTTCTCACAGGGACAAAAAAGGTGAGAGTAAACTGTTGGTGAGTTCAGACTTCACTGATTTCTATGTATCAGACATTGAAATAAATGCTGCAGGTATGAACGCACACAGAATTTCTTATGCATACGAAGCCTCCCACAACAGTAATATTTGAGCATTCTGCATTAATTGATTACCTTCTTTAAAAAAAAAAAAAAAAAATCACTCTCCTGCTGAGAAACTGCAAAATGTTAAAATGAACATGGTTTCTGAATGCTAGCATGGCTAGGATGACACCAAGATTTCAACTCACAGCTCAAAACGATCATACTGTTCTTTAAACTTTACTGTTTTAAAACTCTTTAATGATATAATAAATATTTACTGTCCAAATAATTACTGTCCATTTTCTGCCTGCCAAATATATATGCACATACCTATAAATATATACACATACAATCATACAAAACTTTTAGTCACAATACTAGAAGATTTTTTTTAGTATTGTGAGTTTAAAAAAGGAGAAAAAAGATTAAGCATTAAAATTTCACATCTAATTGAGATGGTAAATCTCTCAGCAATTGAAATCTTTTGCAGTGGAAAATTTCTCACAGTTTAAAAGAATACCATATAGAATATGACATGCAACTGTAACAATAAAGTTTTTAGAGGGCAAGTTTTTAATTGTTCACCATTAATTTAATTTCTGTTAAAAATAAAAGAAAAAAAAAAACTTATATTTTCATGCCTTTTGTGGAATAAATAGTGATTGTTGATTTTACAAAAAAAAAAAAATAACTAGGTATAATTTTTTGGTCATGGATTTCAAAATAAAACACTAGCAGAACAAGTGAAGAAGTTTTACTTTTTTTTTTTTTTTTTTTTTTTTTCCTTTTCATGGCAAATTACACTTTAAAATACTACTGGATAAAGTACAGTACATGTTCTTAAAACATAAACAATTTTCTGTAATAGGAATAATGTGTACAGATGACAAAAAGTGCAGGGTAATGAAATCATAAGTGATGGCTATAGTAAGAAGTTATAAAAATGTCAGCGTAATTCATCAGGTCATTTTCTCTGTAATAATGACATTATTTATATATGTAATGAAAACTACCAAGACAAAATAGCAACTTTTTCCTCTTAAACTATGTCAACACAATCTTACTCAATTGCAGTCAGTGCTTGGAAGCAAGTTGGTATCCAAATATCATGAAGGACAATACTGTATAACAGTGGATAGAGTGTAAACCTCATTCTAAATTATACACGGGCCAAAAAAAAAAAATAGGGGAGGGAGGGCACAAGACTTCCCATTCTCCTTTTTAGTAGTATTAATGTTCTTGTACTTCCTTACCTAAGAAACCCCAAGACATAATCTGTGAAAGGATATCTCCTCTTAAGCTCTTGCACTTGCCCATAGCTTCTTCAGCACATCTCAGACTAACAGAAAAAAGAAAGATATGATCTAAAAAGGGAGGAAAAGATTTTCCATATAGTCAGGAGGCTCTCCTCTCTGCTTAATCATATCTAGTTTTTCAGAAGAAGAGGCATGGCCTATACTAGGTAATACAGAGAGAATGCAGCAGTATCTCAAACTCACAACTATATTCCTCCATTTTTGTGAATATTTTCATGTCACATCAGATAAGGAAAGTCCCCTCTGCTCTTAGTCTTCTCTAGTTGTCCATAGTATGTACTGAAGCTGCACTCATCCTAAAATGATTAAAACCAGGGACACTCAATTTAACATCAAGGTGTAGAAATTACATGTCTTCTGTGTTTTCTTTACCTGGTGGGGCGTGGTGGTTTTACTCAGCTGGGCAGCTGAGCTCCACCACAACCACACTCTCACTTCCCCTACTCAAAGGGAAAGGGGAAGAAAATACAATGAAAGGGGCTCAAGGGTTTAAATAAAGACAGCCAGATCACTCAACTATTATTGTCAAAAACAGACTCAGCATTGGGAGATCACTGAAATCTATTACCTATTACTAACAAGCTAGAGCAGTGAGAAACTGAAAACAAACTAAAAACACCTTCCCCTCCCCCTCCCCCTTCTTCTACACCTTACCCCCAAAAGGCAGGCTGTGGTCAGTCCCTAACACTTTGCCTCCACCGCTCCTTTGCAGTCCCTCTCTGCCCCTGCTCCCCGTGGGGTCCCTCCCACGGGATTCCATCCTTCCTGAACTGAGCCTGCGGGGGGGCCCACAGGCAGCAGCTCTTCAAGAATGGCTCCTATATGTCTCTGTACCACGGGGTCCATCCCCCAGGAGCAAACTGCTCCAGCATGGGTCCCCCACGGGCGGCAACTCTCCCCAGGCCCCCTGCTCCTGTGTGGGCTCCTCTCCACGGGCTGCAGCTCCAGCCCGGGGCCTGCTCCTGCGGGGGCTCTCCATGGGCCGCAGCCTCCTCCAGGCCACATCCACCTGCTCCACCGGGGGCTCCTCCACGGGCTGCAGCATGGAGATCTGCTCCATGTGGGACCCATGGGCTGCAGGGGGACAGCCTGCTCCACCAGGGGCCTCTCCACAGGCTGCAGGGGAACTGCTGCTGTGTGCCTGGAGCACCTCCTGCCCTCCTGCTGCACTGACCTTGGGGTCTGCAGGGTTGGTTCTCGCTCCTCACTCTCCAAGCTGCTGTTGCGCAGCAGGGTTTTTTTGTTTGTTTGTTTGTGTTTGTTTGTTTGTTTTTGTTTTCCCTTTCTTAAATCTGCTCTTACAAAAGTGCAAACAACATTGCTTATTGGTTGGTCTCTGCCCAGCAGCAGGTCCCTTTGGAGCCATGTGAAACTGGCCCTTATTTCACATGGGGCACCTCCTGGACTCTTCTCACAGAGGCCACCACTGCAGTCCCCCCACTGCCAAAACCTTGCCACGTAAACATGGGGAAATAGTGGCCACTCCTTGTAAACTATTCCAGATTTGTAGACAACTTCTTTTGGCATGAAAAGTAGCAGATGTTCTGGATTACAGGGAAGGATAAATACTACAGATAAGAAAGAAAAGAAAAGGAAAGCTTTGCAAAATCTTGGAGATATGGTACATCTCACTGAAGAGTCATTTTGGTTGGACTAGGACTCTAATGTGGACAATGGTATGTATTATTAAAAAAGTCTGATTTTTTTTTTTTTTTTAATCGTCTCTCACTGAGATCACTTAATCCACTTCCATGAGTTAAGTCAATGAAGGAATTAAAAAGCCCATGTTCTGGAATGTCATAGCTGCTACCTGGGATTGCAAAGATGAATAAAAGAAAGTATAAAAGTGAGCTTTGTTCCTATAACAGATTACTTAGTTGAGTACAAAGGAATCGCAGCTGGCCTGAGACTTTCTTTATTTTTAAAATAAAATAATCATTTTATTTTTGTGCAGGCTGATAGACAGTTTACAATAGAAAAAAAAAAAAAAAAAAAAAAAAAAGCATTGGTAATCAATCTGCAACATTTTTATTGTTCCTCTTTTTGCTGTTACTCTTCCTTGTTCTAGCTAGCAATCAGTTGTCCAGATTTACTGTTACTCAGCTCACTAGAGTTAATATCACAAGCAATTGCAAGTGATTGCAAAGCATAACCTTGAAAAACAGAAGTAAATGCCTATTCTGCTATGAAAATACTGAAGCTAATAGTATTTTTTTACCTGCATAATAATAAGAAATCAGAATTTAAATAATCTGTAAACATTTGGAGCTACTAAATTCTAATAACTAACAAGACACATATGTGAATACATATTTCAGAGGCATTTGCAAATGAGACTTTAATGATGAAAGGAACCATGAATAAGCTATAAAAATATGGAAGATGGTTGCTTATTAATTTTTCTTCACTGAGGTAAGAATAATTCAGACTCCACTGAAAACATGGAAGATACCTGATGTACAGTGGGAGTAAGAGTTGGCATATAACTGCTATTTCTCCATGACCAAAAAATGCTAGTGGAATTGACACTCCAAAATAAAAGCAAGCATTTAAACTTTCATGAAAATAGTATTCTATTACATTCTTCAAGATTAGGAAAATACTACATTATCTGAGTTTTTTTTGTTTGTTTGTTTCTAAGTAGTAGAAGTAGGAGAGAATAGCATAGCAACTGTGAATAGTGGAACCATTGCCAGGAGCACATGGGCAAATAATTCATAAGGAGCCGAGCAGCCTGGACTTCATACTCCTTCCAGACGGAGGATTCAGTTTTGGAAAAGATATTTTCCCCATTAATTTTCTAGTATTCTCCCATCTCTAATATGAATTGTTCTGTGTTCACATCCTGCTGCCCACATTTTTATTGTTAGACTCAAACACTGAAATAAATCTGTATAAGTTGCATAACGGTTATGATCATTATTAGGGCAGACGTAATCCAGACCTCCAGAAGTTCATGAGAGTTTTTTTTGGTGGACTATATGTGGATTTTTTTCTGCTTCAGTTTTTCATATCTGGCTTTTGTCCTATACAAGAAAATCAGAAGCTGTTCAACAGAAGTATTTTTTTTGTTTTTATTTTATTTTATTGCCAATTTTAGGAAGCCAACTTTAGTAAATATTATTTTTTTCCAAAATATATTTGATTGTATACTAGTGAGTTGTATTTATATTTCAGGCATCTGATTTACTTATTTTAGTCTTTAAATTAGGAGAGTAATTTTCTATAAGAGACTCATAAATAGGACATTAGAAGAAGGGGACAAAGTATTTTTGGACAGATTTTTAGGTGACAGATGATTGATAGCAATTGTTGGCAGTATATGAAACCATAGGAGCTGCAGGAGACAATGTATGTTTCTCCCTAACAGGTATTTTCACCTGCTTATCCTACTCCAGACAGAAGACCTCAGTTTATACCCAAAATTATGTTCTCACTTAATCCCTCACTATTGTTTCCTCTGACACTGGCTAAAACAATGCCACAACTGAGCTTTATGACTTTGGTTTTATTTTTTCCATACATATAGGCACTTTCCAAGTGTTCATATTTCATCTGCAATGTGTAAATTGTTCCAATTTCCTGAAAGTATTTTACAAAATTCCAGGCATGATAATAGTAGCAGAGAAGAAAAGTAACAGAGATGTAATTAACTTTCATATTTACATTAAACTATTTTGGCCTACCCCCATGGACCACCCATTAGAATTATTAAAAAAAAAAAAAAAAAAAAAAAGTTTTTTAAAAACACAAATATAATATGAAAAAAATGAAAAAAGAATTTTTTTTTCAAATCTACTTAATCACTTAATCCAGTTTGGAATCTCTGAAGCAGAAGACAAGTAGGTGCTTCTCCAAATCAGGAATTGCTTTAATTTATTTTTTTCTTTATTGATCAAACATTATTTATTCCCAGTTCTAACTTTTTCTGCAGCTTTGGAGGTCTGAGTTTTACAATCATCTGAAGCCTTCTGCTTAAAAATGCAATAAGAAGCATTTCTCTATCTACAAGTTTCTTCTGAAACTTTAAATCACAGAACACTATTATCTACAAAAAACAATTGTATCTCTTTCACTCTATGTAGCCTCACATAATACTGTGATGAAAAAAAAAAAAAGAAAAGAAAAGAAAAGAAGAAGAAGAAAAGATCCATTTCAAAGTTTGCAGCTCTACCTTGCATCTCAGGAATGAAAATACAATACAGATTAAAGTTAAATTGTTTAGACATTTTTTACTATAAGTCGTAATCATATGCAAATACAAAAATTCTAAAGGACAACTGAAATCAGCTTTTTATTCTTTCAATGTCATATAAAACATAATACTTAGAATTTTACAGCTTACAAAAAAAAAAAAAAAAAGATTAATATATATCCTAAAAGAAATGCATTATGATCATCTGATAGATTACAGATAGAAGGGAAAAGACAGCACTAAAAATAAATAATAAATAGATAAATAAATAAATCTGCCTGACTTAAGAGCCTCAAAATGGTGTCCCCATGACCAGTTCTATGTGGCAAGACTGGTGTTCTCAGCATCCCTTTGTTCAGTGGGGAGGGAAAGATGAATGCAGAGACTGATTGAAAGCTTCTAAAATTAGGCTCCAAACCCAAAATATTATTTGAAAGCATCTCTCAATTAACCATAAAACAGCTTGGTGTCTCTGCACCCTTTTGCATACCTTGTCCAAAACCCAACAAAAGACAGTATCTAAGGAGCTACTTTCCAATGTGTTTAAATGCATTAAGAACACAAAACACTCTGTCAGTAGGTATTGTGGAAAGTCTTCCTCTTTCATTATGAATATTTAAGCTTTGAAATCTCTGGGAAGTTCTGTGTGGAACCTTTAGGATTACTGAACAGACTAAATGACCACGTGGATTTCCTGCAAAATAACTAATCAAATAAATAAGGATAGTAATACATGAAGGCCATCACTTCTCCAACAGCAAAATCTTTAGGCTGAGGAATATTTGTGATGTTTCAATACAAAAATATACTCATTACAAAATAAAATTGAGAGTGATGTTTAACTTCCTTTTCAATATCATACTGAAAAGAGAGATTTAGACAAATGGTTTTGCTTGCTTGCCCAGGATCCTGACCTTCAGTTTTCTCACTTGTTCGTTCTAAAATTAAATACCTAAGCTTGACCTCTTCCAAGAGAATTAGAGCATCCTCTGCAAATCATCAAACTAAAAATTCCCCTGCTGATTCAGAATCAACTAAAAATAATAATAATAATAATAAAAAAACTATCTATATTGTCTGGCTTTCTACATAGATATTTTTCAGTAATTGAAACTCGATAGGGAATTAGCTTCATAAGCCACATCAGTCATCTAAATACATACCCTTTTAATTGCAGTAAGATCTTGGAAAGGTCTGAGAGCTGTCTTGCCATACAAATATACTTCACATTAAGAAAAAAAAAAATCAAGCATAGATATAAAAGAAACCACAAGCATTTGCACATTACAGACATTAGGGATAGTTTTACGAAAAATTTAGATAAGATGAGCATCCGAAAGAGGATTCTCCAATTAGTATTCTTAGCAGCATTCCCAGCTCCAAGAAAGCTCACACTTCTCATGCCACAAAACTGGAAGGTCTGCAGTTTATTCTACCGCAAATCATCCTAATAAATGGTGCTGAATAAGTCCTCCTAGGGCTACACTAATTCCCATGACTGAGAGCAAATTAAGTGAAAATTGCAGTGAGTGAGGAGCAACCATTTGAGCTGGCTGTGTTTTAAAAATAGTTTTGATGGAAGAAAATGAGAAACTGAGAAGAAACATCCCTTGTTTAAGGGAGTATTCTGTTAAGACTACTTCTGAAATTGTTAGCAGCTTCGAATGGCCTATTTTGCTACTCGTCAGAAGGAAAGCTTGACTGAAATAACAAGGTATCGACAATGTCAAAATTGTCTGTAAAAAATTAAAAAGGACTGCAGATGCTGAGCCTTTGCTGTAGCTCCACAAGTACAAATTTCTCATTAAATAGAGAAATAAGTGTTTCCTAAATAGAGGTGGAAAAATATGAACAGAAAGGGAAAAACCACAGAAGGAACATATCACAGCACTCCATACAGCTGAAAATAAAATAAAATAAAATTTTAAAAGCAAAAAACATATGCACAGAACCTACTCTGCTAAAAGAAGTTCAGTGCTTTTCAGGTAAAGGGCTGCTGTCATAGAAAAATATTCAACAGTTTGTATTGACATAGGTGTACTTGGACAACATCTGCTCCCTCCTTATTTAATAGTATAGCAGCCCAATATACTAAAAGGTAAGACAACATCTTTATTAGATCTTTGCTGGAGCAGATAAAGTCCATCACTGACTTTTTCTCTGATGGTTTATTCTTCACATTCCCAAAGGACTATTGCATTTCTTAAGGTAAAATAGTAATGACCGTTCCAAATAATTCCAAATAATTACAGAAAACATGGAAAGATTTTCAGCTACTAGTTCCTGGACAAATAAAATACATTTTAATACATGACTACACTGCATATGAGTTGTGTATGTAAAGCATAACTACTGTCAGTTATTCAGATATGTAAAAGAAGAATAGATGATAACATTGGCAACAATGTGAAAAATGTCATACAGTTCTTTGTATCTAATGGGTCTTTTCAAACCTAAGTCTTGAAAAGAGATGCAACTATCTGCCTATGTGTACTCTGAAATTCAAAGCAAATGAGAAGTCTTCTGGGAGTGTTGGAAGGAGAGATGTTGAGCAGTAAAATAAAGTCCTGAGTTCCTCATTGTGCAGTTTTTCTTCAGTAGATGAGTATTCCTCAAAAGAGCCAAAATCTTCCCAGTCAATATGAACTTGGCGATTGGCTTCATTGTAAGTACAATGATGACCAATTTATTGTTACAACATACGTTCCCTAGACCCCTTTCACTCCATTGAAGTTGATTAAATCCAGCCAAATTCTCTATTGTCTCTATTGTCAGATGTTTTATATTCTAGAATAATAAACTTGGAGTAATCAATTCCTCACTCTGCTGTTTTCATTTTTGCTAATATGTCTGAGTATACAATCAGCCAACTTAGCATTATAGCTAAGACACTACAAATGAAAACTACAGGAGAAAATCAGACTGCACAAAGTAGTAAGAAAAAGGCTTTTCAAATATATTTGTATGAAAATTTAATGTAAATATATTGTTGAGTCTGATAGCTCTGACATGCTTTTTGAGTGATCAGGTACTGTCACTATTCCATAGGTTAACTTGTTGAAGTTCAGTCAATGAAATACTTTCTGCAAGAAAGAAGATCCCAGGAGCAGGTATACAAGAGAGTAGCTAGACCTGTACGAGCTTTAGTTTTGACTTGCAGAACTTCAAAACATTATAATGTATGAGTAATCCATACAAATGTTTTCTGGTGTTAACAAGAAATAATTTCTCAAGTCACAATATGTTTTCCATTATGATGGATATAGTATAAAATAAATATAACTACAAACACACTCATATTTTCTACATTTGACTACAACACACTCATATTTTCCTTTTTTTTTTTTTTTTTTTAAAAAAAACTATGTTGAGTTCACTTGAAATTAGTATATATCTCAGGAGAGAGAAGAAACAAGAAAAAGTTGATCTGCATAAGAAAATTCTCTAAGAATCCACCAAGGATGCTTTTCCACAGTCAGTATTCTCTCCAGAATAGCCTTCCCATTTGAATTATTGAGTGTCATCTAAGGAAGGACTAAATAATGAAGTATTATATAGCCCCAAGACACAGCCCCATTATCTCGAATTATAATATTTGTTGCGCTTAATCTTTCTGTAATCTTCATCCATTTTAGTTTTAAAATAATCTTAAATTTAATCTAAATTAATTTTAATTCTACAGAACAAGGAAGAAAGAAGTAAGAAAAAATAAATCTGAAATGAAAAGAATCTTAGTAGAAGCCCCATCATAATGGTTGGATGAGGGAAAGGCTGTGGATGTGGTCTACCTTGACTTTGGCAAGGCTTTTGACACCGTTTCCCACAGCATTCTCCTCAAGAAACTGGCTGCTCTTGGCTTGGACTGGCGCACACTTCGTTGGGTTAGAAACTGGCTGGATAGCCGGGCCCAAAGAGTCGTGGTAAATGGAGTCAAATCCAGTTGGAGGCCGGTCACTAGTGGCGTTCCCCAGAGTTCGGTCCTGGGGCCGGTCCTCTTCAATATCTTCATTGATGATCTGGATGAGGGCATTGAGTGCACCCTCAGTAAGTTTGCAGATGACACCAAGTTAGGTGCGTGTGTCGATCTGCTCGAGGGTAGGAACGCTCTGCAGGAGGATCTGGAGAGGCTGGACTGATGGGCCGAGGTCAACTGCATGAAGTTCAACAAGGCCAAGTGCCGAGTCCTGCACCTGGGGTGCAATAACCCCAAGCAGATCTACAGGCTGGGAGGTGAGTGGTTGGAGAGCTGCCAGGCAGAGAAGGACCTGGGAGTGATGGTTGATAGTCGGCTGAATATGAGCCAGCAGTGTGCTCAGGTGGCCAAGAAGGCCAACAGCATCCTGGCCTGTATAAGAAACAGTGTGGCCAGCAGGTCCAGGGAGGTGATCGTCCCCCTGTACTCGGCTCTGGTGAGGCCGCACCTCGAGTACTGTGTTCAGTTTTGGGCCCCTCGCTACAAGAAGGACATGGAGGTGCTTGAGCGAGTCCAGAGAAGGGCTACGAAGCTGGTGAGGGGCCTGGAGAACAAGTCTTACGAGGAGCGGCTGAGGGAGCTGGGCTTGTTCAGCCTGGAGAAAAGGAGGCTCAGGGGTGACCTTATCGCTCTCTACAGGTACCTGAAGGGAGGCTGTAGCGAGGTGGGGGTTGGTCTATTCTCCCACGTGCCTAGTGACAGGACGAGGGGGAATGGGCTTAAGTTGCGCCAGGGGGAGTTTTAGGTTGGATGTTAGCAAGAACTTCTTTACTGAAGGGGTTGTTAGTCACTGGAATAGGCTGCCCAGGGAAGTGGTGGAGTCACCATCCCTGGAGGTCTTTAAAAGACGTTTAGATGTAGAGCTTAGGGATATGGTTTAGTGGGGACTGTTAGTGTTAGGTCAGAGGTTGGACTTGATGATCTTGAGGTCTCTTCCAACCTAGAAATTCTGTGATTCTGTGATTCTGTGATAAAGAACTTTAAAGTTTTCTGAGAGATTTCATTTAAATTATATAGTGAATTCTGCAAAGATATTAATCAGAACCAGTCTTATCCCAGCTAATTTTAAATGATGAAATCTGAAAGACACTCAGTTTTAACACAGGAATGAAATTGTCTGAGACCTCAGTTTTACAAGCCCATTCCACAAGAAGTACACCAATCCAAGCAAATAATCTGAAATACCTGGTCCCCAAGAATTAACATAGGTTTCTTCATTTGTTGTACAACCTATATATATAGTAATAAGTAAACATAAAGCTCAAAAGCAGGTTTGTGTTGCATTCTAGAAATCATTCAGACATCCACTACACCTTTCAAAACATGCGTTTAAAAGGAATTATAAGCTACATTGTATTTATTACATAATGAATCAATATATTGTGGATTTATAAAAAATTACTCATCTGCAAAAGGGTAAAAGGAAGTTTTCACAATAAATATTAATTAAATTTATAGGTCACAAGCAATTATTACTATAAAAATGTATAAAATAAGTCATGCATTAAGTTTATCTGTTGAATACCACTATTAGCAGATGAACATTCAGTGTATCTTGTCTCTCTTTTCTGTATTTAGGAAGCTCTAATCAGCACACTGCCACATGACATTATTGGCCATATTATTTTTGTTTCTGACATTAGCAAAGAAAACAAGAACTATTTTCAAAACATTCAGTTATGTCAACAATTACTTGCTGCCCCTACTTCAAGGCACCCATCAACATTTCAGTGCATTATAGGTGTTTTCATTGCTGTCATTTGAATGAAGCAGCACAGAGTTCGTCCTTAACTTCGAGGAAGGGATGGCATAAGCATTTTGATCACCTATCTTGTAAACTCTTATAAATTTTGAAGTTTTTGTTTGTTTGTTTGTTTACAACTTCTTCCCAATCCTTTAGTATAAATTGATGGTTTGACATTATCATTTCAGCCTCAGAACTAAGAGATGCGGTATGGTAAGAAATTAGATTGAAAAAAAAAAAAACAAAAAACAAACAAACAAACAAACAAACAAAAAACCTATAAATGTTCTATGTAGAGAACCAGTCAGCTGAAGAGGTCACTGAACTGTCTAAGAGTTGGTACTGCAGCTAGATTGTTAGGTCTCCCATAAGAAACAAGGGATTAAAACATTTAATCATTAAACAATGGCTAACTGTTAAAATAAATTAAACAGCGATATGCTTGTTTACAGAAACTAGAATCTGGGTGATAGACATCCATGTATGATCTACATCCTTCCTGCAGAGAACTGAAATATCTTGGGATGGGCATGGCAGACCTGGTTTGGGCTTTAAAGAGGATTCTGAAGTATCAGCTAATGCAGAGTTACAGAGTTAATTATCAGCTAATACTGAGTTATAAAGATGGGTATATTACAAATTCTTGAAGGTACTAGCCTTCAAGCATCTTGGGTATTTTTTAATTCTTCAGAAGTGCATTCTCAAGTTGAATCCACGCTTAGTGCTTACTGAAGGCCTGGAAGCAGCACCCTTGATGGGATTGATCAAACTGAGAGCATTGTTTTTTCACATTACATATATTCTGCTGAAGGTATCATATCAATTCTCCTTGCTTCCTGTGACTTTTCACCCCATCTGTTATCCAGAGAAGGAACAGAGATAAAAGGAAAAGTGTGGTGGTTTTGTTTGTTTGTTTTCTGTTATGTTTTTTTGTTGTTTGTCATTTTGTTTTGTTTTTCCACTGCTATGAAGACATGTTCACATTGGATTGGCATATTTCTATATATTTATTATTATTATTATTATATTGATACACAAATATATTTTAAATACATACATGCACTGTCTCTGGAGTTGTTTACTTGGTTAGCTCAATAGCTCTCAGGTATTCTGAACAACTTTTTCCTATTAGCATGATATATCTCCCTTAGCATAATGAACTCTTGCAAAGGTCAAATTTAGACAATAAATGCTGCAGGTACTTATGATTATACAATAATCCTGTTATCTTCCTACATCTCTAATTACATTTTGTTGAGTTGAACAAAGTGAGGGTAAAAAGGTAACTATTTTCTGCCTACTAACACCCATGTAACCAAGTCCCCTGATCGTGGTGTCATGTTTAATCACTGCTGTAATATATTAGTAATAAAAATGTATTGTAAAAAAATATTTTGGGAGGGTGGGAGAGAGCAGAGGGAAGGCTTTATTAGCAAAATATGTTGAATAATTATTTAACTCATTTTTGTCTTAGAGGGTAGTTTGATAATGCTATCCTGATATAACACTATAAATAGAATGCAAATTGCATTGTGAAAAATGTTTTGTTGTTGTTAACAAATGTTGAGACTATCAATGGGTAGAAGTTCTGTTAAATATTTGCATATGCAAGGTGGAACACCACTTCCAGATAGTACTTTCAAAATTTGCAGCATTAGTCTAACCCTGCTCTGATCCAAAATAATTGAGCTTTATTCCTGCAATGGACTGTACTTTATTATCATTTTTATTTAGTAGTTAAAATAATTCAGTGCTATTTTTCATTAACTCTCTGGCATAATTACTCTCTGGATGAGTTGTCCATATTTCCTGTTCCTATGGTAAAATAATATCCTGGGCGAACACTCAACACACATTGGCATACACTTCAGAAAGCCTTGTCCTTTCTGGAGTGGTTTAAGAAAACAAAACCAAACCAAACCAAAACAAACAAAAAAATGAAAAAAAAAAAAAAAAAAAAAAAAGGCCCCATCTTTCTCCTGCTAGACAAGCAGTTTAATCCTACAACAATCCTACTTCAGTAAATGGATCCCATTAGCTTACCATAACCAAGTCAATGCATTGTTGTTACCATTACAATAAATCATCCAAGGATAGTAGCCACAGTTAAGCTGCTTAAGAAGAACTTACCCTGCTTTGTAGTTTTCTTCTCAAGCTATGCTTGTTATCAGAACAAAATTTAAGCTACCTCTGTCACTTGATACCCTGTAACTTGACTTGTAACTTGACTTTTCTACGAGTCTCTTAAGGGCCATGTGTCAACTAAAGTCAAAGGTGTAATGTAGGCCTACTCAAACTCTGATCAGACTAGCTGCAGCTACACAGCAGAAGCTATTTGCTAGCACATGACCAGCCCATCCTTGGAAGAGCTTTGGCATCATGCAGCAAGCAAATTAATTATTTAAAAGCAACACTACATGTAGTTGTGTGGGCATAGACATTCTCACAAAACCTTACTTTAAGAAAGTCCATTTGAACACCTCTATATAACAAATCTTAACATTTGTTTTTATATATCCCCAGGGTGGCCACACAAGGGATGCTGCAAAATAAAAATATAGAATAGGTACAAACAAACTGAATTAATTTAATATGTAACATGTTCTTGTACAGAAGTACATTTATTTGCATGCTTCTAAATCATGCCAAACACATTGGTACTTGGGCATTCTGTGTGTGCTGTTACTGTAATTCGTTCTGTCTGTTGTCTAAACTCTGATCAGAAAGTGTAGGAAGCTTAGCAACTTACTAGCTAGGAAAAGCATTGTAAGTACTGAAGTTGTTCAAAAGTGGCAGTGAAATTGTACTCTTCTCTGGATTTTTTTTAATATTTTTTTTTTCTGGAAAATATCCCAGTGATGACAAACAAGAAAGGCCATGAATGAGGTAAAGGCAATATCATGTCATTGACTCAGCCTGTTCCAAAACATGCAAAGCCCATGGGTAAAGGACCCATTTGAATGGCTGTGGCTATTAACTCTACCTTTTATGTTTTCATTATATGCGAATCCCAGCTGAGGTTTGTTGCTATCTTTTGTAGCCTGTGGCAATAGGTTGAAGAGATGAGTTTTCTCAGATATTGAAAACCTGGAAACGTGAAAAATTGCAATGACAAGGAAGGAAATTATTTCTTCTGATGTAGTGAAATGAAATCTTTGTCCCATGCACCTAATATGTCTGCATAGGCAACAGAGCAGAGGCTGTAGTGATATTTGTTTAAACCAGTTTTTATCCCTCTATAAACAATACAAACGTCAGCTTCCTATAATCTCTCTTCCACACTTCTGACCTGGCAAAAAAAGATTGCCTAAACAAAAAGCCTTACAATTTTGAATTAAAGTTCTCCCTCAAAGCCCCCCAAAGTTTTTTGTTGTTGTTGTTTTGATTTATTTTTTTTAACTTACTGTTACTAAAAATGCTTAATAATAGAATAATGAAGATAGAACAATATATCACTTAGAGGATCATTGCCCAACAGAAAGTGCATCCACCACAAAGGCAAGTTGTTTACAAAGTCACCCTTACGTTTATGAAAATCTGGTCAGATACATTCTACCAGAAAACCTATAATCAACTTCCCCAATATCTATACTGTTGAGTAATTCAGATTCATTAGAAGTTGCATCACAGCTAGGTATTAGGAAGCAAAATAATAATAATAATAAAATAAAAAAAATAAATAAAAAATAGTGAAAGAAATTGTAGTTTAAGATGTTAACCTTTCTTTTCAAAGCTATAAAAATATAGTATATAGCCAGTAAAAAAGAAGACCTCTTGCTCCATATTCCACCATGTTGCAGTTTTCTTGCATGAAGAACTGTATCAATGCATTGGGAGTACCCTTGGAGTAGCGTACAGCTGAACCAGAAAACTCTTGGACAGAATAGCATTCACCACGTGAAGGGTGTTGACAGAAGTCCTTGATGCAGACTTCGTTGTGGAGGCAATGTCAGTTCATCTGGCAAGACTTCCCAGTCCATATGTGCTGGCAACTTGTATCTGTAATGAATATATCACGTACATGCTCTTTGTATTTGACCAGTTACCTGACTGATGAAAGTTTATATACCTTTCCCTGCCACCAGTCACTAACTAACTACACAGTAAATTATGTGAGCAGTTAAGCAAGTTAAGGACTCTTTTCCATAAAGAAATTGGAAGATTTTATATGTTCATATAATAAGGTTATAAAAGTTCACACTCATGGTAATGTAATGTAAGCTTGGTTGGACAGAGGAGTCAAAGTTGGACATTCCACATAGTCTCTTTCAGGTCTGACTTTCCAGATTTTCAGACAAACTCTTTTTCTCACGGTATCCCTTGCACTTGGAAAAATAAATAAATAAATAAATGAAATGAAATAACAATTAAAAAAAAGACCTTAAACATACCTAAAATCAGTTCAGAATTATATTTTAAATCCCTTCTTTAAAATCCCTGTCATATGCAGCCTTTTTGTCACAAAAAAAAAAAAAGTAAAACCTGAAGTACTAATTATATTATGTAAATTCTCTCTTGAATGGTCTACATATCTCCATTCATCTAAGAAAATATTCTAACTTTGCCTTAAAAGAAAACAATTGCTAATTAGAGGTCAAATCTGCATGCCAATAGACAGAGTTAAGAGCTCTCTTTCACGTTTTAGGGACTTCAGCAGCCTCTCTATAGAAGTAGACACTTTCCCTAGTACACTAACCGGAAAGACAGAGAGAAAGAGATTGCATGACTTGAAAAGAAATTGCTGACAGAAGACTTATCTGTAGAAACAGAGCTGGAAAGCAAAGTTCAATGACACATTTTTTTTTTCTTTTTTTTTGAAGATCATTTTCAGTTTAATGCTCAACCCTTTTGCAGCACCGTTGCCAATTGGATAAAATATTTAATGCACTGTATTCTGAACGATATATTTTTGACAATACATTTCATGCTTTGAATGCCACTGAAGTTATGAGACTGGAATGAATAATGAAAGAGTAACTCAGCAATCGTTATGGCACTGTGTTCAGATTTGTTATTCTTCATTGACATGACACTAGCTAAATCAAGTCTTGATAATACATAACTGGTTCTAACTTTGTAGGAATTATGTTAAGATATAAGAAGGTCTCAACCTTCTGTCTTATTCTATGCAATATTAAAGTCACATTAATATTTAAAGCTTCAGTATCCATTGTGGGAAATAAAATTTTAAAGAGCATGTACAAATCTGTGCTACAAAAATTTGATTTCAGAGCTTTAGTTTTCATACCTGTGTTATCTGTTCATAAAGCAATCCAGCCAGGAAAGAAAGAATAGCAGAGTAAGACAAGATTTCAAAATGTTTATCATAGCGTTACATGTATGAGTAAGTAAGGCATTTTCAGGATTTCAGTACTACTTGGTTTAAAGTTATAAAAGGGAAAGTTTGAAAAGAAAGGAAGTTATTCAAGAGGAAGAAGTATAAAATAAAGTATTAATAAACAATAAGACAATAACCTACATGCCTTCAACAAGAAGTAGCAGAGTTACTCATTTAGAACTGAAATTTGTCCTTACTCATTTTGAGGATGTCATAAGTGCAATTTAAAAAAAAAAAAAAAAAAAAAAAAAAAAAAAAAAAGCAGTTCTAACAGTTGCAGGATGACCAAAAATAAAATAAAATTTAACAATTAACACTAAGCATGTGTTTATAAACCAAGCAGCAAATGATTTATTTCTGGTTGAAATCACAAAAGCAGGTGTAAAATGCCTGCTGTTCACAGAGAAGTTGTATGCAAACCTCTTCTGTTTCACTACTCCAAAGTATACTGCAATTGTAGCTTCCTCCCATGCCATAACCACTGCTTATCCTCACTGCATTATAGCAGTGCAAAACATGTGCAGAACAATATACCAAATCAGATCAATGGTGCTACTTGCTTAAACAACCAGCCAAGTTGAGCACAAAACTCTCACAATGGGAAAAATTTTTAAACTCCATTGTACTGAAATCTGAATGGGTAGCTCAGCTTCTGATGTAAACCACAAGTTTTATCTGCTTCATGTATTTTAGCACAGCCAGTGTTACTACCACAGATACTCTTGTTCATATAAATGCCTTGGTTCTTTTCACTCCTCCTAAGTTCTTGACTGTCAGTAAGACCTTAACAGTGATTTCTGTAGCATGACTGAATACTAAGGGTAAATATATTAGCTTTTTATCATTTTTGTGTGCCTTTTAATTTCATTGAGTTTTGTCTTGAATTGTGTGATAGAATAAATGGGGAATCTGAACTGCTGTCACACCAATTTGAAGAAATTATCTCAATTATAATTGAAGACATACTCCTCCTTTTTTTTTTTTGAAGCGTTAACAACTTGTGATGCTCTACTCCAGAATTCCTACTTTTCAACAATCTCCAAAAGAGGTTTTCCCAGTCAGCAATCTCTGCTGCTCCAGTGCAAACTTCAGCTCCTTACCCTGGTGTTCATGATGCACCTCTGTTGTGCTCTTCCTCAAGGAAAAAATAAAAAATAAAAATAAATAAATAAATAAAAACACCTTGCAATATTTTAGTTATTCTTCTTCTTCTGAAATATTTCCATTATTTCCACACCATGGTATTATAATGCTCCCTTGTATCGAGCAACATTAACCATAACAGAAATCTCACTCTCTCATTCTCAGTATAGTGTAGGGGAAACTTCATGTCTGATTTGTATGTATTTATTTTACATATATGCATGTGGCAACTGCCCCATTTTTGCAAAGCATTGTGATAAGAAGACATGTTATAAAGACAGTTTTTGTATCTGTCTGTGAATGCCAGGTTATCTGCAGTCATCTACACCTTCACGTAAAGACATTCTATCCTCCACTGACATCCTCACAAAATGTAATAAGGGATGCAATAATCACAGAGAAAGGCAAGGCAGTGGGTAAAAGTCTGTAAGAGACTTTCAGTGGCAGATATATAATTCAGTGAATTCTAAGAAAAGAAAGAAAGCACCTGAGTAGTGCTCATGATTGTTTTGTATTAATCACTGAGATTTCCTCCTAAAATTATCAACTGGATCACTTCAATATGCACATGGTTATATACACAGATTGCATGTCTAGGATGCTGATCCCTCCTGATTATGGAGTTACACGTTTCACTTTTTTCAAGTGAGAGTCAGAAGGAACTGACCTACCAGCAGCTGTATTTAGTTTGATACAAAACAGAGCTGCTATCCTGCCAGTCACAAGACCCCAAGAGCTGAGCTAGCCAAGTAAGCATTTCAGTCAGCATGACTATCATATTTCTAACAATTTTACAGAACCATAGAAACCAGTTAATTCCCTCAATTATTTGAAAGTAGGTGCTGTCAATGATGAAAATGTTCTAGAGAAAAATACTTTTCCCAGTTTACCCCCATTTCTACCTAATTTTACCTCAAGCTTTTCTAGATTTTCCATGTTGCAGCCTGCTCTCATAGTAAGGCAAAATTTAGTCAGGCATTTAAGAAACCAGTACTTTACCTAATGTTTCAGGAACAGATAGGTATATGAGTCATCTTTGAGCCAGACGCCAAGAGCATGGGATAAACTGCTATCGCAGAAGAGGTGAGCTCTGCAGTGGACAGGCACCAGAGACCTCTCTGCAGGATGGGATGCAATCTAAATGTGCTACTGCAGTGCTGCACCATACAGCTCCTAAGGCCTGTGATATCCTTGCCCATAATATGTCTCCTTAAAATTGTCACCATCTCTTATTGACAGTAAGCAAACAGTACCCTAAAGAATCAGAGAATAATGCTATTTATGTTGGGCCAAAGTGACCTGCAAAATGCTAATTAATCTGTTTTGCAGTATACCAGAACAGATGCTGGCAGCTGCCACAGAGCATGTAATGCAGCTTTTAAGCATAATACCTATGTTTGGAAGAAATAAATAAATATTGAATCCTACATTCCCAAATTAAGTGAAGTATAATTAAGAAAAAAAAAAAAAAGGTTATTACTCAAGTAGTGATAAGTGGAAAGATCAAATCCGTTAAATATTAAGAAAAATAAAGCAATTACTTTTTAAGGACAAGATATCATCTCTCCCAAGTTAACAAAGTGATAATTTTTTAACTTCAGAAATACTGATGTCTTCACTATCTTTCTTATATATATTGCACTAAACAAATTCTATTTATTTTACCAAGTGTTTAACATCCTGCTGATTTGTTTTGCTGCTGTTTGTTTTGCTGACTTCATCATAGGCAGCTGTTGAGTGACTATAGCTAATTGTGAAGAACAAATACAAATACTAAGGGGAAAAGGTGGAAATTTTCTGTGATCAGCTGCCTTATGTACATAATTAATCAAGTGACAGCTGACATTGATCCAGAGTTGTTAGTCTGCTGAGACAAAATCATTAACAGATATTCTATCCCCTTGTAAATTAAAGAGAGTGTTTAGCATTGTAGGGTATTTACTTGATTGGCTGTAAATCATTGACAGCTTGGATAAACTATCAGTATGTGATGCTTTCTGATGCTAAAGTCATGACACTAATCATGGGCATGATGGATTCCAGATAAATGCATAAAGAGTACTCGTTACAACAAGTTTGTATGATATTAGGACTAATGTGAAAAATTTACAGACCCTGACATTTTAAGAGTATGCCATAATATGGGGTTTACAATTTTAAAATGACATATTTTAAAAGGATGGATGTTCATTAGCTTCACAGGGAAAAAAAGAAAAAAAAAAGAAAAAAAAAAGTGGAAATAAAAGCCTCGTGAAGTGCTTTCATATAAAGCACTCACGAAGTAGAATCAAAAAATCATTTTTGAAAATATGCAGGACTGAAGAAAGAAAGAAGGAAAGAGAAAGAAAGAAAGAAGGAAAGAAAGGAAGAAAGAAAAGAAGGAAGGAAGGAAGAAAGAAAGAGAATGAAAGAAATAAAGAAAATAATATCAAAATGACAGAAAAGAAATTGAAAGCATACTTTAGCATACCCTACTTGATTATTATAATTTTCAGTTTTAATCCTGTTTACATTACTTATTGGAGGAATGAAAGTGATGGCTGTTTTCAAAAAAGTCATTAAGTGACACCAAAATTCTGCATTTATCATACCAATATTTTTTTGTAATTTTGAGAAAAGGCTTTGCTATCAGGTGTTTTCTTATACACTGCATCACTTTAATGCCTGTCTTAGGCTCACATGGTGTGAATATATATCCATTTCATCATATATATAACATGAACAACTTTTGTTGCATGAAGACTTAATTTGAAGTTAATGTAGAACTATGTGATAGGTTGTTCTTAAATGAAAAAAAATCTTCAGAACAAATTGTCTGACATCATGAAGACTAAGTGAGCAATACCCTGTGAATTACCCTTGGATCTCAATAGTTAAGGTTAATAATCCCTCCAAATAATGTGATATAGGATGATAATTTTGCTAAGAAAATAAAAGGTAAAAAACAAATAAAATTCTACTTCAGCAACCCACAGAGGACACATGCAGTTTAACTTCTGAGTATAAAATAGGGATTGGAAAAGTTATGTTCAAAGGCACAGTAATGTGATGTTTAAATATGTTATCCCTACACTGCACCTTTAAATTCTTCATAACCACTGCATTATACTTGGAATCCTGTTGGGTTGCATAAGACAGTGGCTTTCATTGTGACAGGTCATAAATACTGTCCTGCTGTGCAGTGCTTTACAGGGTTGAGGGTAATTGTGTGCAGCTTAAAAACACACTGGTAACATGACCCCCAGATTCCATGAGCTCAACATAGAAAGAACAAGAAAAATAAGAAGAAATATTTCAAAAATTATCTACAATTTATAAAAGAAAACAAGAAACTTCTAGACATTGGTCTATATCAACTCTGGAATTGTGAGAAGTCACATGCAATTTTAAAAATAATAATAATTTTCTGTGTGTGTTTCTTCACATCCATTTTGCAGATCAAAAACAAAGCATAGTCTACTGCAAGTAATTATAGAGAGTATCAAGGAAAGGGAGGGGAGGGGGGGAAATGAAAACCTTTGAATGAAATTCATTTGCAAACTACATGCAGTGGGAATTTTGTTTTTTTTGTGTGTGTTTTTGTTTTTGTTTTGTTTTGTTTTGTTTGTTTGTTTGTTTTGTTTTGTTTACTTTCCTATGGCTAGATTAGAAGCAGATTTGACTCTGCTGACACATTAGCATCAAGGCTGAACCCACAACCAGCCATGCACACATGCACCGCACACACTTTAAACACATGGCCATCTGCATGGATCAACACAGACAAGAAACAGTGGCATCCACCAAAACAAAAAGATCATTCACACAAACATGAACAACACAGATTGGCCAACCCTGTTCTTCCTCTTTGATTGATCAGAATCAAAACCTGCCAGTGGAATATACACAAACTATGGGTGTTTCCAGAAACTGGTGTTAGACACTCTGTTTACCCTGTAGCTGTCTCCTAGACCTAGGTCTTCATGACTTTCTGGCACCTCAGGCCCTCAGGCCTCTGAGGTTTGTGCTTTGACTCCAGCTGCTGGTAACCAGATCTCTTAGTCTATCATCAGCTATTCCAGCTTGAATTTCCCTAGCATTCACATATAGCCACAAAAGAGATAGTTAGGATTTAGTGAGAATATAGGATAGCTTGCAGTGATCAAGTCCAGCCAAATAAGTTTACTGACCAGCCCGTCTACACTCAGGAGGCCTCTTTTACCATTCACCCTTTATTTTCCCATGCTCTTTCTTCCCCAGTAAACTCTGATTCCTCCCTTTCTTTACCTTTCGTCCTTTCACTAAATATCCCATGATGAATGTCACATATTCCCAAACCTTTGTTCTACCTGCATGCCATTATAGGTCCTGTACTCTGTAGGCAGTAACCCCTTTTCATAATGTCAGTGATAACACTAGGAACACCAAGTCAGCATTCTTCATTAGCACTGATTAAATGTTTGGGGTTCCCCTACCTGCTGTGGTCCCCCTAGTCCCCTTGGGGCTTTTTGTTTATGGGCATTTGCTTTTAATGATATTGCCTAATTCTCTGAGTTCTCAGTAAAGAGTAGATGAATATCAAGAAATTTCAGTATCTTGTTACAAGTAGAAGTAAAAGCAAATTATTCTGAAATAATTTTGTCTCAAAATAGAAAATTTGGCCATGTCCCAGTGTCTAGGATGACTTCATAAGGTAGAGCCATAATGCTGATTTAGAAACAAAAGGCCACAAGTGATCTTCAGATCCCAAGATAGAGGGGAGAAAAAACAGTTTGAGGCATAACCCTCTTGAAAGGACGCCTACTCAGACTTTGCTAGCACTAACTGAATATTTTCACCAATAAACTAGCATATCCAGCGGAAAGGAGAGGGACAGGAAAAGCAGACTTTGGTCCAGGGTTGTGTTGCCTCTTTCAGGATGCTTAACAAACCAGACTCTGAATAGTCCCTCATTTTTTACTGTCTGAGGCTGAGGGTCCTGAAAGTCATACAATATCCTCGTAATTCTTCCAGTCTCTCCTTTGTATGCTAGTAGGGCAAACTGTAATTTAACCCAGCTGAACACTGAGGATTAGCCTTCAATCCTTAAAAATACATATATGAATTTTTCACCACAATTTAATGAATTCATGTTGCCTTTATCATTGCAGAAGCACAGAGACAGAAAGGAATTGCAGTTTCAGTCTGAGATAAACTGAAGGTCAGCCTAGCAAGGTGGTATAACTACTGATGCTACCGTGTAGATGTTTCATGATAAAAATACAAGTACTCAATCTTCATTTGAATCTTTCAATGTGTTTTCATGTAACAGTGTTCTCATTTGTAGAAGACAGATTGTTTTAAGCAACAACAAAGCAACCCCCAAGTGCCACCCACATTGTGTAAGCCCAAATGAACAACAGGTTTTAATCAGACAGCTTTTCTATTTATGTATTTATTTATTTGATTATTTATGATGAGCCTCTGCTAAATAAATTCTCTTACTGGGAAAAAATAAATTAATTTAAAAAATCCAGGGGATAATTCATGGAACTATTCCTGGATAAAAATGACAAATGAAATACACTGGAGATAAATAAAAGGAAATCCAAAATAGTGCTCAGGGAATACAGATGATTCTGACATAGAATTTGAACTAACAGCAAATACCACAGGGGTCCCTCCAGAAACAGAGAAAAATAAAGTAAATATACAACACAATGGAACACAAAAACTAGATGCCTTGAAAATACTAATAAACTAAAATCTATGAAGACATAATCATAGAATCATAGAACGGTTTGGGTTGGAAGGGACTTTAAAGATCATCTAGTTCCAACCGCCCTGCCATGGGCAGGGACTACTCCCACCAGCCCAGGTTGATCAAAGCCCCATCCAGCCTGGCCTTGAACACTACCAGTGATGGGGCATAATAAACCTATGGTGAAAAATAATCAGCTCATTTTCCAAACCAACAAACAAACAAACAAAAATTGTAGAGGAAAAAAAAATATGAAGAAAACTAAATTCACTGTCAATGAATTCACTGCCAATTCAATGAGGAAGGGCCTGCACAGAGGAATAGGGCAAGCAAGCAATATATGAAGTGCCACAACTCAGAGTTTAGATAAACCCACAGCTGTAGTTCAGCAGTTCTGAAGGAACCTGAATTCTCTATGTCAGGAATCAAAACAGACACAGCTGACATTCACAACCATGAGTGGTAGCATGACTTGTTTAAAAGCATCAGTGTATAATCCTGTCATGACTGAATTATCAAATGTAAAGCAAATAACTTTATTAAGAATTCAATCTCATTGAGATCGTGATACTAGAATCCTGTTTTTCTTTCTCTCTCTCTCTCTCTTTATTTTATTCATTTATTTAATGATATAAGGCTACAGCTTCTGGGATATTATCTCCATAGATGGGATTCAGTTCAAGATTAAGATATGCACAATTAACCGTTTATGTCTAGGTGTGCTTGGTGTCTATGATCCCATTATAGGCAATGGACATCTAGATAAATGTCCAATAAAACCTAGGGTTTAGCCAAGTGATTAGCCAGCAGGTATAGTGATTTTAGGGTCCATGAGCTCTACAAAATGGTTCTACATCAACTATAACAAGAGTTTATAGAATCATAGAATAAATCATAGAATCATGGAATATCTTGAGTTGGAAGGGACCTTAAAGATCATAGTATCACAGGATCTTTGAATGGCTTGGGTTGGAAGGGACCTCAAAGATAATCTAGTTCCAATCTCCCTGACATAGGCAGGGATGCCACCCTGATCGAGTTGCTCAGGGACTCATCTAACCTGGTCATGAACACCTCCAGGGGTGGGGCATCCACAGCCTCTCTGGGCAACCTGTTCCAATGTCTCACCAACCTCTGAGTGAAGAATTTCCTCCTCTAATCTAAATCTCCCCTCTTTTAGTTTGAGACCATTCCCCCTTGTCCTGACATTATTCTATTGAGCAAAGAGTTGCTCTCCATCTTTTTTTTATAAGCCAGCAGGGTTTTTTTGTTTGTTTCTTTGTTTTATTATTATTATTATTATTATTATTATTATTATATTTACTGAATATATTATTACTATTATTATTATTATTATTATTATTATTATTATATATGTACTGAAAGGTTGCAATGAGGTCACCCCAGAGCCTTCTCTTCTGTGGGCTCCAGCTCTCTCAGCCTTTCTTCATAGGAGAGGTGCTCCAGCCCCCTGATCATCTTTGTAGCCCTCATCTGGACTTGTTCTAACAGGTCCACATCTTTCTTGTGCTGGGGGCCCCACACATGGACACGGTACTCCAGGTGGGGCCTCATGAGGGCAAAGTAGAGGGGGACAACCACCTCCCACAACCTGCTTTTCATACCTCTTTTGATGCAGCCCAGGATGCAGTTAGCCTTCTGGGCTGCAAGCACACACCACTGGCTCATGTCAAGCCTTTTGTCCACCAGAATCCCCAACACCTATTGCACATGGAAACAACTACATTTATGTATTTAAACCTGAAGCTGAATTGAATCTAAATTGTTTTTTGACTACTTAATTGCCTCCTTAATTTCTTGACAGTACATCAATATACAAAGACAGTGCAGAAGATGACTCTGAAAGTCAAAAATAATATTAGATATATCTATATATAATATAGATAACATGAATATATATTATAATATATACATGTATATAAATAAAAATATATACAGATAACAATTATCTGGCACAGATGAAGGAATTAAGGAGAAAAAGAACGAGAAAATGTAAAAGCAATAGAAAGCTACAGGCTAAAAGCAGTCTCTATTTGAGCATATTTTCCTTCTCATGCTGCAATTGAACTTTACAGGACTGAGTACATACATTCTCTTTTATTATAATTCACCTGTGTGAAATGCACTGGTAAAACATAAACTTGTACCAATCATATAAAGATAGGTTTGTTCAACGAGGTTAAAAAGTTGCAGATTTTAACATTTCACTGATAAATTTAACTGATTCCTTCCATATTATGACTACTTAAGTCTGAAAGGTTAATACATAAATACGTATTTTGGACAATTTATATATGTATCATTGGTAATAACATTTATTTTTCAAACTGTTTTGTTGTCATAGATTGAAAACACCTTCTTACATAAAAAATATTAAGTCCCCACAATTGAAAAGACTCCTGAAACACATTCTTAACTTAGATGATAATTTTTCTTCTGATAACATTTCTAGAATGTCAAAGATCACAGAATCACAAAATCACTAGGGTCATTAATGCAGTTGTCAAACAGTACTGACCCCAGTACTGACCTCTGGGTACACCACTGATAACTGGTCTCCAGTTTGCTTTTGTGCAACTGATCACAACATTCTGAGCCTGGCAGTTCAGCCAGTTGTCAGTCTGCCTTAGTGTCCATTTTTCCAGCCTATATTTCATCAGTTTGTCAATGAGAATGTTATTGGAGACAGTGTCAAAACCTCATTAAAGTCAAGACAAACAACATCCACTGCTCTCCCCTCATCCACCAAACCAGTGATCTCATTGCAGAAAACTATCAAGTTGGTCAGGCGTGATTTCCCCTTCATAAATCAGTGCTGACTACTCACAAACAACAATCTGTCAGAAGATACATTGGTATCACTTTGGTAGACCTACATGTTTGCTAAAATGAAAAATAAAATAAAATAAAATGGAAAAAAAAAAATGGAGTCTGAAGTCTGAGAGGAAATAAGTAGATATAACATGAACATATCATAGAGTCATCAACAACAAAAATCTGGTCTTTTATTTACAACATTTACAATATTTAAACATTACATCTATTTACAACAATTTTATTTTCAGAATTCAGTTTCGAGTCAGTTTTTCTTTCAGTTATTAAATAGATCAACAAATTTTTACATTATTATATCTAACCTTTTCTGAAAGGCTGCTCCTACTGTGCTAAATTTGAAGACTACAGTTCTTATCAGGAATAATTTTGACTGCAATGCAAACAGTCCATTTCAGGATTTCTGCTCAACTGGAAGAGCAATTGGATAATTCTCTGAGATACTGAAATACAAGAAGGAAAATAGAAAAGAGGAGTTTTTCTGTGATATTTTCCCACAGAAACTACACCAGTTACCAGGAAGACAACAGGAGCCACTGCACATAAGAGGCTATCATTTAGATACCTTATTAAAGAACAAGAAGGGAGAGTGAGTGAGAATAAATTTAAAATAATAATAATAAAGCAGAAAAAAATTTAAATCAGTACATTTGCTTTTAATAAGTTTATGGTAGCAGAAATCTCTATCTTCCTATGTTTCAAAAATTCTGCTTCACAATCCTCCCTCTTTAATTCTAAAAAAGGAAGACAGATACAGTTTTTAAAAAGGTCCCCTCTAGAATTAAAATATTTATCATGAAGTCTTTCAAAATTGTTCTGAAAATGTGATTAAAAAGATCAAAGTTTATCTTCAATTATGTCTAAGCCCAAAATGAGCATGAGGTAACAGAGTGGAAAACAAAAACAAAAACAAAAAAAAAAAAAAAAAAGTGCAGCAAAAGCTCTGTTGGGAAATGGTTTCATAGTTATCTTAACATTAATAACTTCAGTTTCCATTCCAGTTTCTATACCCTTAATGTAATAAAAGATGTACTCAACTGTGTGTGGAGAAGAACAAAAAACAAACAAACAAACAAACAAACAAAAAAATGGTGAAGGGACTAGGAAACACAGTTTATGAGGATCTGAGGGAACTGGAATTGTTTAGTCTGGAGAAGAGGAGACTGAGGGGAAATATCACTCTCTACAATTACCTAATAGGTAATTGCAGCAAAGAGGGTTTTTTTCTCCAATGACAAGTGTTAGGACATGAGGAAACAGTCATGAGTAAACCTCAAGGGAGGTTTAGATTGGACTTTAGGAAGAATTTGTTTGTGGAAAAAGTGGTCAAGCATTGGAACAGGCTGCCAAAGAAATGGCGGAGTCACCATCCCTGGAGGTATTTAATAAAAGATGTGTAGATGTGGAACTAAGGGATATAATTCCTTAGTAGGGAATTAGTAGATGGGTCTTAGTAGGTCAGGCTGATGGTTGGACTTGATCTTTTCTGACCTTGATGATTCTGATTCTGTGATTCTAAATTAACAAAAATCTGACAAAGACAAAATAATCCAAGAAATGTTAGAGTTCAGACATGAAGATATGAAAATGACTATTTCTATGCACTTTCTTTGAAATAATTATTTTTTCAGTACTTGCTTACATAAAGGTCTACAGGAGGTAGGCATCCCTGCTATACTTATTGAAATTTTGAGACATAATCAGTACTGCCAGCAGAAAACACTAGGATGCTCAAAATATTCTTGCAGAGTATCTACTGAACTGAGAAACCGTGGGGTTTATTTATTTAAGTATAGATAACAAGTATCCACAACAGGCTGGAAAATGGTCTCTGCTTTCAGAAAAGAAGAAATGAGCAGATGGCATTTTGCAATTAGATCAGCCTGTTAATTTAAACATTTCACCCATTTGTGAGCCACCTACACAGCCTTTTAATTGTTTACTTGGACTTCTCACTGTACTGTTTTTATTAATAATTCTTGCACTGCCGACTGTCAACACATGATCTGGTTCTAATAAATAAGTATAAAAATTCATGCTGTAATATTTTTGATTTAGCAGAGAGATCACATTGTATATTAGGTTTTATGTGGGTGTTCTCATTTCTTTTTAGTTTTACTGCTCTGTATTCATACAATTTACAGAAAATATCCCATTTTCTGTATTAACATATGGGTACAGAAAAAGGAAGGAAGGAAGGAAGGAAGGAAGGAAGGAAGGAAGGAAGGAAGGA
>NC_048893.1:34229071-34268771 GCF_011077185.1 Oxyura jamaicensis
GGAAGGAAGGAAGGAAGGAAGGAAGGAAGGAAGGAAGGAAGGAAAGAGAGAAAGAGAGAAAGAGAGAAAGAGAGAAAGAGAGAAAGAAAGAGAGAAAGAGAGAAAGAGAGAAAGAGAGAGAGAGAGAAAGAAAGAAAGAAAGAAAGAAAGAAAGAAAGAAAGAAAGAAAGAAAGAAAGAAAGAAAGAAAGAAAGAAAGAAAGAAAGAAAGAAAGAAAGAAAGAAAGAAGGGAAGAAAGGAAGAAAGGAAGAAAGGAAGAAAGAAGGGAAGAAAGAAGGGAAGAGAGAAAGAAAGAGAGAAAGAAAGAGAGAAAGAGAGAAAGAGAGAAAGAGAAAGAGAGAAAGAGAGAAAGAGAGAAAGAAAGAGAGAAAGAGAGAAAGAGAGAAAGAGAGAAAGAGAGAGAGAAAGAGGGAGAGAAAGAGAGAGAGAAAGAGAGAAAGAGAGAAAGAGAGGAAGAGAGGAAGGAAGGAAGGAAGGAAGGAAGAGAGGAAGAGAGGAAGAGAGGAAAGAAGGAAGGAAGGAAGGAAGGAAGGAAGGAAGGAAGGAAGGAAGGAAGGAAGGAAGGAAGGAAGGAAGGAAGGAAGGAAGGAAGGAAGGAAGGAAGGAAGGAAGGAAGGAAGGAAGGAAGAGCTCAAGGTCTTAGTTCTCAGCAAAAACATTTGAAATATTTACTTGCATCTTGTTTCAAGTAAACCCTAGACATTGAAGCACTGATTGGTGATTGACTACCACAAGTATTTCATCTGCTGTGTGAATGAAGACTCCCATGAAAGTGTAAGATAGAGTCAAATTTCCAAAAAGCACAGGGGCATATAATATATTGTTCAATTGCAATATGCAATTTTTAAATCTTTTTCTTTTACACTTAGAAAATTTTTTAGGTTTGAATTAAGGGACATATTTTAAATTACCATTGTCATTATGAATGCTTATGAATAGATTTACCCCTTACCCTAAGATCCTTTGCTAATTCAATTTTTTTTTTATATTTTTTTTTCTTTACAGTAACCTAAACTAGGATTCTGAGGAAATCCAATCTCTTAAAGGTGCTTTGAAGTCTTAAAACAAAACAGAAAACTAATGTAAAAGCATCAGTTAACTGCTCACTGGTTTATAAAAAGCTTAATGCGAAGACTGTCTTTTGCTCTACATAGTTTTTTACAACTTGGTCTTGCTCCACGAATATGACTCTTGATACACCAGTCTGGGCAGTGAATAATATAGTAACATGTCATCAACAACTGGGACATGATCAAGCACAGTCCTCCAGAGAGAAATAAAGCTGTTGATTTTCTAATATGAAACTTAATTAATAGTCACTCTGGAAATTTTGACAAGGATTTTGTGATGTGTATTTTTAGGAGCCTCATAAAGGAGCAGGATTGAAGAGATATATATAAAATTTAATGATTAAGAAATAACATCTGGAAAACATAGGGCTGTTTGCTCACCACTTAAGCAAACCTCTTTTGAAAAATTAAAAGTGAGAAGCTATTACTGCAGTCCATAAACCTCTCCTTAGCCCTAAAGGCAGAAATATCTGCTAACTCTTGTAAACGAAGTCTACTTAAAAGAAAGTTACCAAATTATCATTACTGTTCTTGCCTAGGGAATGTCTCTAGAGTCGGTAGCAATTACTACAATAGGTTTCAGAAATGGAAACAATTTGCTTGTTAGTGCCACTTGGGTTTGTGCTAGATTTGAACTGTCAGTTTTTAAAACAGTAAACACTATAAACTTTGAAAGAACAAGCAGGAGAAATGCCTACTGGAAAGGAGGATGCTTTCAATTACTTATTTATTTTTTATCAAATAGAATAATTAATTACTAGATAAGAAGGCTTTTGAAATAGTTTGTCAACTCTTCAACAAAAATGAGTGTGTTATAATATTTGTGGTCAGTTTATGGTATTTTTTTTTACTGACATTCCAAAGAAAAATAGAATTTCTTCTGTAGTAATATTTACTGAAAAGAATACATTTTGTCAGTTTGAAGAATTTAAAGACGTTAGAACGTGGGATTTGATTCATGATCATCCCTAAGAATTAACAAAGATTTTTGTTTGTTTGCTTTACATTCTATTGCTTTTCACAAGCCCAAACTTCTACAAGGAGGATGGTTTTGAGTGTGCAAGGTAAAGCTACAATGAATATATGGCAAGTAAGGAAATTAATTCCCCTGAGTGGTCAGCTCTCCATTCATTCACTGACTGACAGAGGTTAAAGGAAAACATAGATACCAAACGGTATGTGACTATTTATAAATCTTATACAAAAATACTCTCATCATAAATTATATCTTATGTGCAGGTATGAGTCTCTCACCTGTTCAATGGCTGTTAATATACCAAATTCATACAATCACAGAACCATTTGGGTTGGAAGGGACCTTAATGACCACCCAGTTCCAAACCCCTGCCATGGGCAGGGACACTTTCTGTTAGGACAGGTTGCTCAAAGGCCCCATCCAACCTGGCCTTGAAAACTTCCAGGGATGGAGCATCCACAGCTTATTTGGGCAACATGTTCTGGTGCCTCACCACCCTCAGAGCAAAGAATTTCTTCCTAATATCTAATCTAGGTCTACCCTCTTTTAGTTTAAAACCATTACTCCTTGTCCTATTACTATACTCCCTGACAAAAAGCCTCTGTCATGCTTTCTTTTAGGCTTCCTTTAGGTACTGGAAGGAATCTGGCAGTTTGGTTAGATTGTGATAAAGAGCAGAATTTGAGAGATTACTATACGGTCTTGTGACCCCTTGGCCTAGTATGGCTCATGTCCTCACACATAAATCATCTTCTTCCACAAAACAGGTTGGCCAGACCTGAGCTGGGAGCACAACTACTGGAAATGATACATGGTGTGCAGTAATCCAGACTGTGGCTGAGTGTTTTCTGGGATGCTGCTAGCTGACACAGGAAAATAAGTGTCAGAGAATGGGCTAACAATAATGAGAGAAGACCAAGCACACAAACACTTCTATTTTGGTGCTGTTTTTATAATCTAGCACAGGCCTAGCCTGTATTGGCCCTTTGGCCAAAGTGTATTGCACTCTGCAAGACAGATCTTTGACCATCTAACTGCACTGAATTCACTTCTAGTCCTCTCCTGCTCCATGCCTTCTCGCAACCCATTCTCTTCTGGTTTTTAACTCAACAATAGATCCTGTGCCTTAAAGGACACGCCACTATCCAAAACAGCTCTGTTTGTATGCTTTATGTGGCTGAGGTCACTTGGCCTATTCATCCTGTAAAAGAGAAGGCTGAAGGAAGACCTCATTGCAGTCTACAGCTTCCTCATGAAGGGGAGTGGAGGAGCAGGCACCAATCTATTCTCTTTAATGACCAGTGATAGGACCCATGGGAATGGTGTCAAGCTGCAACACGGGAGGTTCAGGCTGGTTCTTCAGGAAAAGGTTCTTCAGCAACAGGGTTGTTGCACAGTGAAACAGGCTCCCCAGGGATGTAGTCATGGCGCCAAGCCTGTCGGAGATTAAGAAGCATTTGGACTGTACTCTTAGTCTTATGGTCTGAATTTTTGGGTAGACCTGTGTTGTGCCAGGAGTTGGACTTGATGATCCTTATGGATCCCTTCCAACTCAGTATATTCTGTGATTTTATAACTTATTATCAAGGTACTACAGGATACTACAGCAATATCAAACCTCAACTATAAGTATCTATTCTATTTTTATCAAATTTTCTATTTTTATCAAATAAGCGTACTATCAAGATGCTTGCAGCTGCACTCCAGTAACATCATCTTGACCCAGATCAAGATATTTCTGGCACGTCACTTCACTGGCATGACCAGCTGCTGTTACAGTCCATCCTGTTGTTCTGAGATGAAATCAATACTCGGTACTCATTTCATGTCACGTGATTCCTGCAAGGTAGTTGGCACCTGAAAAGTTTCTGAAAAACCTTGTTAATAGACCTTTTGTCCAGAGTAAGAGTTCATGACAGTTATTACACAAACAGATCTCTGTTCCCATCTCTGTTCTACTGCTGTCTCATGCTTGAATTATCTCTTCTACATGTATTGCTAAGCAAACTACCACATAGATACTAAAGCATCTCAACAAAAGCACATTTTCTGTGATACAGACCCTTTCATGTTCTGCCTTCCCTCCTCACTATATTTTCTCTCCTCTTCCTCAGTTTGTTGTTAGTTTGTTTGTTTCTTAGTGTTTAACAGGGAACACACTCTAGGTTAACTATTCTATTCTCAACTCTGCTGTCATTCAGGTAGCTACAGGTATTAGTAATACAAAGGTGATTTCTACATACAAAATCACCCAGAATAAAGACTGTGGTGATTTCATATCCATGCCAGCTGCCAGCTGTAACTCCACTGAGCTAATTTCCACAGATTGACCCCTCCAGCAAATCAAAAAAGGGTGTAAGTCACATAGGGTAGTTCAGCTATCCTCTTGCACTGTACGAAGCCCACTTAAAAGTCTCTATCAGCCCCCAGTAGGACAGTGGCTATTCCTCTACAGAATTATGTTCCTTTAGTAGACTCTGCTAAGGAGATTACACATGCCCACCTTAGCTCTAAACTCAGTTATCAATAAGTCTACCTAGCCATAATACCACAGTGCCTTGTGAAACAAATAACCCAGTTATCACCCTAGAAGTACTTGTGCTCTCTACTGATGTTGCCACCACTATTCATGCTAGCTGTTGAACAGGGTTTGCATCTCATAACAATAGATGCAGCATTAGCATAGAAGTCAGAAAGGGTCTTGAGACCTGTCAAGAGAGCCATTACTCACACTGGAAACATTATTCCTTTGCCATTTGACAAAGCTGGTCTGCAGTTATCACCTTTATGAGCTTTCTTTCATTCCATGTAAAAGAAAATAAGAAATTTTCTTGTTCAAAATATTCTTTGTTATTACAGGGTCAAGTACAGTTCTCAACAATTTCTGAAACAACTGCTGAGAAATAACATTCTTTCTTAGTCGAGACTTAATTTTTATTTCTTTGACAAGTAGGAAAAAACTGCCCATGTGGAAGGCTTCTTGAAATAAACTATTCAGGTGTAGCATGACTTACAGAGCTATTTTTTTGACTCTTGATTACTTTAATAACTGAACATAGAAAATTAAATGAATACAGAGAATTTCTTATTCATTTAATTTGTACTTGTTATCATTCTTTATTTTAAAGAACATTTGATTATATGGATTACATTTACATCCATAAGTTGTCCTGCATAATTACTATTGCCAACATTCTGTGATCATTTGCTTAAAGTTATCTTTCAATTCATATCTCTAAGAGGATTTATATGACATAACACATAAGGTCAAGAGCTGCAGAATCTAGAGATAGACTAATATTTGACAGTAAAAGTTTCATTTTTCTATTGGGGGTATTTTGAAGATTTTTCTTTTTTATATTCTTCAGACCACCACTTTCTTTAGTGACCCAGAAGAGAGGGAAAGAAAAACAACAAGTCATTATTGTGAGTGAAAGTCAGGATTGTCTTTTCATATTATGCGTTACTCTCTTTGGAACTTAAATCTGTTATCCCTTTTGAAGACTGTACGCCTTCTCCTGATCACTTGGAAATATTCAGATATGGATGGAAGTGTTTTCTACATTCCTCTGCTTCTCAGAATTCAATTTGAAATTGTATTTTGCTCTTACTTGTTTAGGAGTGGATAAAAATATTCCATTAAATTACTGAGTTACTCAACAGTTTCACCACTACATATGACAGTAGATTAGAGTTTGCCCTTTTGGGTGAAAGTTAGAGGTATTTTTGATACTGGTTTACAGTCATTTGTGACAACTATGGAAGTGCTTTCATACATTCCAAAATTTAGTTATAGGAAAATAGTTAAGAAAGGAAGTTGGGAAATCAGTTTTACCTAGAAAAATCTGCTGCTTTACGGATGATGACAATATACAGGATTGTGTCTTTTCATATAACAAACAGAAAGCATTTGAAGGGAAGAGAATCACTGAACATACATTTGACGCAGACAGCGAGTATTTAAAAAATATATATATACATTATCAGGTTGAGCTGCTTGTCAGTAGGATGCTTTGAACTGTAGAAATGTCTTCTCACACCAGTACAAATGCTTCTAGAAAGAAACATTACAAAATGAGAATACAAAAAAAAAAAAAAAAAAGCATACAAAGTAAAAAAAAAAATGAAATTTTAGTGAGATTTAAACAACAACTAGAAAATACTGACACATCTTATGTTGGTAATGTAATGTTGGTAACTTTAGCACAGAGTATGAGGAACAATTCACAGATAGCAGTGATCTAAAATGTTTTGCTTCTGGAAAATCATTCCCTGAAAATCTGCCTAAATAAAATAATAATAATATTGTTTGCATATCATTATTATACATACCTTCTAATGCTAAACATAAATAAAACATAATAGGCATTAAATTTAGAAATGTTACTTATTAAAAAACTAAGAACATTATCATAAGAAAATAATAGAAATCTTAAACCTAGTGAAATACTCCCTTATGACTTAAAGACCATTTGTCTGTCTAAATTGTCATCAAAATCAATCCATTGCTACTAAGCAATGCAGTTTAAGGGAAAAAGTATTTTTTAGTAAAGAAGTGATCCTTCAGTTATCTCTAATCAGGTCTACATCTAGATCAGTATCCAGTATATAATAACACTTCATAGGCTTCAGCAAAAATGTCAAATTGCACTACACCTACGCCACACCTGCTGATGTAGTTAGTCATGTTTTACATTCCTCAAATAGCACAGCTTAACAAAAATACCATACAGATTTTTTTACACTCTAATTTGGCAATTATTTTTTGATCTTATATCTTAAAATTTTGCTCTAATACCCACATCTGATCTTACATATTTGTCTTGTTATTATTGATCAAGTCTGTACCACCCTGTGGAGATGTTGCATTATGAAGAAAGATTATTTTTAAGCATTTTTTTCAGAACAGTTTCAGAATTAACAAGAATGCCATAATATTCTTCTCTGCATCAGAAAACCTTTTGCAGAGATGGGCAAAGTCATGCAAAGGCAAATTAAAGATCTGCATAGCATTTGCAAAGGTTGTTAGTATTACTTCTGATACCTTCATTGCTAACAGTCCTGTCTTCTGAGAGTATATAATACCAATTATATGAACCCTTTTCAGAATCACTCTCTCAAGCCATAATGTTTGATCAATAACATTTAACCTTAGCTCTACTAAATTTAGCACAAGGTCTCTCTCTGATCTGTTTCAAACATAGAGTCTCCCCAATATTTGTCTCCTAAAAAATGATGAGTTTGTTTTAACTTGATTGTTTCTAGGAAGATCAAGGTTAGGATGTGCAAAGTACATAACAGTTATGATGAAGTAGGAGGAAAGAAGAATTTTATGTGTGTATATATATATGGATATATGTTTTAATTACCAGCGTTATATTTTGCACACACTTGATTCTTTTTATGTTTAAATTCCACACATTATAATTCTCTAAATTCATTTATTTTGTATCAATTTATATCCATGTGGTTAATAAATTCATTTATATCTCCTCTGAACTTAGCCCACAGTGTAAACTTTGGTCTGCACTGAATAAAGTCAAGATCTCACAGAATCACAGAATCACAGAATTTTCAAGGTTGGAAGAGACCTCAAGATCATCAAGTCCAACCTCTGACTTAACACTAACAGTCCCCACTAAACCATATCCCTAAGCTCTACATCTAAACATCTTTTAAAGACCTCCAGGGATGGTGACTCCACCACTTCCCTGGGCAGCCCGTTCCAGTGTCTAACAACCCTTTTGGTAAAGAAGTTCTTCCTAACATCCAACCTAAAACTCCCCTGGTGCAACTTAAGCCCATTCCCCCTCGTCCTGTCACCAGGCACGTGGGAGAACAGACCAACCCCCACCTCACTACAGCCTCCCTTCAGGTACCTGTAGAGAGCGATAAGGTCACCCCTGAGCCTCCTTTTCTCCAGGCTGAACAAGCCCAGCTCCCTCAGCCGCTCCTCGTAAGACTTGTTCTCCAGGCCCCTCACCAGCTTCATAGCCCTTCTCTGGACTCGCTCAAGCACCTCCATGTCCTTCTTGTAGCGAGGGGCCCAAAACTGAACACAGTACTCGAGGTGCGGCCTCACCAGAGCCGAGTACAGGGGGACGATCACCTCCCTGGCGATCTCATAGAGATCCCTCATGAATCCAAATTTAGGGATAAGAAACTTAAAAAAAAAAAAAAAAAAAAAAAAAAAGTATATCAAATGCACATTATTCAAATACCTGTACAAGTGGTAAATAACTGTGAATAACTTTGTCTCAATTTAACATGGGAATAACTAGAATCTGTTTTGCACACTGATGAAATAAGAACAGTATGTACAAGAAATCTAAGTAAAAAGCTCTGTATTAGAAAGTACTATAAAATACTACCATGAAAATATTCATCATGTATATATTGCTACTTGTTATATGTGCCAAGCCATCCCTTCATTGTATATTTACATCTATGGGATTATATGTAAATGATGGCTATTTTTGGTACATGTCCAGCCGTTTGTATATGGACTGGGGGGAGAGGGGGATTGGATTTTAACATAATGAATTAAATAGTTTTGGATTTCTTCAAATTTGATATAATTGAACTCACATGATATACTTGTTTCCTAATGATATAAATAACCAGTTCTAAAAGAAAAACAGAGCTGTGTCCATTCAAACTGCCAAAACTGTAGCTTGTTTCACCTGTAGGAAACCTCTGTTAGATTACAATTTGCCAAGCTAATTATATTCTATTAATCAGAAATAAATAAAGGGAATATTTATATTTTGCTTTACAGAGAAGACTATTTCATTTTGCATCTTGTTCAGTGGCACAAGACTACAAAGAACACTTTCAGCTGAGGTAATTCAGGTTATGTGCTTCCAGGAATTTCTACTTTAAATTGGCAATACCTTTTGTGAAAATGTTTACCCAATAATAACATAAAGTTTGTGAAAAATCTGAGCACCATAGTTCAGAATAAGGCTGCTCAGAGACTTGAGGCTCATGGAGTAAAGTCCCTCAGAGTAGAAAGCTTCCTCAGATACCAAGGGTTTTGAATTAAAGTCATTAGTTAACAAAAAAACATAATCTTGTACTGCATTGGACAAAATATGTAGCCTGCATCTAATTAGTGGACTTAAAATACAGGGTGTAGTATGCAGAGACACCATATTTCAGAGGTGATTCACAGCCCATGGGGTATTCTCTAGCTACTGCATGGATTGTTGGAAGTGATGTGAGCAGACACAGAGCTAGAGCACCCACATTTTCCACAAGGAGGGGTGTGTAGGTGTGGGAGCCAGCAGGGGATGGGTTTTAGTAACCCACATTGCCTAGGGCAGCAGGTACTGTGAATACATGGTGGAGGGCATGAGACCTTTAGGGAATTAAATAAAGAAGGAATTTACAGAAGTTCTTACTAATATTTTGCAGTTGTCTAGTAGTGTAATTTATCTGTTGTCTTGCTGATATTGGATCTAAATTATAGCTTACTGATTCCTTGTTGGTTATGCGTTGCTAAAATAATAATAATAATAATTAACTACCTTTATCCTTATTTGATTTAAGCTGCATGAGATTTAAGAGCATGTTATTTTCTCCCTGTGACAACCCTCAAAGACATTTCTAAAACCTATTAAAAGAAATAATCATTGTGAAATAAGAGATAAGAAGACAAGATATATTAGAAAAGTCTGCAAAAATGTAGTTAGAGGGATAGACTTGATACAGTTCCTACTGAAGGGAGGGGAGGCTTAGGAAGAATATCAAGTGCCCCTGCACCTACTGATAGCCACAAAGTTACCATGGAGAGTTATGTCTTGCGTGGATTCAGGAACAGAAGTCCTTTATTAGGTTCTAAACTGGGGAAACTTTTGAATTTTTGAAACTTTGAAAACTTTTTAGTATTCTGGCAGAGAAGTTTTTAATGATAGACACTACACCAAAGCAAAAGAAAGTAAACTCATTTAACTGGATGGGTACTCAGTTCACAAAGCAAAGCCAAAAGGAGACAGAATCTCCCAGATCCACACCTGCAAATACTCGCTCTGCTGCAATCTGCTCTAACTGCAGGTGATAAATGAACCTTTTTGGCAGCACACCATCAAGTGCACTGCAGCAATCCAACCATAATATCAAAAAGATCCATTTAGCAGGTCAACATGTGAGAGTGAAATGTAAAGTTCTCATCAACCTAAAAGATTCAAAAAACCTTTATATCTCTAGTTGTGACTGACATGTCATTTTCTGACATTCACTTTTGATCAATCTTTTCAAATAAATTTCAAGGTCAGTATACAATCAGTTCTCCAACACAGCCAACATAAGAACATTTTATCCTATATCATTCAAAGGATATATAGCGCTGAGTATAACTAAAACATAGAACACAGGTTCTCTCTAGATGTCAGTTTTTCTTCCCTCAAATGGCAAATAGCTAAATAAGATCAGAATTAGATTATCATGTTTCTAGTTGAAAAATTAAAGATGTTTTCCAAAGCTTTAAGGATCAATCAGGACCCTAAATACTCTATGACAGAGCAGAACTTGAGACTGTAAGTCCTGCAAAGCCTGTTGGCAGCTTTGGCTACTTCAAGCCAGTTCAGGATAAAAGTTGAGACTGGGAGTCCCTACTAAGTATAAATGAAAAACAAACACATTCCTTTTTCAGGGTATTTCCTATCAAAGAGTGAAGTCAGAAAATAAGCTGAGAAGTAAATGCAGCCTGGAAGAATAGAATCATAAAATCATAGAATCATTAAGGTTAGAAAAGACCTCCAAGATCATCTGGTCCAATCATCACCCTATTGCCAATGTCACCCACTAAACCATATCCCTAAGCACCACGTCCAATCTTAAACACCCCCAGGGATGGTGACTCCACCACTTCCCTGGGCAACCCATTCCAATGCTGACTACTCTTTCATAATACAGACCTCAGAGCTCATAGAGGGTTGAAGTAGTAAATATCCACAAATATGATCTCACATTCTCTCTTCCATGGTTTCATGGTATACTTTAATCATAAGACATTAGACATCTCCAGGAAAAGTTGCCTAATTATATGAAAAGCATATTTTACTAGAAGAGAATGATGATATCTGGTGAAGTATGCTATTTTTAGGTCTGCTGTCCTTATTTAGTAGCAATAACAAGATCTTAGCTGAAAAGAGGAAAAAGTTTTTAAAAATGAAAGAAAACTTTAAAAGCAATTCATTCAGATGTTTTCTTTTTCAGAGAGGACTTCAGCCTCTGGCTACCTCCTCCAAGTACTTAACCTGCCCTTTGTGCCTCTGTCTCACTCACAGCACTTTTGTTTCCAAGTGACATTTAGAATGTCTGTAAGCTAAATTTCCACACTTATTTTAATGGGGCAAAAATCAAGCATGACATATGGGTAATTCAGATAGCATTTACCTCACTGTAGGAAACTAACTTCACTGGTTATTTGAACAATTGGGAATATGCCTCCTCCAAACTACCAGCTTTCTAATGCTGCAAATACTATATTTCTATTTTTAATCTTGTCTAGAAAAATATTTTTCTCCCCATTTCCATGTAATGAGGTTAACACTGAACTGTAAGGTGCAGCTTTAGCAGAATAAATTTAGTTCACTGCAATACTGTAATTATTTACCATACATTCATAAGTCAAGACAAGACCCAGACTCATTCCATCTTACTTTCAGGCATCTAGACAAAGTGACAATTCACCTTACTCATATTGGTACTAGAATGAAACAGACACCTTCACATGGTAATTCAGACCTAAAGACAATGCCTCATTTTCTCTCACACATGCCTAACAGTGAGTCCATAGGGCTCTGTGAATGTATGTCTAATGATAGGCAAGATGAATGTGAACTTATGTGCATGTGATCTTTTATGTGGTTTGGAAGGACATACTCTGTTAGTTCTTGGAATAAGCATCTTCTGTGGAAGGTCACCAGCTACTGCAGGTACTGCATCAGGATCACTGCTGACAACTAGTGAAATGGAATTTGGAAAAAAAAAAAAAAAAAAAAAAAAAAGGCTCAACAAAATCTGTTTCTGGAATAAGTAGTAGGAAATTGCTTGAGGCACAGCGAGAATGTAACAATATCTCAGCAAAAGTTCATAAACGGGAAGATATATAAACATAGGGTACATGGATTTATACCCTTACATAGGGTATATGGATTTTGTGAGAGATGGAAACATCAGTGGAAGAACCTGAGAAGCATGATCGTAGGGAGAGAAAAATGAAGAAAAATTAAATGATCCTACGTTCTGCAAGTACAGGAATGTGGTTTGGCTGGCATTAGTCAGAGAATGAAAGGAGGAAAGGAAAGAGAATTTGGGTGGAGAGAGCAGACAGGTAAATCAATTCTTTGAAAGCAGAGTATCACTGTCAACACAGAGAAGGAGGAATATAGGAAGCTGAATTTTGAAAAATTTCAGAAGAGTTTAAGAGGTGATTTCTGATATTGGCCATATACAATTAGAAGTCAGTTAAAAAAAAAAAAAGGAAAAGAAAAAAAAATGACTTCTTTTAAAAGAAGGGTAGAAATCACAATTTTATTGTGGCTCTTTCAGTTATTTCTAAATGAGCTTTTCCAACCACTCTTTTGTGAATTGTTACCTTGAACCCCTTGCTACTGAAGACAAAATACAAGTGACTGAAACTGACAACATTTACAGGAGTTGATCCTGCCGGGAAAAGTCTAAATAGCTTTTGCTGACTCAGTTAAAGAGAAGCTGAAGTGTAGTGTATTGGTAGTGAACTCACTTAACAAGCTGGCTCCTATAGCAGAAGCAGTCAAGATCAGCTGGAGCTAATTTACTCTGTGAGTGGGACTTAGGGAAGGGGGGGATCTAAAACACATCTTAGTTAAAGGAAAACCTCAGTCAGGAAAAAAGTGATCTTAGCAGAGATATTTCTCATTGTTACAGTTTGCTGAATAATTCCTATTCTGAGGAAAAAGGCTTTGTGTGTTTTGTTTTTGGATTTACAAATAATAAACACTCTTTCATAATATATAAATGATAGAAATGACATGTTTAACTAATGAATATCTCTATTAGTAAGGGTGTAGTCAGTAATTTGGGCTAATTTATCCCACAGCCTCACTTTCTAGCAGGCAGATAGATTTTTAATCCCAGAGGATTTAAGAGCAGAGCAGAGATCTTGCCATAGTTCTCATCTGAAATGCCACCCCTGGTGTAAGGTCTAGTAATGACTGAAGTCAAAGACTTCATGAGCTTAGTACTCATTTGGTGCATAAAGTAGTAAGGATTATTGCTTTAAACATTTTATTTCTATTTCAGTAGAGCCTACTGTTATACAATTTTGGAAGTTGATCTTGATATAAAGATACTGGGAAAGAGGATTTCATTCACCAGCTGACTTGTTTTCCAGCTCTCTTCATTTCTTCACGTTGCTAGGTATGTTGAATTGCTAAATTCACTATGGCAACTCCCTAACAGTTTACCTTCAGGCAACCTGCTCTCATTAGATCTAAATTACTCCCTGAAAAAGGAGACAATTTACATTTTTGTTTGGGTACACAGCATGTTAATAGGTTCCAGGTGCCAGTTTGATTGAGAAGCTTTGTTTTGGGATAATTTCTCAGACAGCATGTTGAAAAAGCTTCTGTAGATTACTCTTCCTAGTGCAGAGTACTATGCACAGGGATACCTAGACCATGCATCGCCAGATCTGTGCATGAGCTTAATTTTCCCAGGTGAGAGAAACAAAGCATGTTATCTTAGACATGACACCCTATTAAAGAGCTAAACTTATTCTGTGAGACAGCAAAGCACTACTCAAAGAACTGTCTTCCCTATAGAAATATGTCTTATGGGGTCATATCACATTAGGAATTTTACTGACACACAAATTGAAGAGAATGAATACTTATCCATCTATAAAATAAAGCCAATTAGCAGATGATAAAATATAAATGCTTGCTATAGCCTTGTATATTTTGACATGCAGAGAAACAGAATGCAATAGTTAAATAAATAAATAAATAAACTTGCAACCTGGCTTGTAAGTTGTAGACAAGCATTTTATATCCCTTCTGACCGCTCTGTGCTTGTTTTTTACTTATGAATTTTCTACAGAATTTATATTTCTTCTCCTTGTTGATATTTCTAGACAATATGCACTTTAATGAAGTTGTAGCACTGATACAATCATCAACCAAAGAATATTCCTAAGAAGAGATTGATCAGATCTTCCTATATTAAGTGACACAGAAAAAAGACAATTTATTCTATATATATATATATTAAAAAATAAATTAAATAAATAAAAATTAACTAAAATCTCTTAGTAGGGATCCAGAGGTTTTAATTCCTTACCTATAAACAATAGCATCTATTTTTTTTTCTTCTGATTAAAGGAGTAATATAGAAGTCTAACAACAAACTTTGAATAGAATTGCTAGTTCCATTGATTAGATTCAATTTACAATGCCAGCCCAGTAAAACTTAATTATACATAACTTAATATCTCAATTCTTACAGCAACCTGGTTTGTATCTGTAGCTGGACGGGGAGACATCTATCAAACATCAGTTTCATTTCCAAACAATTCTGTCTGTAACAATTTATGTTTGACTGCAGAGTTTTCAGTAGGTTAGGAGACTGCTTCAAAAATGTAGGTTAACCTCTAGTCTCAAAGGAGAGATTAAAAAGGTTTATTAAAATTTCATTTTGTCCTGCTTTTATCAAACCCCACTTTATTTTTCAAATTGCAGCACACAATTATTAAATTTCTAACCTTTCAAACCTAAGGTTTTTTTTGTTAATTGGAGTTTACTTTAAGAGGACTCTCCTACTACATGACTACCATTTTGCATTGGTACACAACACATTTTCCATTTTAAAAAATATATTCCGTCAAGTTAGTTTTCTAGTAGAATTTAAATTCTAGTACACTGGGATTCTATTCTTATCACAGTTTATTCCACTAATACATTCAGCTTTAAAAATGTTTGGCTGGATTTCAACAGTTATATTTAGAGGTAAAAATCAATCAGTTTAACTGTTGTTTTCACAAACATACAAGTACCTGACTAAGTGAACACCTGTTAAAGTTATAAAAATAGAAATAAAAAATACAAAAGTACAAAGACCTTCAGTGGTTTCAATTTCCATTTAAAATAGATTCTTCAGTAATTAGTTTTTATATTTTTAGTCTCTAACACTTTAGTCATCTAGGTAAAGATTCTGTCTAAATCCCAAAGTAATAAAAACCCTTGAAAAGTATGAAGCCTATGCCATACTACCTAAATGTTAATAGTTATACCAGCTTTCTGAAGTAGAATAATCCACTGTGATCCATCTGGACGGATTTCTATATGAACATGTCAGCTACACAATCATAGGGAGATGCAATGTTCACTTCTTTCCCCGTCTGGACGCCTACCCAGGCACCCTGCTCTAAGGAACCTGCTTTGGCAGGGGGGTTGGACCCAATGATCTTTCAAGATCCCTTCCAGCTCTTACAATTCTATGATTCTGAAGCTTTCTTTTTCTTTTTTTTTGTCTCCAGTGTCCTCACTTTACTGAAATATCTTAACTCACTCTGAAAACTTACTGTTACCATCACCATCAAAACTCAAATGTCTTACATTAATGACATAAATAATACTACAGAACAAGACAACAGTAACACCTGTAGTGACTTGAATGTGCATATTCTGGGTTCCTCTTACCTCTTGTATTTTCAATTCTGTTGAAGTGCTCTGTTTTCAGAGATGGGCATAATAGGAAAACACAAAGTGAGAAGCAGGCAGAGCTAAAAAAAATATAAACTGAGATTTATCTTTGTTCCAATCTGAAGCAGTTTCAACTGCTCTTTGAGTTATAGCCAGCTTAGGGATTCTCTGAAAGTATGATGCTTAGACAGATTTTAGTCCATGGAGTAGTAACATACTGTTGTAGGCAGCAAGACAACATAGAACTAAGGGTAAAAACAAAGAACCTGTAGGTGGGGAGACAAGGAAGATTTTAAGACTTTTGAATATTTTCTTATGTGTAACATCAGAACATAGAAGCCTCACAGCTGTTTTATTTTTTGTTTGTTTTTTAATTGTCATTGTGAAAAAGACTGAAATGGTGTCTACGTACGCACAGCTCCTTCCAGGTTTTGATCTACCTCAAGCTGGATTTCCACCAATTGCCAAAGTAATTCACTCAGAAGTCTCCCAGGAGTACTCAACAAATGAGTAAGGAAATCATTTTCCGGAGTGAGTATCTTGTTTCTGTAGCAAGAGGAAATTTTTGTGTGTTTTCATTGCATCTTCACCTTTTATATGGGCTCAACTTTTCTGTGCTCTTTTTTTTTTTTTTTTTTTTTTTTTTTCCTCTATGAGCTGCAATTTTCCACCAGATCATCAAAGGAGCTTTGTAACTCAAACTGTCATTTCAACATATCCCTTTGAATTTCTGGTGCAAATACTCAATATTTTATAAGTGCAGAAAATAGATACTCTTCAAGGTTCTACTTCTCAGGACATATATTTTGTGGGCATAATCATACTTAATTAAATTTTCTTGTTAAGATATAAGTGCTAAATATGGTACTGTGTCAAAAGTTTGTAAACATTTTGTAAAAGTCTTGAAGGCTTTTCTTCAGCAGTGGCCTTTCTTTCCAGGCTTATGGCTGAACTATCCTGGGAAAGTAAATTCGTTTATAACTCACCAACAAAACCATCCAGAAAGCAGACAAGAATAGGTCAGGGCCAGGTCATGTCTATCGGCCATTCAAGTGGAATATATGCTGCCCAGGGCTGTGAACCGCCCTGGTCTGTGCACTGGTGCATTCACAGGCATTACCTGTTGAAAGTACCTTTGCTTTACTAAACAGAAATCATAGGATTGTAACAAAACAGAAATACATACCCAAAAATGTAGAAATAATTTATAATGACAGCTGGGGTCCCATTAAAAAGCCACTTCAGTTTGCCAGCCCCACCTCTTATTAATAACTGTAGTAAAAGATGGCAGACATGAGCATATTTTTTCTAGCCTTTCTTACTGATTAGTAACATTTCTCTTGCACAGACAAGAAGAGTGTTATCAGTCAAATTTAATCAAGTTGTATACAATCCATTTAGATTTCTGCAGACAATGGGATGGTTGAGTTTTTACAGCACCATAGTAGTGACTAATGACTAATAAAGTGGTAGACAAAAAATAATCACACTTTCTAAAAACCTATGAATAATATCTCTTGAAACTCAGTCATAGAAACTCCTCCTTATTTAGACATGGAACTGAGGGTGCAAACCATAAAAGCACAGTTTTACAATAAGCTGACAGAAATGTGGTCTCATGCCTACCCCACTGCTGGTGTTTACCTGCATGGTACTTTTCAGTTGTCACAGGCAATGAAGTTGCAGCAGATTAACCTTACAAGGACATGAACAGAAGAAGAAAAAGGGAGGTTTGGTGGCAAGTGGCAGTTTGTTTGCCTTGTTATTGAAATCAGAGCCTTAGTAGAGATTTAGAGATTTGAAGTCAAAGTACTAAGGTCGTAAATTTTGGATTGTCATTTCAATATGAACGCTTCAGGATTTAAATTCTGGATACCAAAACCAGAGTATTCATACCTATCTTCCTCTTGCATAAATTCATAGGAAATGCATGCCTTAATTACACATCAGTTGGTAGCAAAATGGTTGCTTTCCCTTCCTGCATAAGGTGATACCCTCCCTCTGTAAGGAATTGTTTTAAAGTGTACAGAGTGTATGTAAGTGACAGAAGGAGAATTGGTTGAAATTACATTTTCACAGCAAAGTTTTAAAAAGGATTCTGAAATGAATCCTGTGCTCTCTCAGACACCACATTGCTTACATTATTTAAGTAAAATGTCAGGATGCTTGTACTACAATCTAATGCTACTGAGCTGAGCATAGCTGGTGACTTTTGCAGACTGCAACGGGGGAAGACAAGCAAAGCTGACATTAAGATAAAGAAAGTGAAAAGTCCACTGCTGGGTAAAAATAAAGGAGAATGTGAAGACAAGGAGACAGGGAACATAGATCAGAATTGTTCTGAAGACAGTGTTCAGAGTCCTAAAGAACATAAAGGTGAATTTAGCACATACAACTTTTAGAATAATCTGGTGAATCTATAGACTCACACCCTTAAATAGCCTGAGCTTGAAGATACTATTGACAAAGCAGAAAAGGGGATCAGAGGTCAAGACTGGGTCCTGAGACAGTGGCAGAAAAAGGGCAGGAACAGGTTAGAGACAGTTTTAGGACACAGGTTCATCTGAGAGGGCACGGGGAGTCATGAGGAGGGAAGGAGCAGGAACTTCAAGTTGTCTATGAAGAAAGCCAGAAGACATTCTGCAGCAGAGCAAGGGAGATTGCACCAAGTCAGGAGCGGAGTGTGGATTATTGAGGCTGTTGACAGATGGGACCTTTAATTTGCAGGTGGATCCCAGAGGCAGTATGGATGCTGGTTGATGGGGAGAGAAACTGATTCCAAAATCTACTAAAGGAACTAGCAGATTTACTGTAGCAGAGAGGGCCACACCAGGACTCTAGGAGGAGCAATGGCATTATAATAAAGAGCTGAATGTGTTAATGAGGGAATTCAGGTACAAGTAGCTAGAAACAATATGAGAACATTATCCTCTGACTTTCTGCTCCAGTGCTTTCCAACTTCTATTCATAACTAGACAAAAAAAAAGAGAAAATATCCTTCAGTAGACAAAAAGTCTACTGAACAAATGAACAAATTTCCAGTTTCTTTTTTGTTGGTTATAGTGGTTTTATGCTGACATTTATCCTCAATATGCTTTACTGGAAATGAATACCCTAATCAATGTTTCAAGAGCTACAGAGGATTTATATTTAAAAAACACTGTGTTTATTATTAAAAAAAAAAAAAAAAAAAAAAAAAGGCTTTTTGGTGGAGAAAAAAAAAAATAAAACTCATAACTGAAGTTTCATATTATGAAGCTAGAAAAGTAATAATTAAATAATAAGAGAACCAAACAGTAATTCCGATGTTAACTGGAAATAAGTATAAAAAATTACCACAGTATGTCAGAGAGTGGACATATAGTTTCATGATTTGAAAAATAATAATAATAATAATACTGTGCTTATTTCAACTTATATTCATTATTCAAAGTATCAGGGAACTCAACCACTTCAAAGACAAAAACAACCTGATGCACAATGAAAGCTGGCAATTAATCATGAAACTATAAATATATACACATATTGGAAAGAAAAAATAAATAAATAAAAACAAAACAAAACTATTTTCCTTGCTAATTTGAGACCCGCCTCCCAAAATTAGACTTCTGTGTTTACTAAGCTGAATTTTATTTTATCCAATTGTTCAGCCTCAGGTCTGCTAAAGGACTTATTTGACTGAAGCTTTGAAAGATGTGGGAGATACAAAAATTCGGGAGAAATTCTCAAGAGAAAACACAAAGCTGAAAAGCCAAGTGAACAAGCCTTGCAAAACATACTAGATATTAATTTCCAGGGGCAGATAGTAAATCATCTCACAAGAATATGACATTTATCAGAATTCTTTTAATATTCCCAAGGGAGAAGGATTTCAGAAATACAGAATGGAGATTGTCAGTTAAAAGAACAGAGCATGCAGTATAAGAAATTAATTGTGTAATCTCCCAGTTTTACATTCCTTAATGGTTTAAGAATTTGAAACCTATTTTTCAAAATAATTTATATGTTAAAAGTGAACCTACAGATTGCAGGAAAAATTGGCAAGACAAATTAAGGAGGAATATGATCATAGTGTTATCCTGATAAAGAGATTATATTATCCTTCTAGCCCATAAAATTACACTGGTAGCCAATAATACTAAAACACGGTCATTTTTGACAGAATTTTTACTTCCAAATTTTCATGTAAAAAACTTTTTTTTTTTGCTAATTATAAGGATGCCATACTATATGACCCAAAATCATTGGTAACACTTTTTTTTCTTTCTCACCAAGAAAAAATAAATAAATAAATAAATAAATAAAACATAATGAATTTACCAGAACATAAATAAAGTAAGCAATATTCAGCCATATTTTTGTTTCTTCTAAGTATGTCTTTCCAATGAATTCTATTCACAGACAACAAAAGAAATATATCGTATGTGTTTCCATTTTTGACATCTCTGTGAATGAATTAGTTATACAATATGCAAATAAAAAGAGAACACAGTAAACTTCCACTAAAGTAACCAATCCTAAAATGAAACTGTTGCAATTTTTTCAAATTGTTCTGAAGTTAGAGAGGTTGCAGACTTCAAAGCTCTGCAGAGTTTCCTTTAGTGTATGGATAAACAAGCTGTCCCTTCACTTGCTTAAGAATTACTAGGAAATCTCAACTGAAGAATGAACACAGAACCATGACTTGAAACCTTTCTTACAGGAGCAACTCCAGTTGAAAGCATTGAGACCATTCATCTGAGCAACCTAGGAGACAAATTGATGCTGAACTGGATGGATGGAAGAACAAATGAAATGTTCTGTTTTAAGCAAAAGATGTTCTCTTCGATATGTTTTCACTAACAGGGCGACATTGTTCTCCATGGCCTAAGAGGTATGTGAAAATAATTCAATGTGTTTCATCAAATGGTCTTCATATATCAAGCTTTTTCTTTGTTTCTGTGTTTTGGATCATAAGTAGCTTTTGTGAATTTAAACTGTTCTTAATATGTATTCCCCTTCCCATCATTTGATGTTGAAATGGAATTTACAAAGAAGCTGAAATAGAGCAAGACTTTTTGTCTGTTTATTGATAGCTGTAATGAGACAACTACTGTCAGAAGTTGGGCTTTATGTTCTTGTGATTCTTAATATGTAAAACACTTTCTAAAGGCTGACTCTTAGCATAAATAATGCATATTTTAATTGACAAAAAGTGGTCTCAGTTGGTTTCAATGGGGAGTTTTGAGAATATTCTAAGAAAGATTTTCTTAAAGCAGACTACATTTGTTAGTTAGTCAGCAGTTGTTAGTCAGTTCTATTTTTTTATTTGTATTTTGCAGAGTTCCCTATCCTTAGGGGGAAAAACATGCACAGACAAAGACTTATTACAGCAGACATTATCATTTCCAGATATAACAGAAACCATTTTCTCAGACACAGAATTGAGAGTACAAATGTTACATTCTCAAAAACACTGACATTCTGTTGATAAGAATTTCAATAAACAAACAAACATTGCTTTTTGATAATCCTCTTTCTATACAGTACCATTTCACCGCAGAGACAGAGCTCACTGCTGAGAATGAAAACAATGGCAGTCAGATTAAAGGCTTCTAAACAAAGTTTGATTTTTATGTCATCGTAAAAACAGGTGAGTTTTTTATTTACTGTTCTATGGCCTCATTCCAGGCATTCATATTAATGAATATGACATAAGGTTATAATAAGGTTAACATAAGGTTATAAATACTGAAGAATTTAAATTCTTCAGTTATTTAAATACTGAATAATAGATTTTGCTTTTCAGAGCCCAAAAACATATCCAGAACATTCCTGAAAGTTTGTAAAAAGTTTCCTGAAAGTATTTTTTTTTTTTCATAAAATTCCACATTTTCTTTATATTCTTTATCTTTAGCTTTATTATTCTATTTATTCATAGACAGGCTCATATTCATGCCATCCTTCATGGTATGAGCAAAAATGGACCAATGTGCCTTGCTGCTAATTCTCAAAGTGTAATAGCTACATATTGTCAAGGAAACAACAACTAAGAGGTTGCAGGAAGGCTTTCCTACCAAGACTTCTCAATTTCCATTTCAAACACTGCTTAGAAGGTCTTTTATAATGTGTGATACCAAAGCCCCCACAGGATCAAGACCCCATGATTATAGTTAAATATGGATAAACCGCTACTGCGGTTGATATGATGTAGACTCCACAGGTAAAGTAAACAAACATAAAAACCAGTTGCACGAGTGAAAATAAAAGTAAAAACATGTTAGATAGTTTGAAGTCCTTTATAACTTGTTTCTGTTACTACTACAGGACCATATAGAAACTTGCATACATGGTGTATATGTTTCTGAGAGATTTAGTAATGGGACAATTACTAAATTGTTATTGTTATGTAAAGTTATGTAAAAAGCAAAAATCGTAAATAAAAAAGAAAGAGGTAATTAAAGCATCTGTTTCAATAAATGTTTATCTTTTATTTGTTATTTCAACTTCTACATTATCCAGAAACAAAAAATACTTGTCAACGTTTAGTGAACTGCTGCTAAGAACTATATAACACTTAAGTGGTATGATGGTACTGGAGTTAGTACTGTGTATTAATCATATTTTGTCAACCATTAGTAGCATATGGTATTATAATTATATCAAATATGTTTACAAAAGATGTGAACTGGTGTGCTCATGTTCCAAATGTTGTCAGCCCTTAACAAGATGTTCCCTTTTTACCAAACTCTGTCCTAGAGACAAGATACAAAAACGCCTATAAACCAGGGCAAATAAATTTTTCAGGTAACAAATTTCTTCCCAATGTTTTCTGAAATTTGTTGTTTCAAGGCTAATTTAATAGAGATGGCACTCAGGATTCCAAATTATGTGTGAAATACCAAAGAAATTTCCAAAGAGCACTATCCTTTCACATTTATTAGGTGAATGCAGCAGAACACATTTACTGTTAAAACTGTTGTCACAAATACTAATTATTTACTAATACTGTGTTAGATGTCTGAAGCCCTCTCAGAAGTGACAGTCATGAGGCACCTATGTTCATATACATAAAACAGTCTGCAGTCTAAAATCTCAGAAAGAAACATAACAAAGGAATATAATGAACAGGACACATAAAGAAATAATGAGACATGATTAGAAAAGAAAGAACCATTTCAAAAATCTTTATTCAAGAACATTGAACATTCCTTTTCATAGTTTAACTTCTTTAATACTGTAGATTCTTAAAATGTTTACTTAACCAAAATAGACATAGCTTTCTAATAAGCCTGGAAAGGTTTACTGTACAAAAACTTATGGATAATTACTACAAAATGAGTGTGCTTTGTTTGGTCAAGAACTAAATATCAGATATTTATGCCAATGTCACATACAATTTTTAGTAGTAATTAACAAAACACGTAACTATTCCTCTTAAGAAGCTATGGCATCCAATGCTATTTCAGACAGTTGGATGCTTTAATTATAGAACATTTAGACAAACAAAGACAAGAGAATGTCCTAGCCTCAGTTATTTGAAAGCATGGCTTTACATAAATTGCTGTTGACTTAAAATCATTTCCATGATTTTCTTCTGCAGCCATTATGTTGCTTAGGGTCATTACCTCTTAAAAGTTATTATAGGTGACTCTCCTTTATTGAAGGTTGCAGCACAGGATAAAATAATTAATAATAACGATAAAAATATCAACAACAAAAAACAACAACAATAATAAATATCCCTTTTGTAATTAACTGGAAATGTAAAATTTTCATTCACATCCAAATAGGTCAAAATATGAATTTTCTAAGAATTTTGGTCATTTCAAGGAGTATTTTCTACTACTTTGAAAAAAAGATTTTAAAGTGTAAAAGCAACTGCTCCTTTCTGAAAATCTCTCCAATGTGATATTCAAATATGTATTCTGCTCAGTATTCACATGAAGTTGCTGCAAAGACTTGTAAGATAGTCATATGAACTGGAAGGGCTCCTCAGAACTCACACTGGGCTGTGAATAGCTAGTTTTGCCTGATTTAGGTGACATAATTCATCATTTCCACTAATGTCTAGTGATGCTCAGGACACAAAGAAAATCTGCAGATCAGTTTAAACACAGTTAGATAGAAAATACCTGTAAAACATACAGGTATTGCTAAGACACTTCTGGGGATTCTAATAAACAAGAGGAAAATGCAAGTATTGTGTAGTACATTCTACAGATGTTCTCTTCTCCACAGCAAAAGATTACAGCTGAGGCATAAACAGTTCTATGTATACCCTAGAAGTAAACAGAACTAGTCCTGGTTCAAACTTGAATGTGTGAGTGTTTCTCTCTCAGTTGTTGTTTCATTGTTGTTGTTGTTGTTTTAACAAAAATTGCCTTTAGCTTTTTACAGCCGTCACACAGACAAGTTCTCTCTCTCCCTTCTTCTTTCATTCTACATGCACTGCGAAACAACTTTTCCAGGTTGATGTTCTTAGCGTATTTTACCTCTGAGAATGGTTCATTAGTATGTTTCAAAGGGCCAAGTCACAAAATATTTATCATATTCCCAATTGCTGAGTCTAACCTATATGATCAGACTAGATCAGCTTCCTAGAAGCCATTTTCAGAAATGATTGCTCAGACAGGCAAGTTACATTTAAACTGATCCCTCTGGTCAACCAGAAAATAAATAAATAAAAATGGGAAAATAAACACCACAGCTGACTCTGGTAGCCTACCCAGTTGTTTATCAACTTTGCCTACCAACAGAATTGTTTTCTGTAATTCTTTTTAGAACTGTATTTTATATTCCATTTAGCTCAAGCTGAAAATGTCCCACTTTTAGAGAATTTAGAGAAGCTGTTTAATACTTGGAATTATGTAAGTACATCCTGCTTTTGCAGGAGAATAAGATGTTTTGTCACTGCTGTTTGAAATGTATGTTACTCTCAGACCATAACATGAGATACCAATCGCAAAAGCCATGTGCATAATACATTAGAAGTCTATTATTCCTTCCTTTCCACCAGCTTGCAGGAAGTTGTCCTAATATTAGGAATTAGTACCTTGCAACAAATAATTGTCTCCTGCTTTCACAGGAGAAATTTCTCTTATTAGTTCAATTCAGTTCCACTGTCAGACTAAGAGAGTTGAGGAATGAGGAATAAAAAAAGGGTAGAGGACAGTGTATGGCAGTAAATGTAAAAAACTTTACCAATGAGTTTTATTTTTATGTCCTTTCAGCCTTTCAGGAGTGGTCAAATATCCCATGTGTCTTTGTTTTCATATAGAGAAATAAAGACTATTTTCACCTGCTTTCTCCTACACAAAAATAATTTTCAGGTAGAGTTGGTGGAAGTCAAAGGGTGACAGAAAACATAGAAACTATACTTGTGCAAATACTGAGCTTTTCATCTACATGAACATAAACAATATTTAAATATACAGCTCACAATCCAGATGAGAACCAGGCAGATGGGAAACTTTCCAAAACCAAGGGTGAGCCAAATTCAGTAAGTTGGCACATCTGTAGATGACTTTAACAATACACCTAGCTTCTTACTTCTCAAGGCATCCACATTTTTCTTCTGACTATTTGCAGTACTGAAGACATTTTTAAAAACAATCAACCCACAAAAAAAAGAAGTACTTAATCTTCAGGGAACATTCAAAACATTCCAGGCCCAGTGGTGGATATAGACAGTAGTAATTACATGACAATATCCTCAAGTTAGGGCCTTCAGGAATATAATTTCCATTATAATCCTTGGTTATATAAAACCCTATTAATCTGAGAAACTCAATGCACTTCACAAAGACTTAATTCTCACAGCCTTTGCAGGTGTATAATTATCTTGCTCTATAGATATGTAAATTGAAGGTCATGAGTTTTGACATATATGTTCGATGTAGTAGGTCAACAAATATTAGAAAAGCAAATAAATTTACTGAACTATTTCAAATTATTTTGTTTTCTTGGCATGTTACAGTATCATCCTTTTTTTTTTGTTTTTTCTTTCTGTGGTGTTCTAGTTCCTGCTAGTCTAGCTATCTGAGGATTGTTTTTCTTTAAGTCTAAGCAGGCTTTTAATTTAAAATAGGATTCTGTATAGGAAATAACAGTTTTGATAAAATGTCATTGGAAAAAGTTCAGTAATTGTTGTTCAAGATCAACCAAATGTCTTGTTTTCCTAAACTACTGACACACATTGAATAAATTAAAGGGAAAAAAATAAATTTCTAATTGTAAGTTAATTTTACTTAGAGTTACTGGCATAATTATTTTGTACCATCAAACAAAAATGGTCTTAAAGCAAAATGAAGTATTTAGCATCTGTTGCTGTACTGCTTTAAAAATTGTAATCCTTGGTATTAGTCCAATAAAAAAATACAACATTTAATTCAGAAAATTATTATTAAAATTCTGGTTGACTCAACCTTCACAAAATTATTCATTCCTACTGCAGTCACTTTGTCGTTTTGACCTGTAGTTGACATGACTTCATGACAAGAAGTTCCATAATGTAACCATATATATATATTTTTTTTTTTTTCTTGTAGTAAAGCCGTGGGTTAATGATGCAGTTCTATGCAGTCACTCCTTTCTATCAATATTTCCTATTCACTTTCTGTATATCTTTTATTATTTTATTATCTTTTCACTAGTTTTCCAATTCTAGTCTACAAGATCTCTTCTTGTATAAGAGCCATTCCCTCTAACTTGTCTACATCTATTGTATCAACTGAATGAACAACACAGCACCCAATATTCCACATTTGAGTGAGTCATTGCCATCTCCACCTATTTTCATAAATATGCTTTCTTCTTTGTTTCCTCTACGCATGATTCCTGACATTCTATTAGATTTTTGAGGGACAGCTGAGTCTTGACCTCATGTTTTCAGAGAAGAATCTACAATAATTCTGTTAATGCCAATTTAAATAGTAGGATATACATAGTATTAATACAGCATTTTAATAGTTGCTTCTTTAGCATGTCATCCATTTAGTGATTTCCTATCTATAATTGCATTGATTTTTCTTTTTTTTAATCTCTCAAATTGACTTAATATGAAACTATTCTTGATATTCATTCCTTGCAAAGAATGCCTCTAGTGCAGCAGCATCTTAATTTATAGAAATCTGTTATCCATCTTTTAAAACCATTTTAAATTATTTTTAAACTATTTTTTGGCTTTTTAAAGTGTAGCTCAAAGTCTTTATTTCTTTAGCAGAATAAAATTTTTTGAACTTGTCAAAATTTAAATTCTTTTAGGATTTCTACATTTACAAAGAAGCAAAAGCTTATTGTTTCTAATGTTTTTTGTTTGTTTGTTTGTTTTTGCTGTACTCTTAACTTCAGCCAACATTTTTATGCCTTATGGAGTCTATTTTATATTTACACAATGTTTATAATGTAGAATTTTTAAAGTAAATTTTATGCTGCCTCCAAATATTTTACCCTCTTAGCCCCCACTTTAACTTGTTAACTTATATTTCATGTAACTGATGTAAATATTTTCCTGTAATTGTCTATTTTCATATTAAATTTTATGCCTTGGGTATTTTATCATGAAGAATATCCTACATAGATGTCGAATAGGATGTGTTAAAACCAAGATTCCCCAACAGCTGCTTGAAGCCATTCTAGGGGCAGGTCCTGTGCACAACAACAAAGTAAATCAAGAATCCTGACTCTCCTTGCCTGTTAACAGACCATTTTTTCCAACAAGTGAGCATTCAGGGTCTCTAAAATGCAGAGTCTGCATCATGCATTTTTGTTACACTCAGCATAGGAATAATCAAAGTCTCCAGTATAATTAATTTTCTGCCTTAACCACCCTCTAAATCTCCTTTAGCATGTTGTGGTTACCATTACTGTCAGCCAGCAGTGCAGCCTAATACTACACTTATATTGCTTAAATATAGCATTTCAACCCACTGAGATTATGTTATATTTTGAAAAATTACCTTGCTTATTTTTCACTTTCTGCATGACATAATTACTCTAGGTGCTCAAAATACTTTATTAGAATATGTTATCATATTGCTTGCTCCACATAGCCATCTGGCCAAATAAATACATACATACAAAATCAGCTTCTGCAGCAGAGCATTTTACCTTGTCATATCTTCAAAGTTTTCTGTAAACACTCTTTTTTTTTTTTTTTTTTTTTAAACTCCAACCACTTTGAAAATGTCTCTGATTTTTTCACATGGCTTTAGAGTTTTGAACTGTATGTCTCAACAGAAAAATACTACTAACCTTGCTTATTCCTATTCTGCAATTGTGAGTAAATCAATTGCTCCAAAACATCAAAAACAAAATAAAATTGGATTTACAGAGGAACAGTAGAATGGATTAAATAATACAGTAGATTTAGTAAATGTTTTGTAAAGTAATTAGACAGGTTTATGTGGTCACATTCAAAGAGAAGAGAATTTAATAGAGGTCTCCAATCTTATTAATGCATCAGGCACAGTCAGAGGTACTTGATATAAGATCTTTGTGGAGATAGGTGCTGCTTTGTTGACTTTCTGGTCTGGGTACAGCCAGGTATTAGGCATTGGCTGGACATTTGTTTACCCAAGAGGTTATGTGCTCTAGAAGAAAGGTAAGAGGCAACTAAATCAGGACTTTCTAAACAGTTTTAGATTTAGCTGTCTAAAGTCCCCTAATTTAGGGTTAGGGTTAGGGTTAGATTCATGGTTTTGGGTGTTTGTTTGTTTGTTTGTTTTGTTGTTGTTGTTTTGTTTTTTTCCTTCCTAGCCCTACAGCTGAGTACAGATAAGCTTCCATCTTTTACTGAAAAGTTAGCACAGATCTCTTAATACGTGTATCTGTGACATTTAAGAAATGTTCCAAACTAAACCTTTCAGTCAATACAAAGGACAGTACCTATATTGACAGATGATTTGAAATTGGATGATATTGTAAGGCCTACTACACTGAAGATGAATGTTTTCTATCCCATTGCAGCACTGCATTACAGAACCTGATATCTTTTCTGAATAGTAGTTTCTTTCTTATGTTATTTGGAAGCTAAACACCAATTGAAAAGTACCATTTCCTGATGCTCCACAGCAGCTCCCACAACTAGAGGAAAAAGGCAACAGACATAGAAGAGAGATTTCAGTAGTTAAGAAAATCAATGTACCTCAATCTTGAGATAAGCTATTATTCCCGTTGTGTTTTTGTTGTTATTGTTTTTTTGTTTTTGTTTTGTTTTGTTTTGTTTTGTTTTGTTTTTTATGGGGGGTGCCCTTTTATAGCTATTAACAAAAAATGCAGTATGTTTTAAAGACATTGTATAAAAAATGTTTTACAGGAAAGGTCATGTTCCAGAAGATGCCTTCCATATGCATGCAACATTCAAAATATTTAGCATACAAACAGCATTATTCCTCTACATAGCTATTTCAACTTCTGCTTTCATTTTATGTAAATTTTTGCACAATTCTCAAAAAATTATAACTGTTTCAAAAATACTTTTAAAAACCAAGAATAAAATAGATACACTGTATGAATTTAGAAGATAAAAGCATATCAAAAAATAATTTAGAAATGATGCTTTTTGTAGCTTTTTTTCTATTGCAATTTCTGGTTGAACTTTAAAATGTTACAAAAAATACATATTCCAAGTTTTGTCTTTCTATTTGACAATAAAAAATATTATTACCTTTTCAAATTGATTTGCTTTTAATCAGAAAAAGGCCTTTCCATACAAAGTTTAAGATAAGACATTAGTCAACCATGCAAACATTTCATGCCATTCTTATTTTGACAAGGACATAGAAAAGGGAAAAAAAGACCATTGCAAGCAACATTTAACACTCGATACTTTTATCTTTTTTTTTTTTTTTTCTAAACAACAGAAATAAATAATAACAGAAAATCCAAATTTAATGGTTTGAACTTGTTATTGAAAGGATGACTAGTATGTATAAAACTGATGATTTTAAATAAAATTCTTTAAAAAAAAAAAAAAACTTTCATTGCAACACACACTGTGAACAGATTGTTAAGAAAGCACCTAGAAATGATGGATACATCTGCTGTCTCCTTCCCTGTGATGCATCTCTAAATCCAAGTGGGTGCTTCAAAAGCCCTTCTTCTTCAATGAGCAATATGGACTAGCAAAGGCCAGCTATATGTAGCTGTTATAGGTGCTTCTCTTTTATGATTTCAAATGAGAATTTGCAACACTTTTGTTTGCCAGACTTTTCAGCACCCAAAGCTAATGACTATCTGAGTTAAAGCAGAGTTCACATTTAAGATTACCTGAATTCATTCACAAGACTTGAATGTCATATTAAAAAAAAAAAAAAAAAAAATTGTTTGTGGTTTCATGTCTGACAATAGAGTTACTCCAGATTTGAAAAGGCTAGGCTGTATCTTAATCTCACCACAGTCAGAAATTCCTACAGCACTTTTCATAACTACAGTAGAATGCATGTTATATTAAATGAGTAAATTTCTTAATTTCTCCAACTAATTTTAAATTAATGTTATTTTTACCATTATAAAACACCGAATATCTTTTTATATCTAACTCTGCCTGGTAGCACAATTTCTTTCACTTTTCAATCATTTTTGTTGCTATTAAATGATTAAATTACTGTGTTGGACAAATTATTCTGTGATCCGTAGACCTATAACTAACTTTATTTTAATTAATTAACAGCATAAGAATATTTGTGAGTCCATGGAAGACTTATATCCATGTATGATATGGCAAGTATTTTATAAAGCGTTTGAGGATATGACAGGGTGAAATTAAGTACATAAGATTTATTTGTTTAGATGCTTAAGCATTTGAAGTGGTTTAACCTTTCTATTAACTTCACAGTTTAAAGAGGTATTATTCAGCTTCATGAGCCCTGTTGATTGAATAGTGAAAAGTTAAATATCCTCAATAATGCCAATACCCTGGCTAATTAGGAAACATTTCTTATTGGTATGGCAGATGACTGCTGTGCTTTAAGCATTACTATTAATTATAGTGTTAGCTGAATATTTGCAATCACTTCAAAGTTAACCTTTGTATTCTCAGGAGATTTTTTTTTATGAGAGTCACTCAGAACCTGAGAGAGAAACTAATTAGTCAATGAATGATAAGTGCAGAAGGAACACAAATTAAGTCTTTGATTACTGTTTCATGGCTCTACCATATAATTTGTATTGTAATTAAAATTTGCTTTACATTGTAAAAAGAAAAGTATATAATTCAGGGATAATTGTATTTTAGAGTGATACTGATGTTTCATTAGTGCTGTCTATTCCCTGGCTATAGAAGGTGAGAGGGAACCTGCAGGTAGTTCTTTGACAAGTGACAGACTTTTCTGCATCTCTTGACAGAGTCTAATTTTAAACCCACATATGCATGGAGAGAAACATTTAAGATAGAATAGCTGAGATCCAGCCTAACTGCCTCCTTCATCCAACTCCATTTGACAAAAAGCTGTGTGTTTGACATTAACTTGCTGCATCTTGTTGTACAAGACATTGATTAATGGTGTCATCCTCTCAAAGAAATACCCAAGGCCAGCCCGTTAATCTAATTATTATTTCATGTAATGAAGTCAAATAAAATACATAAAATTGTTACCATATTCTATGCAATAAATATATTTATTATCTATTATATTATAGACAAATTCTATTTAAATATGAATTTACTGTAAAGGATTATGATGTTTTGAATATGTTAAAAATATAAATCGGCTTATACCATGTGTATTTAGAGCTCTAGGGAAAAAATGGTAAGTTTCTGCTAGCCAACATGACCCGATCCAGTTCCTACTGTAACATGTACTCAAATCTAAGTGGAGGACTGTATCAACTGAAGATTGTTTAACACTTTGAGTCCCTTACTACACATTCTATCATTTTCATACATGGGATATTTGTGCTACCTTAATATTCTCAGTAGTTAACATTTCATAACGTATGAAAATTTATTTTAAAAACCTACAGCTTTCTAGTTCCATAAGACAAGCTTACAGAAGGTATGAGTCCAAGTAACAGTCCAAAATCTGTATCTATACTGCCCTTATTCCTCCTTTATATACAAGACAACATGGATGCTTATAATTGGGTTCTAATTTTTTGATAGGGACAATAGATAAACAACTTAAATGTAGTACAACATTGTATATGTATATATGTATAACATTGCACATCTGCTGCCTGGACAGATAATAGTTTTACCATGATCATTTCTGAACAGATAACATACTGAGAACTCTTTGCTACAAACTACTTGGTGGCATGGATTTCTGCTCACAGAAAAACTCTGGTATTTTCTGTTGGGTACCTGACCTACAACTGTTCTTCAAAGCGAACACACACATCTCCTCGTGGCTAACTTGGGACCCGCAGTTGATAGCACATCACAAGGCAAAGCAGGACTTGTAGCTGCTAGAAATAATTAAAAGCTAATTTTCAGAAGCTCTATCAGCAAGGGCTCACTGCAGATCTGGAGAAGTTAATAAACAGTTAATGAACATACTTCTGATTTTTTATTCCACCTTATGAGCCTCCTCTGGTACTTTAAGCCTTTTGGCTCAGCCCTTGGCTGCTGTGCAGGCTTTTCAGTTGCATGATCAAAATTGAACCAGCGTTTCTGTTTCATGACCAAAATTTCACAAGCATTTCTGTTTTGTTCTTATATGTCTACTTTTGTATGTCTTGATTTTTGCAGTTCCTGCATGGACTTCACTGAGGGACAACCGGGGGATCAGGCCCAGTCAGCAAGGTTTCATGAAAGGCAAGTTCTGCCTGACCAACCTTATCTCTTAATTTTCCAAATAGGTAGCACACAGATGTCTTGTTTCCTCACGTCTTATTTCCCTGATTTTATTTCCTTAAAACTAATACCTTTTAATAGCAGTATGAAATTTCAGTGCTGGGGGGCAAGCAGGGGAAGGAAAGGACAGGGGAAAAACATTTTTCTAAAAAACAAAACAAAAAATATATATATTTTGGAGTTGACCAGGGCAGCTTTTGTCAGAACCAACCCCAGAAATATTTACATTTCTAGTGAAAGAAAAGTGACAAAAACAATCAAACCCAGTTATCTAGGCTCCCTATACAACTGAACAGTGATCAATGTTTGCAGGCAATCATTTATGTTACTTAGAGAAACATATCTCAGAGAATTGTGAAAATTCATGTCCCACCTCTATGTCTTCACTGTCTATTAAGAAATCTTAGAAAATTAACAAGATAGATAAATGAATTTTAGGTAGCTATGTACATTTGATCATTCCTATGTTATTTAAATATTATGAAACGTTCTGATATTTTCTTCAAATGAAAGCTGCAAATGATTTAACTTTGTAACAAATGCTTTTGAAATCTTCCTGACATCATAAAATATTTAATTTCCAATGAAAATGCATTTCTCAGTCCTGCTGAGACAAAATTTGTCAGCTTTAATCTTAATAAAACTTCCAGAATATAAAAATATAGGGTAAAATTGTTAATCTCATAATTCTCTTCCTCCTTCTATCTTCATCTCTGCTTTACTTGACCTGTAGTTTCTGAGCTGTAGTTTACTGTTTATTTCCACCTTTCAAGTGTGAAAAAATCTAGTCTAGAAGCAAATTATAAAAACTAAAATTTTAAGTCTATCTCTAGATTCAAATAAAGCACATAACAATCTTATTTTCAAAACTTTTGAGCACCAAGAAGACTTGCAAATATTTTATATCCAGTCCCAAACCAAATCTTTTCTTCTATAGAATAGATTTGTGTTAGCATAGCTAACATTTTCAGTTTAAGGATACTAGCCTGGCTACACCATTTACGTGATAGATTTTTTATAGAAACTTCATAGTCTGCCTGGGACTCAAGTCTAGTTCCCCACTGTTGAAGCTCCCTTGAAATAAACATTTAATAAGGTTTTGATGAACTTCTGCTCTCTGAGCTTCATCTGACCACATACCTATCCATACAAAAGGACATTTTTCCAACCTCTTATAATAAATCCACAATAAATGTAATGACCAAAAGCTACAATCATAAAAGAAACAACAAATAAAATATTAAAAAAATTAAAAGGGGTTTGGGGGGGGGGAGGGGAGGGGCGAGAGACTTAGGAGAGATGGACAACTTTAAGAAGCAATCATATCAGACTACATGATGCTTGAGGACAGAAACAGTCAAGCCCAGTCAGCATGGGTTCATGAAAGGCAAGTCCTGCCTGGCCAGCCTCATCTTCTTCTATGATCTGGTGACCTGCCTGGTGGATGAGGGAAAGCCTGTTGACATAGTCTACCTAGACTTCAGCAAGACCTTTGACACAGTCTCCCATAGTATTCTCCTCAAGAAGCTGGCAGGCCATGTCTTGGACAGGTACACTCTTTGCTGTGTTAAAAGCTGTCTAGACAGCTGGGCCCAGAGAGTGGTGGTGAAATCCAGCTGGTGACCGGTCACCAGTGATGTTCCCTAGGGGTTGGTGTTGAGGCCCATCCTTTTTGATATCTTTATTGATGACTTGGATGAGGGAATTGAGTGCACCCTGAGTAAGTTTGAATATGACACCGAGCTGGGGGCATTGTTGATCTGCCAGAGGGTAGGAAAGCCCTACAGAGGGACCTGGACAGGTTTGGTCGATGGGCAGAGGCCAAGGGGATGAGGTTCAACATGGCTAAGTGCCATGTCCTGCACTTTGGCCACAACAACCCCATGCAGTGCTACAGGTCTGGGGCAGAGTGGCTCGAAAGCTGTGCAGAGGAAAGGGATCTGAGGGTGCTGATTGATGCTCACCTGAACATGAGCCAGCAGTGTGCTCAGGTAGCCAACAAGGCCAAAGACATCCTGGCGTGTATTAGGAATAGTATAGCCAGCAGAACCAGGGAGGTGATCATCCCCCTGTACTCTGCTGTTGTGAGGCCACTCCTCTAGTGATGTGTATGGCTTTGGGTCCCTCAGTACAAGAAGGACATTGAGGCCCTAGAATGTGTCTCAAGAAGGACTACGAAGCTGGTGAAGAGTCTGGAACACAGGTCCTAAGAGGAGTGGCTAAGTGAAATGGGGTTGTTTAATCTGGAGAAGAGGAGGCTCAGGGGAGACTTTATTGCTCTCTACAATTACCTGAAAGGAAACTGTGGGGAGCTGGGGGTCGGCCTCTTCTCACAGGTGATAGGACTAGAGGGGATGGCCTCAAGTTGCACCAGGGGATGTTTAGGTTAGAAATCAGGAGACATTTATTCTCAGAAAGAGTAGTCAGGCATTGGAATGGGTTGCCCAGGGAAGTGGTGGCATCCCTGTCCCTGGGGGTGTTCAAGGAAAGGTTGGACATGGTGCTTAGGGACATGGTTTAGTGAGTGACATTGGTAGTAGAGGGATGGTTTGACCAGATGATCATGAAGGTCTTTTTCAGCCTTAATGATTCTATGACCTTCCTAAGAGCACAACACAAAGCCACTGGAGCTACAAATCCAATGGAATTATTTCAGTTTGCAGCAAAGTAAAGAGAGATGGATCACACGGACAAAATTCAGAAATGTTGTTAGAAGAGAGTCTGATTCTCTGAGAAATCAAAGTTTAGAAATGTCCTGTAGCTGCCAATTTCTAACATCTTTTATTCAGCATGGGAATAGGTACCATTTTACAAATTCAGTAGATCAGATTATTATTGCTTTCTAAGTACCTTCCTAAAATAACCTATCCTTTCCAATAGTCTTCAATGTGTTTCCATCCAGCTGGAGCAACTTATGCGTATTTTCTTCTAGTCAAAGCTGCTTTCACAATATTTTGATTATTCTTTCTTCCTCCGCATATCTGATGTTTCTAATTTAGCTTGTTAAACCAGGAATGAAAGTAATTAGTTAGTGGAATCAACTGATGTGCAATTTAAGGTAATTTGTGGTTTTATTTTAAGGATATCTGCTCATATATCTTCTGAACCTTAATTGGGCCACTGGAGAGGTTAATTAAAACTTTGTAGATTAATTAAGCAAATTCCATCCACTTTTCTCTAATTTAGTAATTCTCAGTTAGTTTCATTCTATCAGTTGCACTAATGTCTCTATAATATTTCTTAAAAAAAAAAAAAAAAAAAGTTGATATAAGAAAAATGTTCTTTTACTTAGAAGACTAAAAAGATGGAAAACTTGTTTTAGTTTAAATTTCATCACTGTAAGTGCTGTTGAACTTTATTTTTCCTCTCTGCTTTTCTTTCTACATCAGATACATACATCCTGAACAATTTTCAAGCTTACAGTGAACTTAGCAATTACTTTAATAAGAATGAGCTCATTGCTGGACTGCCCAAATGAGAGACACAGTTAAGAGTTTCTAACCACATCTTTGGAGCATGTTTTAGGGAGCTGGAGAAAATGCCTCCTATGTTCTGTCCCTGTGATGAAAGACAAACATGAATTATGAAGCTTCACCTTAAAACTTTTTGAAACACAAAAATTGTAGCCAGAATTGAGTGTAATATTATCAGTGCAATGTACAAATGCATTTATGTTCCTATACTTCTGTCTCTACTGGATATATAATACTGTGCAACAAATTATACTTAGAATCACATTTCTATTTCTATATCAAGTTAGTTGCTCAATAGCATATTTACCGATCAATAAGATCTAGATCATCTTCCCTGCTAATTTCCACTCCTGTTCATATTACAACTAATCCTCTATGAGTACTAGATTCAACAAAAACCTGAGACATCTGAAAACACCGTCATGAGCTAAAATTCTTAGTTAAAAGGCTAAACTCCTTAGCTGACATCAGAAATAGATATGAAAATCAAAATGAGATTCAAAGTGAGCAGTGAAATGAGCAGGATACAGGTAAGAACTGCTGAGAACAGAGATGTTTTCTAAATGACAACCCTCATGCAGGGTTGCTGGGAGGTGTTGGTGTCCAGCTGCAAAATATTGACTTGGAATAACCTACTATAACTTTTTTCTAGAGAGCTGAGTGTTCAGCCTTTCTCTTGTGGTTCACGGTTTTGTAGAAGAGGTATGGCAGTGCTCACTATTCCGACAGGCACAGCCAGGAAGTTGGGGCCCAGGGACGTTGCCCTGGTTCTGTTGAGCAAACTCTAATGCCCACTGTTCCTTTCCCAGGCGAATGCCATTGCCACTGAGGCTACATTAGAGTCTAATTGAGTCTCCAACTGTTCTACAAAGCTGTGCACCAAAGTATTCACCATTCTCTAAGTCACAAAGAAACAATCCATGTATGAGGAAGAGTTAGGACATGACACTGTACAATACGGTCTTTCCTTGGGGAATTAATCCAGTTCTCCATCCCCCCACCCCCCCCAACCCAGGCTTTTATATGTATATTAATAAATAAATAAATAATATTTTTTTAAAAAAACTGCTCGTCACAACCAAAATGAAGGCACTCTAGAACTCTAGGGAATGCTTATATCCCAAAGTGGAACAATGATTTAGTTATGGTCCTTCTGGGTCTAGGTACCAAGACTGCACCCATTTGGCTTTCATTTGATTCCCACTCCGAGTGCTTAAACCCCTGTAATCAAGTCCTTTTTATACCTCATCACAGCATGTGCTATTCTTCTCCTCTCTATGATTTTATAGAGTTCCTATTCTAATTTGACTAACATTTTCCAATGAAAAAACATTTACTACCTTCCTTTATCTAGAAAGCTATTTTAATCAAAGAAGGATCTCCCATTATTTCACGTGAGCTCTCTTTGATGAACTACGCTGTGTTAACCTACTTTCTTTTCACTTTCATGTCTTCAATTTACTTTCCACCAAAATAGTTTTGTAATACTGCACATTCTATTTTGAAAATCATCTACTGAGTCTCTAGCTGCCTGTTTTTCTGCTTCTAATCCAATGTATAAAGTGTTGTTAGAGATTCTTCCTTAACAAGACCTATTCCCAACTCACAGATTTGTTAAAAATACTGACTGACATACAATTTGAATTCACTCCAGGTCTTCAGTTCGTGGTGTGTTAAATTCTTAGAGCATTTTCAGGTATGGCACTCATGTTTTGTATTTTCAGTTCTAATCAGCTCTACTTTCAGTACCACACTCAAAGTCAGCAATTTTACTGAAAACAGAAGACAGTAGTCATTTTATCCTGCTCTGCTTTCCCTTCATGTTTAAACTCTGGCCTTTCTTCTTTGCATTTCACTTCAACCTCAAGCTTTCCATGTTCTATATTATTAGTTTGGTTAATAAATAAAATAAAATAAAATAAAATAATAAAAAATACTTATTACTTTAATTTATTTTTGGAAACAGAAAGTCAACCTATGCTGTTTTGTTTTGTTTTTAATTCTCAATTTATCTCCAAAGACCTAACAAAGAAAAGTAATTTTGTTTAATTTCTTGTCTATATAGATTTAATTTTTCAATTATTTTTAAGAGAATGCTTTCTCTATGAAAATTGGAAGCTTTTCTTTATGATATTTATACTTCTTCATGTGGATCATTCATACATTTTTGTTCTTTACATTTATGCATAGAAGAAGGGAATTTCATCCAGTCAAGAAGTCATCAAGAAATAGCTATTTCTCTTAAATTCTCAGTTTAAATTTAAAGAAGTTATTTTACTTTTACAGATGTTTCTTGAACCTCAAAAAAATAAAATAGGTTTTCATGAAGTCCTGATCTATGATCATGAAAGTCCACATCAGAATTGTTTTTGTGTCCCCTGAACAGGTTAAGAAGATAAGAAGAATACCTTGTAAAATGCAGTGTCTTCTTTCATTAAATCTAATCCAGCAGATTTGAGTCCTTGATGAAATAAATCTTCCACTAGTGTCAAAATAGTTTTGACATGTAGCCAGGATTAGTCCTGTATCATTAGTGTCCTAGTAACGATAGCTATTATTTTGGTACTAGTTCAGTAACTAAAGCATTACATCTTTTTAATTATTATTATTATTTTTTTTTTTTTTTGTAATTTAAGTCACCTGCCCCCCGGAGCTGTATAGCAGTATCCTGCTTTGTACATAATGTCAGTCAAGGGGAACACGCTAGTGACAATTTGCTTTTGTTTTTCATTTAACAGCTTGAACATCATATGAGTTGGCACTGCACTGAGCCAGAAGTACACAAGTAAAAAATTGTTCTAGACTCATCAAAACCAATGCCCCATGTCCTGGAATTAAGAGAAAGTATCTTTAAATACAAATTGTATGGTCAAAGTTGCTATTTCAGTGCACAGCAGTGCAGTATTTAAGAAAATATTTTATTTCATTTCTTGATTCATAAGTACTACTACTTTGGACAGACAATTTAAATGTACCAGCAAAAAATGGAAATCTGATTTTAAGACTTGAGTTTCTGTTTAATCGTCAAATTTTTCTTTACTTTTCAGCTCTATTCTTTCAATACATGTTTGCAGTGAGAAGATATGTTTCTTCCCACAGGGTGACAGAAGCACTTAGTTCTTTTAATGCTGCAAAATGAAAGGTGAAAAGATGTGCAAATATGTCAGAAATTGAAAAAGGAAGGTTCTTCAGCTAGCTGACACAAATAAATACAAGCTATTCACAATTCAGGATAAAAATTATAAGACAAATGTTAACCATCGAAAGAGTGAGACTGAAAAAAAAGAGCTTCTAATAGAAGAAAAACAAACAACATTTTAAGACTTTAGGTAAGAGCTTACTAAGATTATAGGCAGCTCAAGGACCATCACAAGAATAACTGTCATCTTTCTCCCAGTGCAGATGCTATGACTCAGAATTGTATGATGTCCTCACCAGAATGGCCATGGCCTCTATATTACCAGATGTTCATCCTGTCACTCAGATAGATGTTATTGTTCTTACATTAGCAGATGTTGCCTTGGGAGTAGAGGGAGCCCCACCAGAACCTGTGAAACCTTGTTAAAATCTTTCCTCTGCATTCTGTGACTTGCTGCAGTAGCATAGCTCCAAGGAGACTTCTGTCCACTGTGCAAGTGCTAACTGCAATTCTCATACCAGCTTGTTAGAAGGTATTTAAAGTTACAAAATGGAGCCATTTTTTCTCAGGAATTTGG
>NC_048893.1:34268871-34273034 GCF_011077185.1 Oxyura jamaicensis
TGCTTTTTGCTTGTGACATAAAATTTGACAATTCTGTGCATGTGTTTGGAAGCCCTCAGAAGGGATTTTGCTGTCTATCTGTATTCAGTTTACATGGCAAGGTTTTGGTAGCAGGGGGTTGCAGGGGTGGCCTCTGTGAGAAGAGTCCAGAAGCTGCCTCAGGTTAAATAAGAGCCAGTTTCAGCCTGCTCCAAAGGGACCCACCACTGCCCAGAGCTGAGTCCGTGGCAGATTTAAGAAAGGGAAAAATTTACTGCTAGGCAGCAGCAGCTGGGAGAGAGGAGTGAGAAACAGCCCTGCAGACAGCCAGGTCAGTTCAGAAGGAGGGCAGATGTTCCAGGCACACAGCAGCAGTTCCCCTGCAGCCTGTGGAGAGGCCCCTGGTGGCACAGGCTGTCTCCCTGCAGCCCATGGGTCCCACATGGAGCAGATCTCCACGTTGCAGCCCGTGGAGGAGCCCCCGGTGGAGCAGGTGGATGTGGCCTGGAGGAGGCTGTGGCCCATGGAGAGCAGGAGCAGGCCCTGGGCCAGAGCAGGAGCAGGCCCTGGGCCAGAGCTGCAGCCCATGGAGAGGAGCCCACACAGGAGCAGGAGGTCTGGGGGGAGCTCCTGCCTGTGGGGGACCCATGCTGGAGCAGTTTGCTCCTGGAGGATGGACCCCATGGTACAGACCCACGTTGGAGCAGTTCCTGAAGAGCTGCTATCTGTAGAAAGCCCCAGCAGTCTCAGTTTGGAAGAATGGCATCCCATGGGAGGTATCCAGTGCTGGAGCAGGGACAGAGAGTGACCATGAAGGAATGGCAGACACAAAGTGTTAGGGACTGACCGCAGCCTGCACTCCATGTTCCCCTGCATCACCTGGGGATAGGACGTAGAAGAGTGTGGATGGGAGGGAAGTGGTTTTAGTTTGTTTTGAGTTTCTCACTGTTCTACCTTGTTAGTAATGGGTAATAAATTATATTAATCTCTCTATGCTGAGTCTTTTTTGCCCATGACAATAATTGTTGCGTGTCCTATAGCTGTCCTTATCTTAACACTAGAGCCCTATTCATCATATTTTCTCCCCCTTTCTCTTTGAGGAAGAGGAGTGAAAAAGCAGTTGTGGTGGAGCTCAGCTGTTCAGCTGAGTAAAACCACCACACTATCCCTAAGCTTACAGAAGTAAGCATGTGACAACTTGTGCTCAGCACCATAAGGGGCAATAGGAGAAAGGTACAAGGTTTCGGCTATGAGAATGGCCTTTTCTTTCTCTGTTTTTCCAGCATTTTCCAGTTATTTTCATCTTGCTAGTACTATCTTGATTAGACAATATATTATCTTGAATATAACTTATACTGTTCTTGTTCATGGAATATTTTTCTCTTAATAACCTGTTGTGTTAGGTGTGTGTGCACACAAACTTGGGCAAGATCCCTACAAGCCTATACAGCTCTCTGTCACTTAGAACAGGGCCTGGCTGGGCAGCACATTCAGGATAGAACTCCTGAGCTTCTGCAGTGTGGTGTTCAGCAAACACAGCAACTGAAATCAGAGGACACTGTTCATTCAGCATCAAAAAATACGTACAAAGAAAGGGATGAACTGGAATTTCACATTCTTTCACATTGCCTATCTTTTATTAAATCTCCACCAAAGTTAGCCAATGCAGACAAAACTCTCCTGGCATGCAATATTTTTTGAATGCTTCTGCTTCCCTCAGTATTCTCCCTGAGAAGCTGCTGCCTGCCTTCTGTTGCCTCATCCTCAGAAGAAACTTAAGTCACCTCTAGTTTGGTTTGTTGTTTTATCTGGGAAAGGTGTCCAATGGAAGAGGTCTGGTACTTTTTCACCAGCCACAGGTGAAAAAAATAAACTGGTGATTAAAAAGGTGGGGTGTTTCTTTTTTTTTTTTTTTTTTTTTTTTTGGATTGGTTTGGTGTTGGTTTTGGTTTGGTGTTGGTTAGTTGGTTTCCATCCCCCTTCACCCTATAGTTTATACACTCACTGATTTTTCTAAGGACCGAATATTCACATTGAAATACTGTTTCTCTGTCTTTTGATTCCTACTACCCCCCACTCAGACAAAAAGTTTTAATGTAGGTCTCTGGATGACAGAATAATAAAAAACAGGTAAATTGAGTTAAATCAAATACATGTACAAGACAATAGAATTCTCATTTTAATCTTGAACAATGGTGTGATTTAATTGAAGAAAAAAAAATCTTAAAAACTTTCAGCTTTATTAGTTGTTACATAGGAAAATGATACAAATCAATTGCAATTTTATGCATATAAAGAAAAAAGAGCTGAGAGTGTGATTGTGCTCCAAAGCATGCTTTTGAAGCCACCATAAAAAGTGAAGATACATTATAATGTAACATGTATACAAATGGGCTTTTAGAAGCTATTCTTCATGACCGCATGATCCTATTTTGGTTGATTTGTTACTATTTGTTACCTGAAAGGTCTCTGTAGCTCTTTTGAGAAATGCACTGGCAGAAATAAGTGAAACCTCAATGGTATTAAAAATCAATAAGAAAGAAAAGAAATAGATGACTGGTAAATTCTCTTTTATTAACCACACTCTTGATCCACGAAGAAATTCAACACCACCTCTCAGCACAACAGGACCTCTTCAGTAGGTATGATACTGAACAGGTCATTTCTAAGTTTTAAAATATTTCAACATATTATATGACTTTTGATATTCAGTATAACTCTGCCTATGTGGAAAATACAGATCTTGCTTGTATAGTTAGACAGTGCTTCAAAGAGAAAATTTACACAGGAAAGTCATTTATTTATAGTCTTCTAAAGTGCCATATAAATTAAGGAAATGGTTCTTGGACTTACCGTTGTGTACAGTCCAGTAGTCCTTAATCATACAAAAATCCCGTAGCTGCTAATGCAGCTTTCATCTGAGAAACTGCCTCTTCTTCAGTTGGTCAGTTTGTTGAACTGCCTGTTTATTTTCTTCAGCATATCAATGCTTCATATTTCAATTCTTGAATTTTTTCTCGTGTGCAAATGTGTGTCAGCTCTGCTCACATTTTATATTTTTTAAGTAAATGGGTGATTCATCATCAAGACATACTCCTCTATGTGACTCATTTATCTCTGCATGCAGTCCTAATCACGCAAATGCTTCAGCTAGCAGAGCATCAGCTATAGTAAAAAGCAAGAGCTATCATCTGTGCATAGACTGAACATACAAAACCAACATATGTAGTACTTCTTTTCTTTCTATTAGCATTGGGGCATTTTCATTTTTTATTTATGTTTTAAAATGAAATTATCAATATCAATGTACAGTTCAGCTTACAGACACAAAGATTTTTCTGTGATTATAAGACTTTGGATTGGCCATTACTACTAAGAACTAAAACAAATTTTAGTAATGTTCTCTGAGTGTTTTCTAAAAATGACAAAATTTGGGGTTATTTCATCCTCTATTTGGAATATCTAATGCAGCACACTCAATCCCTTACAAAATACATTCTAGTGAAATAAATGCTCTGAATCTCCACTATCTTTCAATCATACAGTTACTTGGATTAATAGCTTTTTGAATTCATTCAAGTTAGGCAACATTTTTAAAAAGCAAAAGGGCCCAACACACTGCATTAAGATGGTGGCGAAATACAGGGAAAATCAGATAGTTTCTTAAGCTTGATCCCCTTTCACAGAATCACAGAATGACTGAGGTTGGAAGGGGCCTCTGCAGGTCTTCTTGTCTACCCCTTCCTCATTCAAACGGTCACCAGGAGCAGGTTGCCCAGGACCTCGTCCCTGAAGGTGTTCATTAAAACAAAGTAATTTCCGTATTAAACTACATACATAATAGACAACTATCAGATAAAAGTCTCATACTGCAGCATACACAAAATGCACTACAAAATACTGCATACAGAATTAAACCTTTATGATTTATCAGTTTCCATTGTAATGCCTGTTTTGATATCTCTATACATATTTAATAATTGTTTCTGAAGAAAATATATATATACTTTCCCCTTTTCACAAAGAGACCTTCTGTGTTTTGTTTTGTTTTGTTTTGTTTTACCTATTGAATAACACTGAAATTTTATGTGTAACCAAATGGTCAAGTTTTCTTCTTTTCAAAGCCTAATAACCTTTCCTTTCCTTTCCTTTCCTTTCCTTTCCTTTCCTTTCCTTTCCTTTCC
>NC_048893.1:34273044-34273772 GCF_011077185.1 Oxyura jamaicensis
CCTTTCCTTTCCTTTCCTTTCCTTTCCTTTCCTTTCCTTTCCTTTCCCTTCCTTTCCCCTTTCTTGCCTTGCCTGCCTTGCCTTGCCTTGCCCCCTCCTCTCCCCCTTTTTCCTTTCCTTTCCCCTTTCTGAAAAATCTAATTTCTTTCCAAAAATCTTCTAATAAGTTGTTATAATAGCTTGGTTTATCTATCACTCTCCAGGTAGTAGAAGTGTATCGTTACAATTTTGTCAAAGCTGGGTTTACTGAAGGTGAACACGGTTGACATCTATGAGCTCTGTGAAAACATCTGTGAATGTTATCCTCTGTACTCCATGAGTGCTCACATAAAGATTATAGGATACATAACAATGTCTCTATCACCTATCACTTTCCTGAGACAAATAGCTATATATTGGAAACTAGTTTGTTTTCTTTCCATTGTTAATCACATCTAATTTTTTTTTCTAAAGCAAACAATATTTCTATCTAAAATACACTTAACACTGTCCCCAGACAAAATAAAACACTTAGTTGGATCTGAATGAAAAAAACATGTCTAAATAGTGTTTAAGAAGGAACTAAGTAGGAAGAGGCAGTCTTACTTTATCTATATACGTTTTTTACTTTATTTTTTTACTTTATTTATTTTACTTTATTTACTTACTTTTTATTTTTTTATTTAAAGGAGAGGAAAGGGAAGGGAAGGGAAGGGAAGGGAAGGGAAGGGAAGGGAAGGGAAGGGAAG
>NC_048893.1:34278772-34279036 GCF_011077185.1 Oxyura jamaicensis
AAAAAAGAAAAGAAAAGAAAAGAAAAGAAACTGAGAAACGTGATGGTTTAACACTACCACATCTCTCTCCCACTTCTCTTCCTTAAAAAGGACAGGGGGAGAATATATGATGAAATAAAGCTCATGGGTTGAGATAAGGACAGGAAGATCATTCACCAATTATCATCATGATAAAAACTGACTCAGCATAAGGGAGAATAATGTAATGTACTGCCAACTAATAACAGACTAGAGCAGTGAGAACAATAAGCCACTAAACACCTT
>NC_048893.1:34279136-34299996 GCF_011077185.1 Oxyura jamaicensis
CCTCCCTTTTAACCCTCTATCTACTTGCTGCCACAAGCAGTGCAGGAGAACATAAAACAGGAGTTGCAGTCAGTCTGTAACATCTCTGCTCTTCCTACCTTACTCTCTGCCCCTACTCCAATGTGGTGTCCCTCCCACAGGATGCCATCCTTCCTGAACTGAGCTTGCAGGGGCTTCCCACAGGCAGCAGCTCTTCAGAAACTGTTCCAGTAGAGGTCCATATCATGGGGTCCATCCATTAGGAGCAAGCTGCTCTAAAGTGAGTCCCCCATGGGCAGCAGCTCCCCCAGACCCCCTGCTCCTGCGTGGGCTCCTCTCCACGGGCTGCAGCTCTGTCCCGGGGCCTACTCCTCTAGGGGCTCTCCATGGGCCGCAGCCTCCTCCAGGCCACTTCCACCTGCTCTACCGGGGGCTCCTCCATGGGCTGCAGTGTGGAGATCTGCTCCATGTGGGACCCATGGGCTGCAGGGGGACAGCCTGCTCCACCAGGGGCCTCTCCACAGGCCATAGGGGAGCTTCTACTCTAGGCTTCCTCTTCTCCTTCTGCACTGACCTGGCTGTCTGCAGGGCTGTTTCACTCTGCATTTTTTCATTCCTCTCCTCCAGCTGCTGTTGTGCAGCAGATTTTTTTTTTTCCCTTTCTTAAATCTGCTCTCATAGAAGCACAAATAGCATCACTCATGGGCTTAGCTTTGGTCAACGGCTAGTTCCTGCTGAGCTAAGTGGAGCTGGCTTGTATCTAACTTGGGGTAGCTTCTGGACTCTTTTCACATAGGACACCCCTGAAGACCACTAGCCCATCCCTCTCCCTCCCCTTTCCCCCCCCCCCCCCCCCCCCCCGAATCCAAAGTATGGTTTTGTATACTGTTGATATTAAATTCCACAGATGTAGATCACAAATATCTTGCAAATTCAGAAACTGTAAAACCTTCTGTTCAGGGTTTCTAGAAGCTCTATCACTGAACCTGGTATAGACACTAAATTCTATAAACTGAATATGTAGTTCGGGGAAGACCTCAGAGAGTAATTATGTTTTTTTCTAGCAAAACAGGAACACTTGTAACTCAGGAAGTGAATATAGTAAATTCATCAGCTATGGAAATGACAAGACAGGTTATCCTCAAGGTCTTTTTGGAAAAAAGATATTGACATTAAGTGCTGCTATTTAATCATGTAAAATTGATTAAAATAACTACAGATACAACTTCAATCAGTGTTAGCAGTTTCTCTCCATAAAAAAAAAAAAAAAAAAAAAAGTAGGCTCAATTTTTTGAACTGATCGAAGTTCTCTGTAATACAGTTAGACATGCTGTAACACATTCATTTCAGTTTTAGATCTCATCTTTTGATTTTTCTCAGCTTTTACAAGGAAAGGAGATAATACATTATCCCCAGCTGTACATTTTCACCCAATGTCATACATATCATATGCAATGGTCAGAATATTCTTCAGCAAAGCCAGTGAGGATGCTTCTTATAATACACAGTAATAAACACCCAGTAGCTGTGTGAATCATTAACCACTGATGAAAACAGTTTAAGGTTTATTCAAGAATTTGGATAATTTTTACTCAAGCACACATTTTTCTATGGTAACAAAACCAAAATTGTTACCGATAACAATTGAGACATTGTGCTGTTAGAAATCTCCTCTAAAACTTACATATGAGTAACAAAATCCAATTGCTCCAAAGGCTCAGACAGCTGTCTATTAATGAAATTTTAAAATAGTAATTATTGACTCAGTTAACAACCCTGACTTCAGCAGTGCTTTGGCTATCTATGCAGATAAACCGGAAAGTGTTTTTAAGATGTCATAAGGAAACCAAAGGAATCATTTTGGTCAATTGTGTAAATGTTTTGTACACATAATATTGACCTAGGACATGTTACCTCACTGGACACTTTTGGAGCCATTTCAGTGTAGAAAACATCTAAAAGTTACTGCAGGTAATTACCTCTTAGAAACACAACTATGCTGAAAAGCATATCTACAAGACATATGCAGAAGAAATTCAAAATAGCGCAGTTTTATTGTATGAGGAAAAAAAAATCAACATTATTTCGATACTGGAAGAAACATTTTAAAAAATTGTAGGGTACAAAATGAGAAAATTGATTTTTATATTTTTCTTGTTTTAGGAATAAAATCTATTTTTCAGATGTGTTTTTGTGTGTGTGTGTGTGTATGCATTTGTGTGTAGCCATTGTATAGTATCCTTAGTATTAGAACTGTACTAGAATAGGTATTATCTTATAACACCACAGACTTTGCAGTCTAAAGAAACAGGCAACCAGAATACTTGAGATATCTCACATGAGAACCAATCCATTTGATTTTACATTTAAATCTCTTCACATAATAGCATTGTTTGTTTAGCAGGGAAGGATTGTACTTTGCTTTTTCCACTTTTCTGTCCACTAAGTGTATTTTACAAAAATATGTACTTTCCTCTAAAATGAGAGAAGAAATGAAATAATTTACATGAAATAATTTAAGAGCACTTTTAAACTGAGTGTCATTGGTACCAGCAATATTGCAAACACAAACTGAAATCATGTGACAAATTTTAATTATCCTTAGGTTGCACATTACACAGATCTTGCTTGCATAAGCATTTAGACGCTTCAGTGCAAAAAGTTATAGGTAAGTTGAGAAAAAAAAAAAAAAATAGATGAATCGTGCAAGGTGAAGGCAAAGCATGAAATTAAATATTTGGTCAGTATAGCAAGAAAAAAGGTAATCCTGGTAGCAGTATATTTGAAATACTAGAATATGGAAGCAATCTGGACTTTATGGTATGTTAAAGACAGTGGTGAATCACAGCAGTTACTCTAAACCCACCTGTGGAAATTTAAGTATGGACACATAAAAATCTGGGGTCCCAGTCCTGCAATGAAATTGGTGGTAGCAGCCAATTTGAGCTTGTATTTTTCAGGATGAAAAATCTGCACATGGACACTGAGAAATTCTGATTCAAATACCTGACCTGAGACTCTGCACAATCTTTAGTTAAGACATGACATGAGCAATTTAGGATAAGAAGTTTAGCTGGACACTAGTAGGGTTGGACCCGATGATCTTTCGAGGTCCCTTCCAACCCCTACAGTTCTGTAGTAGGACAATTTGTCACCATGTTTCTGAAGAATCAGAGGGGAATAAAAGATTTATATTTCATCATTATCAGAAGGATTCTGTAGACAATATCTTCCATTTTCAGCTGTTTCCAAGAAATATGTTACCAAGCTGTCATTATAAGTGATTCAATATGCTATTGAGAAGCATGACCCTTGAAAAACAAGACACAAATCTCGATCTCAGAAGTCTTGAGTCAAGATACCTAGAAATGTCATAGAATAGATTATGTTGTCTTACACCCAGAATTAATGTTTAATTAATTCTGTGAGCTTTAAGAAATGTATTTAAGAAAGTTCCCATTTCTTTTCAATGAGTTATACTATTTTCTCTTGACATTATTCAATCAAACGTATATCGAGAGTTGTATTCAATTGTCTCTTACATAGTTCTCCAGCAACAAAGCCAAAGATTTGTTCCTTTAACCGGGAACTCTACTGCTTTTACTGTTAGTTTTACAGAATATACAGTTTTACTGTTAGTTTTACAGTAGATTGCAAGGGAAAAAAATAAATAAAAGTAACATATCATTTTGTAATTGTGTAAGAATTGTGTAAGAATCCATTACAATGACATCAATGACATCAAGCAGTAACTTAGAAGTGTAGCTCTGCATAGCAGAGATGTGCAGGAGACCTAGGCTATAAGGAGTACTATGGATGTAAGTCCAATTGCAGATTCAGACAAAGCACTCCCATTTCTTAAAGCACTCTGTCTGCATTTCATAAAGGGTCACTAAATCTGAACATCTCCAATGGCAGTATCTGTGCTTACCTGTTCACTGTGATCTCCACATCAGTTAGAAGGAAGCAGCACTGATATTACTTTTCTAATACTAGTCCCCAAGCAAGATGAAGGAGGAAATGAATTAACAGTCCTTCTTCATGCAACTGCACTATGAGAATATCAGAGTTGTAACAGACCAAGGAGTTCTAAAACATCTAGTGGGAGCTGAAAGGTAGCCAAGGATCAGACAGGCATATTATCAAGATGTTCTTGTAGAAGATTAAAAGAAAAACTTAGTCTACCTCAATTTCTCTGAGACATTTGCAACTTCTATAGCCTGCCAATCAGGCATCTTCCTTCTTCTCCTATCTCCTTCAATTTTGAATGTCATTTCCTCACACCAGAGCTGAACTCATGAATGTATGGCATTGTCCTGTGTATGAGCACCCAGGGAAACAAAACTAGTGGAGACCTTCCCAAAGCACTTATTTCAGGCACCACAGTTAATGCAATAGCATTTCTCAGTGCTCTTTGTTTCATGCTTACTTCTTCAGTAGAGAGACCTTGATGGTGAACATAAAAATACAGGAGCAGAACACATTCAATGGTAGTCACACTTTCACATGCTGGATGCTTTAGCTGAAAGCAAACACCACTGCAGGAACATTTGTGCTTACCATATGCTGGTTCTTGAAGACTATGCTGACCACCTCACAATCAGAGACTTAGTATCACCAAAATACTACTTTATTTTTAAGTAAAAAACATCTACAAGGCCAAAATTCACTGGGAAATGAACTCACTGCTCATGTATTGCTAAAGTACCTTTTCTCAGCCACATTAGATATTGTTGTAAGTTTTTAGCTCATATCCACTTTTGATATGCATTGAGAAATCTATTCTGTATTCTGAGATCTCCAGTCTATAAGTATCAATTTACAGTTATAGTCAGTCATTACCCCTGGTTACCGGAAAGCCAATGCCTGTCCTAAAAGAAAAAAAAGGAAATCATTTTACTAAATTGCATTGACTGTAAATTAGCGGCTCAGGCACAATTCTTATTAAAATCAACATCTCCTTCATTTTCAGTACTTTTTTTTTTTTTTTTTTTTTAACAATTGCACTGGTATGTTATTTCAGAAGCCAGTGAAAAAAAAAAAAATCATCTTGCACAAAATTGGCACAGGAGACAATAGGACATTTGCATAAATAAAATATGCTGAATACCATGGACAAAACAAAGAGGTTAGTATGTGTAAGAAGAGGAAGGATGTACAGAAAAAAGACCAGACTAAAAGACAAAATTTAGTATTTAATGTACAAATAACAATAATAATATATATATATATAAATGGAAAGTGATTAAGACAGAAAATTTAGAAAAAAAAATAAAAATCTGACAATTGAAGAAATAAGATCATGGGAAAAAATGAAGATAAAAATCTTGAACTATAAGTGAAACCAACACCTTACAGTAAGAGTTGTTTTCAAATACACAATATTTATACTGCCATAGAACAAACTTATTTTAAGTCTGGGTTATTTTGTTTGGTTGGTTGGTTTTAGCTCCTGGATATTGATTACATTTTGCCCTAAAAGAGATGATTGAAATAAATTAATGCTATTCCACATCTCATTCTAGTTGTATTCTGCTACCTAAAAATGTCCCCATACCAATATCTGAGAACAGGTTTCAAGGACTGCCTCAAGAAAGAGAGACTCCCCTGCTCATCAATGGCTGCCTGTCATTTTGTCTTACCACTTTTTGCTAACTAATAATGACTTTTTTCTTTTTCATCGGATAACATTACTATCTGAATTCACAAATCAGTGTCATAGAAAAAATGTTGCATGTCTGAAAATGTACTATAAAAACAGAACAGAATGGAGAAATTTAACTTCATAAAAGGAGATAAATAGAATTTTTGATAAGGAAACAAACAGTAAAAGCAGAAAGTTTGGGAAATGGTTGGGGGGGATGAGGGGAAGGCAGCCACATAAATCAGGAAACAGGTTTAGTTATCTATTTTAATTTTTTGTTTATAACAAGAAAGATTTATTTGAAATTAATTTGTTTTTCCTTTTCTTTGTTAAACACCTTAATTAGTCTGTCAATGATTAGCTGAGTCAATTATTCTAGGCATATATCAAGGAATTTGTTCACATAGGTAACCATGCGTATGGGAGAAAAGACTTGTGCCTTGAGGGAGAAGAGTCAATGAAAAAAAAAAAAAAAAAAAAAAAAAAAAAAGCATTTCTTATCATATGTTTAAAAGTTTCTCATCTAAGTCTTGATGCCAGTAACTCATTGTGCTGCAGAATGTTTCCAAAACAAAGGAATACTGACAGTGAAACAAGGGAAGCTTGACCCTCACAGGACAACCAGTAAGGCATCTGAAATGATGGAAATAATGGTCAGAAAACATAGTTTAGAAATGGCTACATAAATACGCTTCAAACTGAACAGATGTTCCTTTTCCTGTTTCCCTAAAAATGCAATGAATGGATAGTGAGTAAGAAAAGAGATTAGAGAAGTGGAATTTCAACTCTTATTTTGTAGCAATATTGTATGTTGCATTAAATATATTATATTTAAATGCAATTTCAAAATCAAAGACATAGGTTATCAAGCTTCTCTAAAGTCTTTTGTTTGTTTGTTTTCTTTAAAGCTTTCTTCACACAAATTCTCAAGAGCTGCCCATGCAAGCAACAGCTGTTCCGGTTCACGAATCTGAATTCCAAAATGCTATGTAGTCAGATATAAATCTGATAAATCAATTTTCAACTTAGTTCCATCTTTTTTCTAACATTAAACACACAAAAAATATGTTATTGTAAGGGAGAGATTCTGTCACGAATCCTTTGTATGTTTATCCTTGATAAAAGTAGTGATTTATTATTTAGTCACTATATTCTAAATTATTGACAAGGGCACCTATAGTCCATTTCATGCACTTTTTATTTCTGTGTTCTACATTATATTAAAAACAGGTACGTATATAAGGAGAAAATAAAGTACATTAAAATGGGCGGTACATCTAGAGGGGATAAAAAAAGGAAACATGCATTTAGCGAAATAAACCTGTTCTTTAGAACATACCAGCACATAACAAATGAAAATAAAACACCTAATGCCTAATTAATAAGGAATTCCACAAATGTATAGTTAGTAGAAAAGGAAGAAAGGAACTTTAAAAATTCCACTGTATAAGAATGTTTATTCCCACTCATTAGCAAGTATTGTTAATAAATGGGATTTGTCCTCAGGCGTAAGAGAGGGAATGTAAGGAAAAATGGAATGCAATTCCTTCACAACTGAAAGAGAAGACTACCAACACCATCCAATAGTAAAGAGCATTCATACCCTTTAAAATAAACAAATCTACATCAGTTAAAACTGGAAGTTGACAATTAGGTTATAGATAAGGTTGAGATTAGGTAAATCTCAAAATTTTGTGTACTTATCTATTGATGAGATGGGATTACTAATTTAGATTAGACACCTAATTGATTTTTGTGTCTATAAAGTTAAATGGGAAAAATCACAATCTCAAGTCCTCCTACCAAAGTCTGATGGTTTTCCTTTAGTACCTGTACTCAGTTAGCACTTAGATCCAACATATTTGCTATTGCAACAATCTCTAAAACTGATATCACAAAATACTTTTTAGTTCTGACCCTCTACCAGAGATACTTTGGAGTGCTGGTGTTCATCAGTTTACTGAAGAATTCCTCAAAACAAAGGAATGCTAATACAAACCCCAGTCTGAATTGTATTATTAGCTAAATCGAAATCACTGGTGCTGAACTGGCATTTCAGGCTGCTTTACTTCAGACCATCTTTAGTGATGTCTTGTGAACTGAAGTACCCTTAGTGGTTTGGGTACTGAAAAATGAGCTCCAACCTAATTATCTAGTGAGACACTCAAAAGTCTAATTGTGTATATTCACAACCTTGACAAGAGGATTGATTGCCTCAGTGCTCCAGGATTTTGTGATGCTACGGTTAAGTGTACAGCTTTCACATCATGAACTTGGAACTAACAGTGCACTGAGCAGTGTCCATCAAGTGCCCAGAGATGCATGACACATGGCAGCCCTTGGCTGTCTGAGGACATCTCCAGAGACCTGGGATTTGTGTGAATGAGAGACATGGACTCCTACAGATGGTTGGGGTCAAGTCATGGATTGCAGTCTTAAAACTGTGTTCCTCAGGTTATGTAGATCCTCAGCTCCATGGGTACCTTCAACTGTCCCTGGCTTTGAGGAACTGCATGAATTTGCATAGAGAGTCTTTGGAACATCGTAGCTGCTTAAGGGTTGTAAATGAAGTTCCATTCTTATTACTACTATTAAAAGAAAAATACGGGATGATCTTTCTTTTGATACATATTTTAAATGCCTCCAAATTTTGCTATTTAAAAGACTGATTGTCTTTGAGAATCAAAATAAATCACTTTTCAAAGACTACATTTTTCCTGCAATATAGAAATACTGAGCTCCATACCATTTCAATGGTAATGGCAAGCCAATGGCAAAGGTCTCATCATTTATGTTAAAAGCTCTATATTAACTTGTCAACATCACACGCACCAACTACCGAACACTTAATAAACTGGTATCTTCAAAATACTCTTCACAGGGTGTGCAGGGACAGAACATGCCTAGCTTGAAAGAAACCTGAAGAAACTGAAGTTTTATCTATTTTTTTCTACATAAATTAAAATCTGCAGATCGGGAGAGGAGGGAAGCAACAACTCAAAGGAAAATTAAGTTCATGGAATAAATAATATAATTGTTATTTTAAGCTCAGTAAGGAATAGATGAAAATATATTAAATAGTAGTGGTGTTTCTCAATCTCACCTCTCTTTTTCCCGTTAACAACAACAAAAAAAATGTCATTAGATCAAGTGTTCCCTAGATGAATTAATTTATTAAAATAATATTTCATATAACTAAGTTCTACCCTGTGGACTGATTACCAGCATTACTCTGAGTATCTCATATCTCCACAGAGAAAGCTTAATTGGATATATCAGTCATTTTGTATATTCTTCTTCCCTGTCTGGATTATTTTAGCTTTTCAACTGACAGGTTTATGGTGAGCATGGATAAATTCAGAGAAAAGTTAAAACAAAAATCAAAGTAAATGTTGAGAACGAATGAGAACAACACGTAATGTGTCTATACAAAGAAAGAGAGGGATATACACATACATTGATAATAATGACATTCTAGGCACTTACTCCCACATCCAGAATGTTTCCATCCTCTTGGCACTGTCTGGTTCTTCTACTGGCTTGAAAAAGGCCTAAGTATTCGTAAGGTCAGCTGCATGTTCCACTGCTGCCTCTAGCCCCAAGTAGCCACAAACCATTAGTGTGATTCAAGACTAGATCAGTCTCTCAAATTCAATTATTCAGGCTAATAAGGAATATGACAATCTGTACCACTGATCAAACTTCACATAGCACCATGTAGCTAGCAATGCAACCAGATAGAAACCAGCTATTTGCTATTTTCAGCTGTTATAATGACTGAAGTAAATGTTGATTATCAAGCAAAAGTAATCAACTCCCAGCTGAAGAAAATATCTGTATGCCATACTTAAGGGTTTACTGAAAAACTAAAGCAAAAGCTGACATGCTCCAAACAGTCTTTTATGCTTTCTCAATATCCAGACAACATATCATCACACTTGAAGAGCAGAATTCCTTCTGCTGCCCTAACATGTCTGCTTTGTAAAGAGGCTCCTCTCATGGTGTGAGAGAAAATAACATTCCTTTCCAATCTTCTTTTTAAACACTTTTTCATTCATCAGGTTAGTTTTATAGCACTTTGGTGGAATGAAAATTACCAGTTACTTAAGATTCTGGTGACTTGAGGCATATACATCTTCCTAAACATCCACTTGTCTGGCAGTATGTAAAATGCCAGCATCCCAATCAATATTTAGTTTGTAACTGGAATTTCAAGGTACTGTCGTAAGAATTATGTAAGACAACTATGCCCAATAATCAAGTTGTACAGACCTAAAAATATGCTTAATGAAACATCACTCCAACCCTCATGCATCTAAACTTTAATATAGAGATACCTTATGTGCAGACTTCCTAAAGGACTTGCATACCAATATGAAAGAACTCAGTCAATCCTGTGCATGAAGCTTAAATGAATCACTGGTAATGACAGCCACAGTGAAATAAATCAAAATTATATTTGACATTACTAAGTAGGGCACTGGGGATTATAAACTATTACAGTCAATCCAAATGGCAATTTAAATCAAAGTTTAGTGGTTGAGTTTATCATCAGGCTAGTCACGCAGGCCCATTCGCAGCCCTGCTGGTGAGAGTGAACCAGAATTTCACTGCAGGCCTTAGATTGTCTAGATTGGCATTAATCCTATTTCTTGAGAACAGCTAACAAGTGAGCAAATTCTCTTTTGAGGTCTTCTAGGCATAAAAACTCTGCTGATTCATTAAATCTTTCCTGATTTATGAAGCACCCTAGAGGCTTTGATCCCCTCAGAATCAATACCTCATTCACACCTAGGACAGCAGAAGTCTCATGGTCTTCTAGGAAGATAGGAGAGCTACAGTGAAAAATTTTAAATACCTCTGTATGATATGTGTACATAGATTTAGACAAGTACACATAACTATGCAAAAGCATCTAGGCCAATGAATAATATTTTGTTCATAAATAAATAAACCCTGCCTTCCTACACAAATTTTAAAGTGTCATCAGCCATAAGATAAACACAACATTGAAGATAAACAACAGTGTATTAAGGTATTTATTTTATAATAATTTTAAAAGAAGCAGTAACATGTAACATCCCCTACAGTATCTGAGAGTTGAACCCACCCTGCCTGTGCTAAAATAAAATGGGGACACAGTGCTTGCTTGGAAGCTGATTTTCAAGCCATGAAGTCTTACCAGAGCTTTAGCAGAGTCATTCCAGCATTGTCACTATTGACAGTGAAGCGGATTAAGTTTTCTTGGCAATTGACAGTCTCAGTATTCAAGGATATTTTACTTTCCTGTCTAATCAGCTACTCCCCCTTTCACTAGGAAGCTCTCTCAAATCTGCAGGGTGATTTGGCTCTCAGCTCCATTCTGCCAAGGGTGTTAAGAGTACAGGTCCAATCCCCCCACTTAAAAGCTGCTGGAGGGCTTACATAGGCTCAAGAGTGATCCTAAGCACTGAACTGAATTTCAATAAAGCCTGTTGACAACCACTAGGTTCCTGTTTGTAGCACATTGGGAAGAAAATGCAATTTATTCTGATGAATATATGTACTAAAGCTTCATACAAGTAAAATCAAACCTTCCCCTACCACCCCAAAAATACAGTTAACTTTTACTGGGATATTTTTTAATTGATATTATGATATTTTCACACACACACATACATATATATCATAATATCTTTTTTAAAAAAAACTAGGTTTGCTTGGCTGTATGAAGTGCTAATAGCCTCTGTTCAGATTCAATTCCAAAAAGGTATTTAGGCTCTTAACTCCTTTGTGAAGATATTTAAGCAACTAAGTGACATTTCAATCTGGTTATTCCACATAAAACCAAACCTACAGAAAAGAATTTTCCATCTGTTAATTTTTAATTGCTTGAAAATCCTAGCTAAAGACTTACGGATTTTTCCCGTGCATACCAAGTAGAAGGACTGAACCCAAACTCATAGGTGTACAAGTTTATCAACAAAGCAACCTCTTGATTGCTCTCCATATACAGAATATGCCATTCTATCAACAAACATTATACTAAGTGTAATAGAGCCACAGAGATAGGATTTAAACAAATTATTTTGCCAGCAAACAGATGTGGGCCAGGTCAGTGGACCCTTTCCAAAGAAATAAAGCATTTCTAGATAGCTACTATTTGTCTATATCACCGATAAATATAAATAAATTAAAATCCCACATAATCAAGTTAAGATCAGGATGTAATGTTTACTACACTGAGAAAAATACAGAGCTAATAAGAACGAGTTTTGCATTGAAAACATAAATTTGCATACACCACCAATGAAAAACAACTTAAAACTTACAGAATTGGCTACCTGAGAACAACTTTTTGTTAGCAGGTTCTCCAGGAAATAAAGGCCTGACTACTACATTGGGTAAGGAAGACAGCAGCCTGAACATCAGAGATATAGCCTATGAGAGACAGTGAAATTGGGCTGAAGAACAGATTATTTTAGAAATACCTTCATTTTCCTGGTGGTCAACCACCAATCAAAGGTTCTCAGCAGAAGTCTAATTCTGTATTTTTATTCTTACTTCAACTTTTTACTCCTTCAACAGATGAAGATTGCACCAGTGCAGCTGGAATGACATGCTTCAATATCTCAAGTAGTAGGCATATTGTTGTTGGGTTCTTAAGTTCTCTGTCTCCTTCTCTCTGTCCCTCCTCCCCCCCACCCCCACCCCCCCTCCGCTCCTTCTTTCTTCTCTTCTTTCTTCCCTCCCACTTCTCTCTCATAATGCAGTTAAAAGGAGCAGCCTAAAAGCATTCATTTGTCAGTTTGGCTTAATATATCTTCTTCAACCTTTAAGCCAGCTCTTCAGAACTCATATCATTAAGAACTCAATTTCTGGCACACTGCTTAATACACACACCCACGTTACTTCTCTTAACACCTTGTTTAAAATGACATCCTGCTAAAGGGTACCTTTTAGAATGCAGATATTCTCTTCAACATGCCCTTTTCCACATTGCACTGATACTTGTTCTCATAAGTGACTGTTTAAAATGATTTTGATTAGTAATACCTGATTCACCACTGCACACACCCAATCATAATTGAAGAATGTTATAATTTATGGAAAAGTTAATTATATAATAAATGCAAAATGTCAAAGATGACAATATTCACCTTTTGTCTGTTATTACTCTATAGCCAGACATGTGTACATAGAGGAATACAGTGTTTATTTGCATTCTAGTGGAATGAAAATCCATTTTAGAAACTTGCATCTATTTCACTGTAAATTAAAGCATGTCTGAATAGACCCTTTCAGCACTTCTCAGATATTTCAGTTTCCTATTAAATTACCATATGCATTTAATTTTCTCAACTGAGACTACAGTAAGATAGCAACATATAGCCAAGAGTTCATACACTGGGTTGTTCAGCAAATAAGTAATAACACAGTGGCAATACAGTCCTTTTGAAAAGCTCATAGAGGTATTGGTAGGCAAGATATACTCTCATTCTTTTAAATGACCCCAGTGAACTACAATCAGGCTGACTATGATACATTATTCTGCTTTTTAAAAGGAGGGGAGAAAGGTATTGGGGGCTGTTGATTACATATACATCCTTCTGTTCTGCGTATCTGAACAAACATTAATTAATTCTGTTAAAAATATATATATTTTTAAAAAGGCTACGTGAAGAGCATTCACATGCAAAAGTACTCAAACTGTATAGGCAAAGCACTATCTATATAGCATATGTATCAGAGATTTCATAAAGATCTTCATTCATTTGAGAAAGAAATCAGAATACTCAAATATACTATCAGTCCTGGAAACACCACATTGGTTAGAGTCTAAGGATGTTCACTACAGATGGTATTTAATGCTACTTTCTTTTCTGTCTAAAAAAGATAATAGATAGATCTTTGGTGGGGGTTGGTGGGTGTTTTTTGGTTTTTGTTTTTCAGATCTTTTGTGGATTTTGATTGTTAGTTGTTATGAGAAGCAGGTTAATTATAATTGGATAACTAAATTATGCTTCTTTGTAATATCAAAGGCAGGAATTCTGTTCTGTTCCTACTGCAAGTCACATGTCAAATGCAGTTTTCCCTTGTGCCAATAGGTGAGGCAATCTTATAATACGAAGCTACATCCCAGTAGCATGGGTCCTAGGAATTAATAAAATCTAATATATACTCCCATTGCAAATCTTTTAGCCTAGCAGAGTGCAGTTCTGTGGAAGATTCAAAGGACACTTCAGAGAGATGATTTGATGTCTGTCCCTTGCACATACAGCAGCAAGCTTAGTGCTCATCAGGTCTTCACTCACAAGATGTTACTAAACTAAATGGACAACCCAGTGATGTGTGCAGGAGCAAAATATTCTGAGGACATTTCACAATTTAATAACCCACTGGAGTATAACTATCTGAAGTCATTTGTGACCTCCAGCATGATATTAGTAATACATAGTTAAGTTCAGGTGCTGGCAGAAATTAGCACAATTTTCAATTTTCTCATTAAAGAAAAACAAAAGAACTACAAGAACAATGACTGGAATTTAAAAAAAAAAAAAAAAAAAAAAAAAAAAGATCAGAACAAATAGGGAGAAAAAGAGGAATGCTTTAAATTTAAATCCCTTTCAGTCCCGGAGGTTCCAAAATCTATTATACATCCTGTGACTACATAACCACTGAAAAACTATCACCTGATTCTTAATAATATAATAATATGTATATGCTAAAATAAGCTACCCTGATTATAACTTGGGGAACTATTATTCTTGATCCAGGATTGTACTCTGCTACACTGTGAAAAAGAAACCAGCAAAATGTCACCGCCGTTGCATCACATAAGATAACAGTAAATATAAGATATAAAATTTAACATAGACAGGTACAGAAAATAATAGCATTGGTCAGGATGATATGTGGTGTTGGCAGTATAAGATCCTAAATTGACATACATTTGAAGATATTTTTAGGCATTTTTGGCAAGAGCATTTTTAGGCCTAGTGGTCAGTCTCAGAAAGGTGAAGGGTCGAAACCACAGAGAGAATATACACATTCTTGTAGAACTGAATAGTAGGAGAATTTAGTTATGAAATGCAGAGGGGAAATGGGGTAATCCTTGGAAAGTCAGATATAGTAGGTGGTGGGTATTTTGTTCTTTTGTTTTTTAATATGAGAAAGCTTTAAAATTCTCTTTGTATGCTAAGTGGAAAAAAAGAGAGGAAGATGGAATACAAATAGAAAGAGTAACAGAAAACCGTAAGAATGATTAAATAAATCAAGAAATCCAATGGGCTGAATCACACAGAGGGGATTAGAAAAGAAGAGGAAGTAATAGATTTCCGAATCTGTGAATAAGACGAAATTGGAAATAGTTTCTTGAAGTGTCTTCTGATTAGACACAGAAGATATACCAGCTAGTGAGGAGGAATAAAAGGAAGAAAAGGCTATATCTATAGAAGGGAGGCAAGCATCATATTAAGGGCAAACCAGACTGATTTGACCAATAAGCATTTTAAGCCATGGAACAGCTGAATGACAAACAGAAAGGGAAAGCTGATGACCTCAGGACAATGGTCACATAAAGGACATTCAACACAGGTAACAGAAAAGTGTGTACTGAGTTGACAGCATTTAATTTAGTAAGTGGAAGACTCAAATTGGTATTACAAATTAAATGAAGATAAGAGATATATCCAGAGGAAAATTCAGCATACAAGACTGAAAGCATAAAAGGATAATAAATAAATAAAATAAAACAAAACAAAATAAAATAAAATAATAAGGAAAAACTGTAAATGAAAACAACTTTAAAAAAAAAAAAGAAAGAAAGAAAGAAAGAAAAGAAAAAAGAAAGGAAGAGTAAAGAAAGAGAGGAGAAAATGGAATTCAGAGGAAATGGCGAGAAACAAAACGGTAACACAAGTAACTAATATGGAAGGATGAATAGGGACGGAAAGGGGAACCAAGACCCAAAGAAAGAAAGACCCAAAGAAAGACAGACCCAGAGAAGCAGAAAGTAGGAAGACATGAAATAGTTTAACCTGAATATAATGTTTTTTTCTTGAAAGATACAATGGGTATTTGTATTAAATCAAAGCAGAGAGGCTTTGATCTCAAGTCAGACCATAACAAAACAGTGTGATGTGGTCCAGAAACATAGCAAAAGCAACTAGGTTTGTAAGTAGAATACTGTTCTGGAAAAGCCAATGAGATTTTAGTTCAGTCAGAAGGAGAGTTAGTGCTGAGTACTTAGGAAAACATTAACTCCGGTATTTTGTTTGTCTGGCAAAACATTACCAGTTTTGGGAATGTGTTCAAACTGTTTCACCATATCTTCCCTGGAAAAAAAGTTCAGCTATGGGCTGCACAGAAGCTGATGACTGAGAATATTTCTTGGTTTTCAGTGGAACTCAGTACTGGAATGCAGTATACAGACTGCAATTGGTCACAATAAATAAATAAATAAATAATAATCTCATTATATTGCTGCCTTCTTTAATTAGAGCTTTCTAATACTAATTTATTAATACTATTTTCCACAGCTTTCTCATGGAAAACTGGCTGTTTGTGGCTTGGAAAAATGTACTGGTCACTGGGTAAAAAATTGACTGGATGGTCAGGCAAACAGGGTGGTTGTGAATGGACAATCCAGATGGCAACTAATTGCAAGAGATGTTTCCTAGAACTCAGTACTGGAGCCAGTCTTGTTTAATTTTTAATTTTTTATTTTTTATTTTTTTGATGATGTGGATGAGGGGATCAACTGCACAGGAAATTTGGAGGTGACAATAAGCTGGGTGAGATCTGCTTCAGGGTATGTGAAGGTTTTACTTGGGGTGGGCAGCCAAACTCCACCACAACCGCTCTCTCACTCCCCCCTTCAAAGAGGAACGGGGAGAAAATACGATGAAAGGGCTCAAGGGTTGAGATAAGGACAGGGAGATCGTGCAGTAATTATCGTGATGGGCAAAACAGACTCAGCATAGGGAGATACTAACAAGCTAGAGAAGTGAGAAACAAAAGAAAGAAACCAAAAAAACCTCCCTCCGCCCCCCCGCCCCCCCCACCCCCTTCCTCCCATCTACCCTCTTCCACCTCCTCCCCCCAAGAGGAACAGGGAAACAGGGGAATGGGGATTATGGTCAGTCTATAGCAATTCTTCTCTGCCACTCCTTCTCGGTCACTCTCATCCCCTGTGCTGTGGGGTCCCTCCCACAGGATGCAGTCCTTGCTGAGCTGATCCACTGTGGGCTTCCCACAGGCAGCAGCTCTTCAAAAACTGCTCCAGATATGGGTCCGTACCACGGGGTCCATCCCTCAGGAGCACACTGCTCCAACCTGGATCCCCCACGGGCAGCAGCTACTGCCAGGTCACCTGCTTCTGCATGGTCTCCTCTCCACGGGCTACAGGTCTGGCCCAGAATCTGCTCCGGCAGGGGTCTTCCACAGACTGCAGCCTCCATCAGTGTAGGGCCACGAGCTCCACCGTGATCTCCTCCACGGGCTGCAGCGTGGAACCCAGCTCCACCGTGGTACTCCATGGGCTGCAGGGGAACAGCCTGCTTCACCATGGTCCTCACCACAGGCCGCAGGGGACTTCTGCTCCGGCGCCTGGAGTACCTCTCCCCCTCCTTCTTCACTGACCTTGGCGCCTGCAAGGCTGTTCCTCACTCCTCTCACTCTCCCAGCTGCTGTGTGGCACAGCATTTTTTTTTCCCTGTTTTAAATATGCTCTCACAGAGGCGCAAAACAACATCACTTATTGGCTCAGCTCTGGTCAGCAGCGGGGTCCTTACCAACCATAGAGCACCTTCTAGATCCTTCTCACAGAAGCCACCCTTATCTGCAGAGGGATCTGTATGTACTGAATTGATGGGTTGCATCCAATTGTATGGCACTTATGAAGGCTATAAATTCTGGGTACTCCATTTGGGTCCTACCAACCCCATGCAGTAGTACAGCCATGGGGAAGAGTGGATGAAAAGTTGCCTGACAGAAAAGGACCTGTAGGTGTCGGTTGACAGCCAGCTGAACATGATGCAACAGCATGCCCAGGTGACCAAGAAGGCCAATGGCATCCTGGCTTCTATCAGAAATAGCAGGACTAGGGAAGTGATTGTCCATCCACAGCTGGCACTGGTGAGACCACACCTCATGTATTGTAATCAGTTTGGTCCCCTCCCTATAAGAAAGATATTTTGCTGGACTGAGTTCAGAGAAAAAGGAAGGTGGTGAAGGAATTAGAAAAGATATATGAGGAGTGGCTGAGAGAACTGGAGTTTAGTCTGGACAAGAGGAGGCTGAGGGAACAACCCATCACTGTCAACAACTACATTAAAGGAAGTTGTAGTGAGGTAGGTGTTGGTATATTTTCTCAGGTGACAAGTAATAAGGTATGAGGAAACAGCCTCAAGTCGGACCAGAGGGAGTTTAAAGGGAAAGAGTGGTTAGGATTGGAACAGGCTGCCCAGGGAACTGTTGGAGTCCCCACTGGACTTGAATAGCCTGGAGGTATTGAAGGGACATGCAGGCGTGGCTTAGTGGTGTTAAGACATGTGGACATGACTTCATAGTGTTAGGTTAATGGTTGGACATGATCATCTTAAGGATCTTTTCCAAACTAAATGATTCTATGATTGTAACCAAGAGTCATGATGCACTCCCTAAGACTTTTGATTTTTGACAGAAATATATGTAGGTAGAATAGCAAATATACTGAATGAAATTAGAGAATCAGCCTTTTATTTTTTTTTTTCCTTTTTTTTTTCTTCCTATATAGAAGAGATATTTTGGTGAGGTATGTGGATGCCAGATCTAAAGTCAACTTATTTTAGCACAAGCAAAACAAAGAAAGTATAAGCTCTTTAGAAATAAATTCTATTGACTTTGTGTGGTGCACAATATTCAGCTTTCTCCTGCCACATTCATGGAAAGCAATTGCATTTTCATGTACAGGTACAATCCTTTTCACCACATCTGAGTTCCATTTATTCTGCCTACACACTGCACATTTCTGAAAAATAGTACACTCACAGAGCACTTCATCAAGTGAGAATATAGGCCCTTCTCTAGCCAAACAGACCTGCCTATACAGCATTACACAATTCACCCAATGTTATCTCATCCCACTGCTTCAGTTCTTTCATCTATTTTAACCTCTACCTAAAATTATCAGAGGAGAAAAAAACAGTTTCCGCATGATAGTTTTTCAAAGAGGAGAGTGCAGGTTAGGAGAATACTGTTCATCATGATCTTCTAGGCATTTTAACTGATGTAAGCACTAATGGAATCAGGAGTCTAAATAACAGCTTTTGAATTGGCCTAGAAAGTCTTAACGGACAATCTCTCTCCTACAATAAATAACACAGAGGAAAAAAGGTTCACAAATACCAGAGGAAATACACATACGGCAAAGAGGAAAGGAAACCTTTACTCACATCAAGAAATTGAAAGATTGATTTTACATGTGGCTTTAAATACATAAAATGCAGTCAGATATACAAAAAAAAATAAAATAAAATAAAATAAAATAAAAGATGGAATTAAATATGTAAGAGCACATGTATAATATGTAAGTGTATACAAACACTTTCAGATCTGAAATCCTTTCTTACCTGATTCAGAAAATTAGCAATCAATTCTTTATATAAGATGACCCTGACACATCAATCAATTCATTCACCTAAAGTTTACTTTTTCTCACCTTCCTTATTTCTTCTCTCAGTTTCTGGAGACTTCTCACCCACACTAAGCCAGCACACCCATACAGTTATAGTCAGAACAGGATATGTTACAATGAGGAACTTGTGCAATGAGAGCCTTGCAGAGGTAAGCGGTCTGAGTGAATGGGGATAAAGACACCACTGCAATTCAGTTCGTGTCTAATTAAGTCTGAATGACTGTGTGGAGAACTAGACCGTGTCAGTTTATAGAAGCTGGCTGATACTTGTATTGATTTCTAAGGCTCTGACTCAGCACTTAAGCAGTTGCTAGAGTTTTAACTCAAACAATGTACTTGAGTCTATGTACTGCTTGCAGCAGAGACCTTTTCCTTAGGGTTTATTCCTGCACACAAGCATTACATGAAAGTTCTACATAGATCTGCACTTTGTTGATGTGCATGAAAAAAAGGTGTCACAACTGAGCAACCTTGATGAATTAAAATGTTAACAATAATTCTGCATTACAAATTTTTAACTATGTAGTTAGACTAAGTTCTTTAATAGCATAGGTTACCATTGATTTCAGTGTAGAAACAGATTTTAGCTCACTTGAGTTTGTAATTAGTTTAGTCAAGTCTTGTCCAATCTCCGTTTATATCCTCTCATTTTAAGAGCAGTTACATATATAGCCAGCTGTTGTCCAAGTTTCCTTGTATCTGAAATATCAGATATATTTTGAGGTAGGCCATTTACATTAATACTAGATTTTGAGAAATGAAATATATTTAGATATTTTCATTATAAATATGATATGTTAAATATTGAGAAAGGATACACATAGAAAATGCACAGTGCTAAAGAATGAATTCCTTTCACATTAATGCACAATACCTGGGCTCAGTCCTGTAGCTGAATACATTACCATGTATTACACCGTTCACATGAACATTCTTAGTTTATGGCAAACACAACACAATTATACTCAACCTTCTTTTATTGCAGACTCTTGCATTGATTGTGGTTTGAGACATGCTGACAGTACTCAGAACTCAGTACTACGAAGTTCAGCAGATCGGTTTGTTCTTCTACCTCTATTAGCAATTAAGAAACTGTTACTATCTTTGGAGTAGCCAAGGAAGAAATCTTGCCTGTGAAAGCCACCTATTCTCTTCTACCACCTACTGTGACCACATGGTTGCAAACACCCTTAGAATCCAATATTCACCTTCAGGGTCTCACTAATATAGATTTTATAGAAATGTATTTAGAATTACCCTACTTCATATTTGAAATCACTTACAGAATGCTATACAAGTCAATGAAGGGGAGTAACATGACTCATCAACAAGACTATAGATCAGTCACGATAGTGCTTTACGATACTGGAGATTACAGTTAAACTGCAGCTTGAACAAACAGATCTCTAATAATATCACTGAGTAGAATTCTTCAAGAAGGATTTGTATAACCTTATATTAATCATTTGCAAAAATAAAAATTAAAAATAAAATAATAAAATGAAATGAAATGAAATGAAATGAAATGAAATGAAATAAAATAAAATAAAATAAAATAAAATAAAATAAAATAAAATAAA
>NC_048893.1:34300006-34322273 GCF_011077185.1 Oxyura jamaicensis
AAATAAAATAAAATAAAATAAAATAAAATAAAATAAAATAAAATAAAAGTAACACAGAATAGAGGAATAAAAAAGACAAGGTGAAAGGAAGGAAGAAAAAAGAGAGAAAACAGAAGAGGACAGTTTGAGCCATCATACATAGGAAACAAGAGTCTCCTATGGAAGAAAAAAAAAAAAAAAAAAAAGAGGAAAAAAAGGAGAAGAAGAAAAAGGAAATTGCCAGGGATTTTTTGTGGTACTAAAGCAGAGAAATCAAACCTCTCAGATTCTATTGCCACACAGACTTTAAGAGGCTTAAGGCTCCTAAACAGCAGTTCTTCAGATGGCATTCCAAAGGATTTTGAAATGTCAGTAGAAATTCTCTAGGACTGAAAAAACAAGACAAAAAATCTCAGATCAGCACTTGTAAATTCAAATATTTATTTTGTTTTTAAACACCAAGGACACTAAGACAGAGAATGAATAACCTTACAGCATTTTTCATGCCAGTGCTTTATTTTTAACCATTCCAGAGAGGGCTCAAGGGAAGAAAGTCTTATCAGCATTTTTTGGATTAAGTGCTAAGTGTCATTTACTAAGGGAATTGGCTTGAATTCTCACTCCTACCCCCCAAATTGAAGACTTATTTAATGTGATCTGACTGTGATTGATCAAGGCAGAAAACAAGAGAATGGCTTGCATGCACATATGGTCCAAAGTTCAGTGACTCACAAGAGAGTCTCCATCACAATAAAATAAAATAATGAAATATGCCTTCATATACACTGCCTTTATGATCAGTCTTTATCCCACAGTATTGGCCCATTTTAATACTAAGCCGAAAGGATGCAAGCAACATGCAAAATAAATAAAATCTCTGCAGCTGTTGAACCACTCTCTATAGCCAGTCACTGAAGAATTGCAACAGAAACTAATTACAAACCATACAAATACTTTATTTGTCATCAACCTTCTACAAGAGTGCACCTCTTGATAAGGCCCTATAGAGCATTTCAAACAGGTCTCTACCATTAGCATGGGCTTTATTGGAGTAAAATCTCCAAGTAAGAGCAATTGCATCATGAAGTCTCTTCCATTAAAACTCCATTTTAACGTATGAAAAGGATGTTTGTAATTGTAATCAGTTCTCCTTTCAATACCTCTTCCAAAACCTCAAATTTTGATCAGAAGTTTTCTTGCTATTAGCCTAAAAATTAAACTCCTTTGAAACTGGGGCAAATCTTGTACAATTATTCATTACTGAAAGGAAGAACTGTTGAAGTCTCTTGATGTTTTAATGGAAAGTATCCCTTTCAAGTCTTCACCTTACTATGTTAAGAAATGGAAGAGGGAAAGAAATTTCTCTCACTCTTTAGACCATATCTATCATGTGTTGTCTTGTCATCCTAATTGTCCTTCTGTGTCCCAAAACTAGACAAAATTCTGCTTCTGTGAAAAAGTATGATCAGAAATAGACATGATGCCCCAAAATCCCAGCTACTCTATCACAGATTTTATACTTTTGTATCTGAGAGTGAAATACTTTGTGATACACATTCTAGAATGACATTTTAAGGAATGCTTTTGCAGAAGACCTAAAAATCAGTCAGGCAAAACAGACTTTCATCTCTAAAAGTTACTAGAGAGCCTCAGGTTAGTTTCTTGTCTTCTTCCATCATGATTATTAACAATATGAAGAATGGTCTAGTTACAGACAGCTTGATCACCACAATGTTAGGAAAGAAAAACTGCAAAGATCATTTCTGAGTTCAGTTACAAGGCTGAAGAACAAATATCTATTGTCAGTATTCCTGGTCCCTGTGGAATTAAGAACTAAAATCTGTTTTTTGAATTAATAAATAAAGAGTAGATGTTCAAAGGGATGAATACATTAGGTAGATGAGAAATTACATTACAGCTGAAAAGATTTTTCATTACAATGTATTTATTAACCCAAGAGTAAATATGCCTTGATGACTGCATTGACTTGATCCCAGTGTAATGTTGAAAGCTACCAATCACCTACTCATGGTCTGAATTCAAACTCCTTTTCTGAATTATGATAAAATTTAAGCATTTTATTATAATAGCCTTGCTGAGTACAGGAAAAAAAAAAAAAAAAAAAAAGTAAAATCCTAAAAAACTTCAAAGCTACAGCAAAGTCATGGAGTAATTAACAGAATTTCCACCTCCTGAGCTAACATCGCCATCTTCATAGTCTCATACCTGGATCCATGCCATATATTCACAGCAGGCCCAGTCTGCCATCAACAGAAATATAAGTGCCAATGATAGTGGAAGAAATCTCCACAACTTCATCACAATCCATTGTTAGCACAGATGTACATTTAATATTCAAGAAAACCCCCAATAGGATCCAGTTTTACCCTCTTCCATAACTGCAGAAACATATTTTCCTTCTCTTTTATATAGCTACTGAATATATAGTTAAGGATAAACTTTTTTTCTTTTCACACTTCATGTTATATTACATTAGAAAATGAAAATAATCACATATGAGCGTTAATTTAAATGAATGCTTTAATAAATAAATAAATAAATTGTTTCTACAGTTTAGTTACTTTGGAGAATAAGAACTCATGGGCCACTTCCAGTTTGAAATCTTTGTGCATTACCATAGACTTGTTTTTAAACTTCCATCCCTTGAAAGAGATCATTTTTGTAGAACTAAATAATTTTTTTTGTCCCCTCCCCCCTTTTTTTTTAGAAAACTAGTATACTAGGTGGTCACCATATATTTTCCTTTTATGTTTCAAAATATGCCTGAATTGTTAGAGAGATAAGTTCACCTAGTTTTAAGTATTTGAAAATTCTTTAAATTAAAATAACAGAGATGATTTTTTGGGATTACTGCTTTGTGGCTTTTTGTTTATTTGTTTGTTTAATAATGCACTGGTGTTATTAACCTTTTCCTCACAATTCTACCACCATAATGTGAAATGTGAAAATTCTCCCCATTTAAAAAGCCTGCTAGCACGGTAGAGCTTCTGGTTCTCTGCCAACTGCCTGGATAATAGAAGCAGTTCAAGGTGGATGCTTTGAAAGTCATTTGTTGTTCTATCATCCATTATAAAGCACAAGAGAAAAGATATTTTACAGTATATCTGAGATTAATATTGTTGAAATTTGAAAATTATTTAAATCAGGTCACCACCTGAGGTCATCATCCAGAGGGGAGGAATTGCACTTGGGATTTGTAATACATCATAGATGGACTTCTGTATTATACTTATAGTGAGTGAAAAATAAAAATAGAAATAATAATAATGCTTTGTGTCTCTTGAAGATTTTGTTACTAACTCTCAAAATTATATATACACCCCACATAGCAGCAAAGAGTTCTGTTAATTTCCTGTCTTTACAGAGTGAGATAGCTTTAGTAAAGTTTTCTTTACAAAGCTACAGGAAACTGACTACCCTTTCAGAATAGCATCAGAGTCTTGCAATAGGCTGGATCATCATCATCACCCTCCTCAAAGAATCTACTAAAGCTGTGTTTCAGTTGCTGTACATTTGTATGGTGAAAGAACCATCAGGTACTAACCAGTATTTGATCAGTACCAAGGTCTCTCCTGCCTAAATGCCTTCTTGTGCACAAAAGGTAGTACCTTTATTTCCTTACTGTTTATAAAAATATTTTTCATTCTTTAATTTCTATCACTTTGATTTAATTTGAAACTCCAGAAAGAAACATTATACATTTAGCTGTATTTTTCCTGGAATGATTCTTTCTGGATTGTTTTTCAAGAGAAGTAAAAATTAATATAAAATTATTTCATATTTTTTACTGTAGTTATCAATCACAAAGTTACATTTCTGAGAAGCTTCCAAATACAAGTCCTTGCAGCACTGAAAAGCAATCTTTTCAGAATTCTAGGGGCGTGGGGGGTGGGGGGAGGCAACAACTACCCTCTCTGCCCCCCAGACAATTCATAACTAAGATACTGTCAACATTCACACAAAAGATACAAGAGTAATGCAGAAGAGAAGAGGGGACAGCCAGCTACTAACAAGGGAAATAAATAATGTAGGGTGTATTTCAACAAGGACAGGGTCTTAATTAAGGAGGGATTTGGAGAGAGAGAAAGAGGGGAAAAAAATAAAAACACTTTCTTGTAATAAGATAATTAGTGGCAGTGGTTTACATCAGCACAAAACTAGGACAGGCGGTTGGCAATTAAAAAATACTGCTTCCTTGTCTGTGTCAGTCAAACAGCACAGAGCAGCAAACATTTCTAACCACAATAAAGTGCCAGATATCAGCTGGAACCCTAGCCCTTTCCTCTTTTCTTGTCATTGTACTTTTGAAACCATATAGTATGCTTTTTTTTCCCCCTTCTCTAAGTGCTTTGAAAGTGAAATGGATGATTCAAAAACTGAATACCACTTTTTCTCAGAATGAGACAGAAGTGGGAGGCTGACAGAAACAGCATGGATAAGCATGAGGGAGAGTGAAGAGAAGGTCTCAAATTTCCAATTTGGATATACGTCATATGCAGTGTACATATTTATGAGCAGGAAGGGGTTAAGTCAAAAACTACAAAGTTGAAAACATATTAGTTAGACTATGCATAAAAAGTTTACTATCCTTTATCTTTGAAGAGCTTACACAGCTCCTGCATTTGTCCTACTGAGACTTACGTACCAACATATTTGCCAAGGAAATGAAAAGATAATTTATGACCAATTAAGCATATGTTGTGTATCCTCTGAATCTCTTCTGAAGTGGTGTTCATCTTGGAAGTTACAATAAAACATCTTCTTGTCTAATCTGTCAGAAATATTCACAACAGAAATATTCACTATGGACTGTATTGTTTACTCTCCAACCCTGACATCATCAGGTAAATACGGTAAATACCTTTTTTTTTTTTTTTTTTTTTTTCCCAAGCTTGTATCTGAAGTTCTCTATCATATCTGACACAGAAACTATCTTGGGTCGCAGTGCGGCTATTCTGGATGAGAGCTCTGGACACTCCAAGATATAGGGTGAACAAAATACAGCACTTTGTCAGGTCTTTTCAGAATCCAGTGCCCCAGAGCATCCTAAACCATAAGGGCTGTTACCAGCATTATGCTTAGCTGAGAATGGACGTTACAAAGAAAGCACTTAAAATTTCTAACTATCAAGGCAAACTGTGCATTAGTTTTAAGTTGGTCAAGGAATTATCCGAATGCTAAACAAATAGCTTCAGTTGCTTTAGCCCTTCATTACCTTACTACCCCTAATCTACCTCTTTCACCTCCTTACTATTTTCCCTTTCCTAGCTGTGCCAAGCTCTCCCCACAGAAAACTAGGGAACTTTCTCCCTATCCTTTCTTCATTCCCCCCACCTGTGGCCACACATTCCCACACCCCATGAGTCTTATCTGAAGAGCAAGGTCTTGAGAAGGGGCCAAGTAGAACTACATGGCTGAAGGGAGCCTACTGTCAAAGACTCTCATCTGAATAGCATCAGTTCTTTAGGCCCATTCTTGGACCTAAAGAATAATTAAGATAAAACACATCAATATTATTTTCACACTGCTAGCCAGGTATCTTCACAGTGTACTCATTAGAGGTTGGCACTATTTTTATTTTATTTTTTGGGGGGGTATGGGGGTTCAAATGACAGGATGCTCCAGCTATTGGAGTTCACCCAGGACAGAACGGACACAAAAGTCATGCCCACTTGTACTATACTGACCTAGCACAGAAAAGAAAACACTGAAGACACAATTTGTGTTTGTAGGTGTGTAAACAGGATTGTTCAAGGGAGAAAGGAGGGCCAAGCATTATAAGCATAGGGGGATTATGTAAATGCATGCTACTTCCATCCAGCAGAGATCTTTTTTATTCATTTGCCTATTTCTGTCGTATAGGGATCCTATGCTAGAAAACATAATAACAAAAAGGTGTCTAAATTTTCTGCATCCAGAAGCTTTAAGCTTAAAATTTACATTAGTAAAAGTCAACATTACGTTATACATTACAGAGAAGGTGTGTGCTTCCTCAAAAACTCAGCCTGTTTTCGGTAACAGAGGTTGGGCCCCATGAAAGTAAGCCACCAACTTACTAATCGCTTCTGAAATTTAGGCCACTGCCTTTAATTTACTCTTCTGGGAGCAGTCAAAGATTATAGGAGCAGAAAAAAGGATAACAAAAAAAAATCATTTTAATCTGAAAATAGCATGAGGGTTTTATCTTAATACATTTCCATTTTCTGTTGCTATTCACAAGCAGATCTGCTTTGGTGTTTAGCATATATGATACCAGTGGCACTGACGCCTCCAGGAGCTGAGTCAACTGACGCAATGAACTGCCACTGCAGCACTTTCCTGGAATGAAGAAAGCATCTGGAACTCAAATATCTGATGGCTTACTTATGGCTACAGTAAGACTTTATTATGCATTAATGCTTCAATACTCAGTCTATTAAGCTATTGAAAGATAACAGCACACAAGAATGTTTATTCTGGTACTGCAAGACAGCCATTGTGATACACAAATCCTCGCACACTCTCTTTTTGTCTCCTACCTCTCTCTTGGGCTGACATTTGGGTTATGCCAAAAATTAATAAAAGTCTCCATTTACAGTTTTTATTTACAGCAGGAAGGAAGCTTCAGCACTCATCTGCAAAGACTGACTGCAAACATGAAAATCATTTACAATAAATACGATGTTATGCTTCTGTTAAATTTCCTTGTATTGTAATGACTAAGACTTTCCCACTGTTATAACTAAGAGCTAAATTCTTTCATACAATTACAGTCATTGAAAGATTATAATAAAGAAAATTTGTACTGCTGTGGGAATAGAGATGCCTGGAAATTTTAAAGCAGAAAAACTTTAATAGAAATATTGGGTTCACTAAGTGTCTTGGCATCAAGTAATTTTCACAGCACTGAACACCAGGTTTAAAGGCAACATTGTCTGCATTTCTTTTATGTGTGCTACAGAGCTAAGTAATGTGTAAGTGGTGGATTCCTGACCCTGAGGACTGCCATAAAGGCACTAATGACCATACACTGTAGTGTGGCAGGCAGTGGACATGGACATTTTGCAAAGAAACTTCTACCCTCCTCCCTCTCTCTCTATCTCTGATGTCTGTTGACTACAGCAGAAAATAATAATATGTCCAAATCCATTTATTTCTCTGCAAATCATGCTGTAGTTATATAGTAATGCTAGTTATATAGTAACCAACACTGCTGCAGTTCATAATAAGCAGAACTGTAAAACACTCAAAACTCTTTCTGTTTGGTCATGGCACCTGTCTAGAATACCTTGTCCTCAAAATAAGCTCAGCTCTGAGATTTATTATTCATACCCTTTCTGGATTGATTCCCTCCAGTCTGAAGAGTATATTGTCTGCATGTATTAGAAGATCAGAGAGAACTACTCTGAATGTATTTGCACTGAAAGCAATGTACACCTCAGTTCTTTACAGTACAAACTGACATCAGGAACACTTACCATTTCTACCACTTTGGTTTTGATAAATAGACATAAAAGATAGGATTCAGTTGCATGAACACAAATGTCATGGCATTTCATATGCACTAATGCGCATTGGCTGGTCTCCAGCTGCCACTCCTGAGGACAGGATTCTCCTGTAGATATTACATCCTGTATGACAGACCTGTGTGGATGCTTCAGTTATCATAAGACCATTTCTAATGGCACTAAGATATCTATATTTAGACAACTGGAATACATCCAGATGTTGAGATAACTCCAAATTAAGAGATATAAAAGTTAATGTCTATATACAAAATGAATGTCTAAGCTCACAATATAATCATTACAGGCAGCGAAACAATGCAACTCATCACAAAGTTTGCATTCAATATCTGACCACCTAAATATCTCCTTAAGCTCCACTGACTGCATTGACTGGCTATTCATTTGCTGTAACAGAAGTCTGGACCTCACTGACTTGTAGACCCACAAACTTAAATTTCTTAATCCCTAATTTTCATTCCATCCAAGTGATTAATCCATTCCCTACAAAGAAAATAATTTCAGCTCATCTGCTAATTATTCCAGTTGTTGGCATTTTTTTCATAGACACTTCCAAAGTTAGAAACTCACACAATTCCTACCAAAGATTAACCAGAACCTGGTTTGATCCTCTATCTAATTTAAAACTTGTTGATCAGGTATCCTCAGTTTATTAGAATCATTTTTAGAATAGAGGAGGCTACATGAAATGAAAAATAATCAGAGAGAGGTCTTCAACAGTCCACAGAAATGGAGGAGGAGCAGGAGGAGGAGAAGGAGGAAGAGGAGGAGAAAAAAGCATGTTGAAATCCAGGCAATTAAAACCGCAGGGCAATTTGGAGAATTGGCTCAGGAGCACAGGCTCAAACAGTCTGCACATATCAAAGTGAGTTCAAGCATAAGGATTTGGTATTCCCAGTAAGATACCTTTACATCTTGGTGACAGAGTCATAGTGAAGGGCACACTAGTCCTGTGTTACATTTCAAGAATGTAGCACATTAAAGGTGAACCTTTTCAAAAGTTCCCCTGCCTACTCAGCTGAGCTCAGCCTCATTCTGAGAAAGCAGTGAAATATTATTTTTAGCATTTTCCACATATGGATGAAATCTACTAGCCACATTTTAAAAACAAATAAATACATAAACTGTCCCCCCCCAAAAAAAAAAAAAAAAAAAAAATCTCATCCAAATGCACATGTTGCAACACAGAAGAAAGCAGTCCAAGCTCACAAGGAAGCCCCATACCTTGAGCAGGTCAACAAATTTAAAAGAGACAGCAAAGCACTGTTTAAGGAGCAAGAAATCAGAATGTGAACTAAAGCAGCAGGAAGAGACCGGAAAGTGAGAGGTAAAGACAGAAAGAGAAGTCATACATCTAAAAGCACTTTACCTTCTGCAGCAGTCTCCAATGCACCTGCACAGCTATTCTCAGATGCTGGAAACACTGAAATAAGTCCTCACACAACAAGCTTCTGAGAATAATAAATACACATTTTAATGGGACATATGAGTGACTCTGTTAATGAAAACTAGTGCTAACTTTGAAAAAAAAAAAAAAAAGACTTTCCAGTATGCACTACTTAACATGAAAAATCAGTCTTCAGAAATCTGAATATACCCAAAAGAGTGCAAAATAAACAAGTAATCCCTCATGTATAATACCTATAATAACTTTTCAGGCAGTCTCTGTACAGGGTAACATAACATTTAGGCATGTGCTCTATGATCAGATCAAAAACATTGCCCACAAGAATAGGGTACAGCTATTTTATCTTTTCTTCCTCTGCAGTCCTTTACATTATCATTAGATGATAATTTATGCAGTTGGCTAGGTAATATACTATTTTTTTCTATATACTTTTTTTTTTTTCTTGGGTAAGAGACTGCCCCTCAGTGCATGAAGAATTCCATGATTAGGATCCCCCTCTGAAAGAACAGTACTTTTACCTTATATTTGTCACTTCTACAAGTGACATTTTTACCACGCTGGAGAGATCATCTTCATTTTTGTCCATGATATGTAGAATGAGCAGATAAAGAGCAGTGCTTTCTCAGTCCTGTTTATGTCAACAAATGTACCTTAATTTCTTCAAGCTAGTAGAGATAAAATTAGTGGTTCCACTTGGGTGAGCTGGCTGTGCATGGTCATGACTTTCATGATGGCCACTCAGTTTATGCTGTTTTCATCAGCAGCTACATATGAAAGTCATTATAGTGTTCTACCCAGTCCAAATTTGCTGGCTTTAAGTTTTAGTGATTTCATTTATTTATTTATTTTGTCTTAGAGCTGTCAGTCTATTAACTTTGCTTCACAGCTTTCTAAGGCTAATCTGCACTTACCAGAATTTTGTTGATATGACTATATTTTAACTGCTGCTGCAGCTTATGCAAGATTAGTAACAGTGTTTTCCAACATAAGAGCTATGGAAACTGCACATAAACTCGTTTACAAATTACTTTAAATAGTTATATAGACAATACACCAGGTAAATATGCCACAAGAGTAGGATTGCCAAGAGTAATGGTTGACATATATGCTGATCAATAAATAATCATCTCACTTGGTCACTAAGCCCTTTGTAAAGAGTAAACTGCCCTGGAACAACTATTCTTGCCTGGGTAAGACATTGGGTCTACCCAGAGGGCTTTCCACATAGCTATATATAAGCCATGCCAAGAAAACTCTGAAGTGCAGACAAACCTGCAAGGTGGTTACAACCATATTATTCATTAACACATTCTCAGGCTGCTCACAAGATCAATCCAGTTCTGGTGCAAGTGGGTTTCACTCACCTAAGATCCAGCAGCCTGAATGCCCCATCACACTTCATAGCAGGCACACACATGTGCCTGTCTGCCATCCTCAGAGCAGGCAGATGGGACAGTGCTGTCCTCCATGGACTACAGCTGCCAGTCCTCCATGTCACTCATGCCTCCCAGTAGATGTGATTGCACCCAGGGTTTCATTTCAGAAGTCAGGCAGGAGCAGCCCATCACAGATCTCAAGACTGGTGCTGTCAGTATATAATTTGTTGCTTTGCCTTAAGGCCAAATTGAGGATGCTCTAAACAGGAGTGTAAATGTAGGCAATCAACCCAAAGAGACCTGACCAAGTGAGAAAGTGATTTGCTGGTAATGTAGAATGAATACAGTTTTAGACTATGCAGCTTCCCCGAGGGTTACTGTAGCAGAGAAAAGTAGCATGACTGGAATAAAAGGGGCCTTTTAAAGAAACCACAGGAGACTCTTGGGGTTAAATAATCATACTGCTAACTAGATACAAGGCTTAGCTACTGCTGCTCTGGTAGAGATCAGATTACTTCTGAAACATAGAAAGTTCTTTTTTATAAAAGCTGATTTTTTCCCCCTTTATAACATATTAGATCCTACTGTTGTGGGCTGTTGATGGTACACTAAAGGTGAACTGTGCCTCCTCCAAAGAATTAACTGAATTCATAAAGATATTGCCTTTGTGCTCTAAGAAAAAATAAAAAAAAATAAACATAAAAAATCTTGTAGTTTTTACATGTCTTTGAATTTCTAGCATCTGCAGCTAGAGATCTCTATTATCAGTGCTATCTAGTTTCCTTTGTCTGCTCTTCTCATTTCTGTTTTTATCACTGCCACCGTTCCATGCCTGTTCTCCCCCAACAAAAACACAACACAGAGGCTCTAGCTTGTACATAGTTAATATTTTCTCAGACCATGCAAAGTAACATTTTCTTCAGTCCTGCATCTGCTACCATGTTTGATTTTCAGGGCTGAAAGTGTGTTACTTCTTGTCTGTGCAGAATATTGACAACATGAGAGTGAAAGTGGGATTTTCCAGAGCTGAGCCCAGCAGGGAAAATTCATCCTCCTGGTTTTGTCTACTTTCACCAAGGACAATAGAACTGTATGAAAATATCTGAATTCTGGATCAGTATTCTCACAAGATTGATTTTAACAAAGATCAGACAACTGAAAGGTATCAACAGAAGTTTTCATAAGGAGAACCGTGCTGTGTTGCTGAAAGGATGATAAACATCAGAAGAAGGTGGAATGGTTTGAGACCGACTGGTAGGGTAAGAGTCCCTAGCACATTTCTTTAGTTATTTCACATTTTACTAGCAGTCTTACCAGGAAATGGATCAAGGACTGACACTTTCAGTATTACTTCAGCCTGTTCTCAGTGATAGGTTGACCCCAGCAAGCAGGTAAGCATCTACATAGCTGTTCAATCACTCCCCACTGCTAGTGAGATGGAGGAAAAACTAGGAAGTGAGAAAGTGAGAAAACTTGTGGCTTAAGATAAAGACAGTTTAATAAATGAAGGGGAGGAGGCCTCAAAAATATGTAAGCACTGTTCAGCAATAACCGAAACACAGGTGTATAAGAAATTGTTTTAATCACAAATCCAGAACCACACCGTCCCAGCCAGACCCATTACAGCATGGGTGGAGATTAGAGACAAAGAAAAGTAATGCCTGTACCACTTCCCCATTCTGATCTCCATACTGGAATAGGAGTGATTTGCTCCTCACTCCCTTATGTATTTCATAGTTCACCAGCTACACTGTATTTTTAAACTACCTTATGCCAGGGGATTATTAGCAATTAAATTGGTACCCCTTTTCCAAGGCTTTCAGCTTTATAGAATACATCTAGTCTTTGCTTAGTCCATGTACGGTTATTAAAGCACATGCCACTTCTGCTCCCATATTCACTTACCATTTATCCAGTTCACTTTATAATGTATGTGATCTACTGGGATGGCTCTAAAAATGTAAAATTCAATGACTAAAGAACCTTACAGCTCTTAACACTGACACTCCATACACAGATGAATATGAAGTGGCTAAAATTCATTCTGTATGGTCATGCTGGAGTGCAAGGAACAGCAGGAAAAGTATTTTTCTCCTTATATTTTTTATCAATAGTTTTACTATACTTAGAGGATTTATATTCTTTCCTTACAATTTGAGAATACCAAATGTAAGATTTGACAAGCAAATTACATCCCAGGTTTTCATCTGACTGTGCAGAGAGGGGTGAATTACACTTTTCATCTTCAGATAATTCCAGAACTTCCAAAATGGAGGTATGTTAGTCACTGGAATAGGCTGCCCAGGGAAGTGGTTCAGTCACCGTCTCTGGAGATCTTTAAAAGATGTTTAGTTGTAGAGCTTAGTGATATGGTTTAGTGGAGGACTTGTTAGTGTTAGGTCAGAGGTTGGACTTGGTAATCTTGGAGGTCTCTTCCAACCTAGATGATTCTGTTGCTCTTATTCCCTACTGAGAGTAATAAATGTGAGGTTAGATACTGTGGTAAACAGTACTAAGGGGTAAACCCTGTTTAAAAAAAAAAAAATATATATATATATATATAATATGTTTAACTCTTTACACTCTCTTACTGTACCATATCAGTAGAATTCTGCAAATTACACTGAACCCCATATGAATACACAGTCAGTGAAGCTCTGAGTATACAACAGCTGAGGAGCTGGTCCATTGCTTTGAGTATACTTTCAGTTGCTGAATGTCAGAGTAACTGTTTTTATGAGAAGTGTTCAACAGAAGAATTTTATTTGAAATCACTTCACCTCATACTATTTATTGTATTGCTTTATCACCACAAATAGGAATGAAGCTACCACACTGTGATTCTTTATGGAAAAGCTTTGTGACAGATGCTCCCAGGCATACTGCATGGGAAAGCAATTGGAATGAGGAGTTGAATTTAGAATATTTTAAAACTGCTGACAAACATTTTAAAGCTGAAATGCTTTTTAACATATCAGAGTCTGTTCAAAAGGCACATCTTGTGAGCCGATTGAAAGGGAAGCTTTAACAGAACAGAAAGGCATGTAGTTTCAGTGGTACTTGATGGTTCCTCAGAATGACCTAATTACTTTTAATTGACTATTAGATTGTGTTTTCAGTCCCACTTCAGCATTTGTGAAAATCTACTATTAATCCTTACCTACTATTCCAAGTAGAAGTGTAATTGACATTTCGCTAATGTATCGGTAATCTCCGCTTTTCATATTCTATTAAATGTTTCTAAATCTTGCAAAAGCTGCTGCTGTTGCTGCTTTTAGAAAATAGACGATGTTTCTGTTAAGTCATCTAAACAGAAATATATATTTTGAAAATCAAAGCTGCCATAACATGAATCCCTAATCTCTGCAACATTGCAGGTGAATTAAAGGACATAGTTTTAAAATGATACAGCATCCTCCTACCACAGAGTGATAATTTCCAATTTAAGTTCAGAAACATATATAGTTTCTTGACAGTTATCCTTACATATGTCTTAGGTGTTAATGGACCTAGGTAAACTTCAAAAACCTAATGAGCCATCAACATCAGGCAGCAGATATTGATCTCTGAGTGACACCATTTAATTTCCTGTACTCTATATAAAACTGTTCACCAGAGATATACTAATATGAACGGAGAAGCCCATGAACAACAAGCTGCAAAGACAATGTTCTCTTCTAACATTTCATTTCATTGATCTTCTATAAAATTTTTCCTTATAGATGAAGATCTGCAAGGCATTTAAGCCACAATCTTTATTACCAGCATCAATGTGACATTTGATAAAAGATAAACCGAGAAAGACTGGTTTGAAGTTACTGGATTTTTCTCTGTTAATAACTTAATCCTTTTGTTTCTGATGTGATTTCATTTATTGATGCAACTAATATTTTCTGTTCTCTGTATTATTTTTTCCTCAAGGCCTTCCCACAGTTAGTCAATGCTTACACTTCTCCACAAGCTGAGTCTATTCATGATCCTGCATCTGTGAGTTAATCTTGTATTGTGTTTTTAAAACTCAGGAATTCATTACAAGTCTAAGAGTATTGGAAAATACGAGATTTGCTAAAGTTGTAGTGGGACACCTACACCTCCTACTATAGCTGCTAGCCACCAAAGACTGCATGTACATTCTAAAACAAAATAGGCTTTACCAAAGAGAGCGTCTCAGAGAGGATTCTCTTTCAAATAGTTCTCTGAAAGAGTATTTTTCTGTCCATAAACTATAGAAATACTTAAAGTAGACTTGTCAGCCTAGATCTCATAACCTATGTTCTTCTGCAATCATGATAACAGAAGGCATACAGCTCAGGAGCCTAAATGTTGTTAAATGTCTAGTGAAAATGGACATCTCCACAAATCTCAGCAAGGGTATGATCAGAAAAGAGCTTTATCATTTCAATGCATTTTTTAGTAGCTGCTGCTACTTATTCTCTCAACTGGAATGAAGAACTACCTGTATCAGTCCTTCCTCCTCTGGGCTCACTCTGTGCAACAGGATGCCTAGGAACAGGGACTTATTTATCATATTCTAGGCCCAAAAGAGAATTTGGGCTAGCCATTTTCAACTCACCTGGTACAAATAAGTATTGCATTTTAATTTCCTTGAGAAGGAGGTCTGCAAGGGGCAAGCTTTATGAGAGAGAGGCTAAACCCATGAAGAAAATATCCCAGAACATTGGTTTATTACTAAAAGAAAAGTCATGCTACCATGAACTACCATGGACTGACATCACTTTAAGACCTTAGAGAGCACTGTTTGGGCAAGGAAATTAAAAACTACCCTCCATAGCAGGAAGGCTGAACTGCCCTCTAAGCATTCTTCTTGACTTTCTTAGCAAGAGAAAACTGACAAGAAAATAAGCATATCTAGAAATAATGAGCAGGAAGAGGAATACAAGGAAATGGGAAAGCAGTCAAATTAGTAAGTCCATTAGACACACAGTTAGTAAATAAACTCCCTACCCTACCAGCAGCTGTTGGAGGACACACGTGCAGATACTGAGTAATCTGATACATGACTAATAAGGAACCAGTATTTAAAAATAAGTAAAAGAGTCTGCTAGTTGCAGTCCAGCAAACTTAACTTCAGATTGAGAAAATAAAATAGCTAACCTAAAAAAAATAAAAATAAAAATAAATGCTTGTACTGTAGATATTAACTGAGCAAGGAAGAAATATCTTGTTTTTTATTAAAAGTTTATTATGCTGTACGTAATTAATATGCTACAGAGTATGAGTATGTGGAGGGAATTCTGAATTTTTGAAAAATGTTGCTCATATTTTTGTTCTATAAGGTGATGTTCAGTCAGTCTGACCTGGAAATAATCAGGTCATCACAGGAAAACCAAATGAGTAAAATACAAGCTGAATAGTGAAAGAAATACCAATTAGATGAGCTCAAAAATGTTTTTTCAAGGTCTGTATGTGTTAAATTTACACTCTTTAAACATAAAATTGATCAAAGATAGAGAAGATGTGAGACGCATTTTCATTAACAATTGGGAAGAGGTTAAACAGCATAATAATTAAACTAGAGGATGATAATAAATTGTGAAATATGGTAAAAGACTTTTCCGCAACAAAGACAAAGAAAATATAGAATTCCTTCATGTTCAACTGAACAGGTGGAAGATGAAGAAACAAGATGAAGTTGTTTATCAAAACATTAGTAAACTAATACAATATTATTTCAGAACAGAATTTTGTGAATAGCATGTTACACAAAAAGGTCAATATGACTTTGGGCAGCACAGAGTACTATCTTGATTTACAGCAAAGAAGCAATAATCTGTTTTTACAAAGCTAGTAGAATTTAGACTAATATATTCAATTTTAAGAAGCACAGACCAATCAACATTAGAAAACTGAGGGGAGTTTGGCCAAAAGCATGAAAGCACTCTGTGAGTGTGAACAGAATAATTTAAGAGGAGCGAGTCAAAGCATGAAATATCCATAGATTGATTAAGAAAAAATGCCTGAAGTTACATGGGTAGAGAGAAAAAAAGAAAAAAAAAAAAATGTTAAGATCAAATTAGGCAGAATGCAAAGTTGGGTTGTACATTTTTAGAAGAAATGAGATCCATCAGGTTGTGCTTTTCTAGAAGCCGTTCTTAAAGTTTAGGAAATAAAATTATTGGAAACCATCTTACCTTTGCCAAAAGAAATACAATTGCCTGTTCCTTATATTTAAATCTATCCCCACCAACCAATTTCCCTATATATTTCAATGACGAATTAAGAAAAGGCAGCCAGGCAGAAAACTCTCAAGGAAGGAACTAAATTTTTCGTAAAGGCACTAGATTTGCAAATATGTAGTAATTCTCATGGAGCTCAGTGGAGATCAGCTTATCTGAAAAATAATTTTGAAAAATCATTTAAGTGACCTATTTGCCTGAACACTTTAAAAGTATGTTAAAATTAAAATTTACCTCATTAAAATGTACATTAAAATTTACCTCATCAGTCACTTTTTTCCTTCCTCTACTTCACATCTAAGTGCAAAGATCCATGCTGTAGACCACCTAGCCAAAAAGGTCACAAACTCAATTTGTTGCTTATCATGGTGATCTGAGTATAATTTGTTGGCAGAAAAGTACTTTGTTTTTCTTTTTAAAATCATCCATAAGTGAGGTTATGTACACAATTATAGAATTTTCCTTTTCTTTCAATTCTTTATCAAATATTGCAGGTATAAAACTTTGGGGAGTATTGCTGTTACAAGGGTTTCACTTCTCATGTTATTCCAGAAATGATGCCTTGGATAATAAAACTATTGCATATCTATTGTGATAAACAAGACTTTCTGGTAAGACAGTACTTCTTAGGCACACTAAAGCTATAAAATATGAATTTTATCATGATTTCCCAGAGAATTATTAAAACTATTCAATTATTGCCTAGCTTTTTCAAGTAATTATAATGTTTCCTGTGTAGAAGCCAACAATTTTACATTCTGCTGAAAGCCTTCAAAGTTGAGATATTTATACATTGCATGGCTAAATCCCTTAGATTTTTCACTGTAGGTTAAGATGTTAACAGAGTTAGCAGATGCTATTCATACTGCTATAACCATTAAACATTTATACACTAAGTGAAATAAAGAAACACTCAAAGAAAATTCATGCATAAAGATGCCAAAGGATTTTTCTTCTAAAAAGTTAAACACATTTTCAGTCTTTGCTTTTTCCTTTGCTCCCAATCATTTCCATCAAAAAGGTAGGTAAGGTTAGAAGGCTTTTCTTTATAGACACATCAGGTGCCTGTAACAACTGGTTCACTATCAGTTGCCAAGGTTCAGCTGACTGATTAAGTCTTTCAGTCACTTTCACTTATGGTCAGCTACCTTCAAACGTGGACAAGATCTCTGAAGCAAATGCAAAGAGCATGTTTTGAGAAGGCTTTAGGCACATATCACTGAAGACTAAGAAAACTCCATGTACAGTACAGGGTACTGTAAATTCGCTATAAATGTGAAATGTCATTTACTTCACTAATTTACATCAAAGTGAGGTGGAGAATCAAGAGAAGATTTTATTTCTATTTTTTCTCCTACATTTTCTCTCATTTTTTTCTCTTCCTTTCCCCTATTTTACTTAGAATAGTCTTTCTCATTTAGAATGAAAATTTGAAATTATTATTGTTTAAGTTTCATGCCCCATGGTACTTTTTGCATACAAATTATAATCAAACTTCATGGGTGAGTACAAAGCTAAACATCCCATGTAATTCAGTGAGCTAAAGAAAGATACCTTATATGCAGAACTAAGATTTCATTGTTAGTCTAATTAAAGTACTGGTGATCTAATCAAAGATTAGTCCTGTTACAATAATACTAACACAAATGAAATTTCTGCAGCTCATTACTAGTAATGATATAGTTGAAATGATGTAAGCAAACTTTCTGTTATCTCCTCCTTCTCCTGATGTGTTCTGCTCACCTTTCCTGTCCTTCATGATGCTAGGGTTGAAGGTGCTAGTCTGCCATAAGGTGAAAGGCTCTGTAGTGAGCTGTCAGCATCCCAAGCTCTTTCTTATAAGGAACATGAAACTGAGGAGGGGAGGTTTCTCCTTGCCTCTCTTGGGTTTGTTCAGGGTTATCTTTATGTTTGCTAACACAGACTACTTGCTCTAATTCATTGTTATGCCTGTGTTTCACTTTGTATGGTTTGTGGAGAATTTTTCTTTGCTTTCTTTTTCATCCCTAGAACCAGTTTTACCCAGCTCACAAGGTTACATTCCTTTAGTGACCTGTAATTGTCTGTTATTTGTGTTTATAGCCCTGAGAACTCTGTTATCAGCCTATGCTTGTGCTTTTAAAGATCTTGCTACCATCTGGCTCTTGTACCTCTGTAGGCCTCTGTTAAAATTATTTTTCTCTTCAATGGCCCTCAGGCTGTAGCTTCCTGATAACACACCTTCAAGTTTTATTAGCATAACTTAGGCATGCATGCATCTGTGTTCTAGAGGCATTGAACAGTTTATGTCTAAAAAAAGTAAAATAAAAAATCCATTGGATGTATATATCTACAAGTGCACATAGACACAATCTTCTGGTGTTCACCTTCCACCAGTATCTACTAGTCATAGCAGCATCACTGATTCATTATCAAAATAGCTCTACAGTTGACTCAACTGTGATGAAAATCAAATGAAATATGTCTATTTCTAACATTAATATTTTAACACCATGCCTTAAAAGATTAAATTAAACTTGTAATAATGTAACAGTTTTAATATGATGAAGAAAGAGTATAGATTTTGTTTCTTGTCAAAAGAAAGATATTTGGTGGATGAATACTGCATACCTATCATTCAAGAGTAAATTAAGTTGGCAGACCCATAAGAACTGTCCTGTTTCTTGTTTGTAGGAATTTCCTGAATCTCATTTGTAGGGAATAGTGGCATACCATATTGTAGTTATGCAAAACAGCAATGGACACCTGTACTGCTTTATAGTGTTTAACTGCCATATTTGAAAAGCACAGGGAGCAAATGAAGCCACAGCAATCCTACTTGGCCCACACTGCCAGCCTGGCAGTGTTGTCATTAATGAAGTATAGATGGACATGTTGGACAGGCTGCTCCAAGCTGCTTTTAACTACCAAACCTTTGTAACATACTTTCATGACTGAGTGGACTGAATGTCTTTATCTCCACTTCTTGTATCTATATTCTTCCTATGACTCATCAGAGGTCAGGGAGTTACCATAACCCAGGCATTTTGAATAGGAGCCCCATATTTATACAGGTCTTCTTCCAATTCAGGACAATATTCCACTGCATATACCATGCTAAAATGGTGTTAACCTGTTAGAGGTTAACATCATGGACCAGAAGCACAACAGGGTTTAATGTAATCACTTTTGTATAGCTAGCAAACCATGATGTTCTTATAAGCCTTCCCCCTAAAAAAGGTTTGTTTTTAACATGATATTGCACTTAACAATACCAGAGTAAGAATTCTTCCTCCTATCTAGCACAAAGACCTCTTGCTATGTGTAATCAAAGATTTTATATTTGAAAAGTTTCTGACCTTCATGCTTGCTAAGAAAACAACAAACACATGGATGAACTGCCCCATTTTTTCCAGCTCTGAAATCTGAAGATGACAATTTAAAATGTCAGCATTGTTAGCTACTCCACTGCACAAAGTTCTATAGATTCAAGGATATTGAAGCCAACAGGCATTAATGGGCTCATGTAATCTGACCTGCATAATATATGTCACTGAATTCCACCTACCCTTTCCTGCATCAAATCAATAACCTCAGGCTAGATAGTGCTTGTACCTTTAGAAAGATGTTGAATCTTGATCAGAAATTTTCACATGATGTGTAATACATCATATTAAATAATAAGGTAATCTTTCAGTTAATTAAAAATTAGTAACTAGTGTCTCCATTAATTTGACTGCCTTAACTTTCAGTTACTAGCTTTTCTGCAAGATTTAAATGATTTCCTCTATAAAGACCTTTTCACTACCCAGAAAGCTACTGTATGTTTGAATCATGCAGCGGAGCTCACTGCAAATATCCCCAAGTTAACTGTCATTCAGAAGACCCACAAGGTTCAGCTTCTCACTAGGGCTTATAAAATTCAGTTTAGCTCTAGAGCCACGTGAACACAGCATAAAGGCCAGAAGCCTTCAGAAGTATTTCAAGAAACTTTGGATCTGTCAAGTAACCCTGCAGCTACAAACCAATGGTGAAAAAGGCCTGTGCTCCCAGTTATTCAGGTTCCTCTTGTTCATGCAATACTAGAAGATGAAAAATGGCACTCGTGTCCCATAATCCCAGCAATGTTACTCTAAACTCAGCATTCTTCTTTGTCCCTTTCACTAAAGTTTGCAATAGGAACATCATTGCAAACTGCCCCAGTTCCAAATGCAAGATTTCTTTCAACAGACAGGGGTTTCCACTGCCAGCTGTCTTTGTACTTATCCTTTCCCAGGACAGCTCAAAAACCTTACTGTTTGGGGTCTGATACCTAGGTCTAGCTCTCTTCCACTCTAAATAGTTTCTTGCATAACCTGGAATCAAGTTTTCTGCAATCATGCCTACCTCTAATTAGAGGATTTCATAGTAGAAGGTTTCAGAGAAGCAGCTAGATATGACAGAATGATGCTAATTTCTCTAATGTATTAACTCAATATTCTATTTCCTCATTTCAGATTTAAAAAATAAAAAATCAAATCAAATCAAAGTAAGCTATCTCTCCACAGTTTCAATCCAATACACATATACTGTTATCAGCCTTTCCCACAACAGCAGCCTTACTCCTGGCAATGATAACTTGTGTTTTTTTGTTTGTTTGTTTGCTTTATTGTTGTTGTTGTTGTTTTGTTTGTTTGTTTTTTCCTTCACCTTTATTTCCAGTGCTCAGTTCTGCTCACCAACTCAGTTTTTGCTTCCGCTGTTTTGAAATCCTATGCAGAACTTTTTGTCCAGAAATCCATGTTTTCCTAAGGATGCTGACTCGCTCTGTTCTCTGCTATTCTCGGTCATACCTCTCTCCTCCCTGCTGTGAGCCTCACTTCACTGACTGTTGCTACATTTCGTATACATACAGGCTAATCAAAGAAAAGGTCTCCCAAAATGGAACTGACTCCCTGCTATAGGAATGACTTGTGGGAATTGCAGACTGTGTTCAACTCATGCACATACCTATTAGCTCTCTCTATTCCAAAACCCTCCTTCTAGAGAATTTTTTTTTCTAGGTTAAATTGCTGCTACCTACAAAAGACATATTTCTCCTCACTTCTAATTCCATCCTTGCCACAAATTAAGACTCCAAAAAGAAAATAATTTGATTCCTACACCCACTGTATGTTGGAATTTACCTACAAGGATGAACTAAATGATAGTATGCCAACACCTAAAGGTCATCATTCATAGTTTAATGCTATTTGAACAGTCAGTTACCATTAAAGAATTGTGTTATGGATGAAGCCCAAGTCAACTGAAAGGAAAATTAGCTAGACAAGAGCAAATTTAATAAATGCTGTATTTAGTATGGTCTAGGTTTGTGTCTTTCAACAAACCCTTTTCTATAGTATTCAATTTACATTGAAACATGTGACAGGACTCCAGGTCAGCCAAAGCTTTGAGATGGGTTTTCAGCATGTTATACCTAAAGCACAGAATACTTAGGCCCCTTCACCAAATCTGAATTTCAAACAGTGTATTTTATTTGAACTCAAAATAGAAAAATTCAACATTTTAAATAGAAATTTACGGCTCTGCAGAGTGAGTTAAAAATAAGCAAATTTCCCTGGTCCTGTGTACTTCATCAGCTTTGAAAATCAACTTGAAAATCAACTTGAAAATCAACTTTGAAATCAACTTGATCAGCTTTGAAATCAACTTGAAATGACTTTCTGTAATACAGTCTCCTCTGGTCCGTGGGGAAAAGAAAAAAAGAAAAGAAAAGAGAAGAAAGAAGAGAAGAGAAGAGAAGAGAAGAGAAGAGAAGAGAAG
>NC_048893.1:34327273-34366833 GCF_011077185.1 Oxyura jamaicensis
GGAAAGGAAAGGAAAGGAAAGGAAAGAAAAGAAAAGAAAAGAAAAGAAAAGAAAAGAAAAGAAAAGAAAAGAAAAGAAAAGAAAAGAAAAGAAAAGGAGAAAAAAAAAAAAAAAAAAGAAAAAGAAAAAAGCTCTCCACCACAGCTTTGTCTGTGTTTCTGTTTGTGTCTCTTCTCAATAACTTCTCAGCCTGGATCCTACTGGAATGTCCCACAGAGTGTCTCTGTCTCTCATGTGGCTCGCTCTTCTAGCCTCCATATCCAGCTACCAAGAAAAAGGCTCTCATTTTCTGCCCTCATAGGACTTCACCTGACAAAGGAAAAAGGCAGCCTGTTCCTCTTCTCCTAAACTACAGACTTTTAAAGAAAAATATTCACGAGTTAAATACAACACATAGAAAACAGACAAATTTAAACACAGGCTGTTGCACATCAGGTTAACATTATTCCCTGGCAAAAGACCTGGAGGACACATCTGTTCTCAATCCTGGTGGATTAGATTCAAAGCTTTTATAGCAATACTCAGGGTGAGTCAAGATTAATTCAGAACTTCCAATGCTCAGGCCACAGTAATATAAGGGCATAAAAACCAAGAGACTAGACCAGTCCTGCTTCCAAGAGTAGGTCTGCTAACAGATGCTTTAGCAAAGGCTGTAATAGGAGCAGTGTGATCCAACCATAGCCTTTCAGCTTACAGCAACAAGTGCTTAGGGGTTTCATGAGCTGGACATTGCCTCTGGCCATCACATTTAATAGCTACCATGAGCTAGCTCATGCATTCCAAGAGCTAGTCTAATCTGTCTTTGAATCTATTTTTGCTCCTGGCCTCCACAGCATCCTATGACAAGAAATACTTTTATTACAAATATTTGAAAGAAGAGTCTGTCTTGCCAGACCCGACTGTTTGCTCCTCACTTGTTCATATGATTAAAAGTACATAATCAATTAGCACCTATTCACCTTATCCAAACCATTCATGGTTTTATAACTCTCCATCATATTCTTTTTCCAAGCTGGACTTGTGCTCAATTTTCTCCTTGTTTAGAAGCTTTTTTGTGGTTCTTGTTAAGGAACGTTGAGAGGGGCTGCCTCCTCTAGCAGCTGTGGCACAGGACCACTCCTGCCCAACTACTAGGCCCAGCCCAGTGTTTTCAGGTTCAGCCAGTAGTGAAACCAAGCACATTCCCACACACGCACCCTGAACACTGGTAAAGATACAGGAGACTCTGAATTTGCATGCATACACAGATTTGCAGCTGTCACCACAGCCTAGGTGGCCCAGCTCCAGAGGTTGGTGCCCTGTCCCTCACACCCGTTTCCATTAGCTGACACTGAACCCTTGCAGGGCACACACAGGGATCAGAGAGTGAGATTACACAGACTATGGTCCACATAAGATTTAATTATTATTAAATAATGATTTCTTATTTAGCAACTTCTTAGCACAGGTTGCAGTGACCAGGCACAAGCACAGACAAGTGTACTGGCAGCCTTGCTTTACATGCAACCACCCCTTTTACTTTGCTTTCTGTCTGTTCACCTTTGTTCCTCCCTGCTTCCCTTCCCCTGCTTATTCCATCAGTTTGCAATGCCCCAACAACCCCCAGATATATAATCCCAGGCCCTCAGGGTTACATCCTTGTAAAATCCTGGTTTGCCTGCAGGTTTGCCTGCAGGTTCTATATAGGCCATCTGTTAGCCTACCTGACAAGGTCTGTTCTTGCCTTTGTCTCCCTTATTTTCCTCTGTCATGTTTGTGTCTCTGTATATTCTATTTATTGCTTCCTCCTTTTCTTATTATTGTTTTCTGTACGGAACAGGTCCTTCGCAAGATACACTTAGGGGAGTAGCTGATCTCTCCATCCACATAGCCTTGAAGTTTTTATCCTGTTTTTCCCTGAACTACCATTACTTCCAAGGTGGGTAAGACAAGTATGAACTCTATAAAATAGTGGCATGAAAGTGTTTTCTACTTGTTTCTTTTTATCTTTTTTATTCTCCCTTACTCTATAAGTCCTTAAAGTGTGATTGTGTGTTGAAACTTATTGTGTATTTGAGAACTTTATGTGCCAAATCCCAGATATTTACGCTTATGAGTATGACATTCTATATAGTAGTGTATCATAATGTTTTGATATCACTGTATAAAATATTATGTCTTCTGTAACATTTTTATTTTTTGCAATTATAAGTGCAAAATGTGAAAGTAACAATTGTATTCCTTTGTATAACACCTAAAACTGAGTCCAAAGAGTAATTTTAAATACATTATCTTTATAAAAATTAAGATGTTTTTGGTAACATTTTCACATAAACTATTATATGACAAGGGTCATTAAAATATATATATGTTTTCATGAATAATATGTATAATTTTTGCCTTTTAAATGCCATTGTTTCGGGTGTCCATATCCTGACTGCCTTAATTAGGCAACATCATTGCATCTCAAATAAGACTATTTCTATGAATAACTGTATGTTTAAGTTTGACTACTCATGGGCAGATACCTTGACAAACGTTTTTGTGACTACAGAACAGAATTCTGTTATTGATGAATGTATACTGAGGAACTTCAGTCACATGGGCTTTTAATATGCATAAAATTTCAGGAGACTGTCAGAACTCAGACTGTGCTGCAGTGCCAATATTTACTTACTTTTTCACATTTTACCATTCTAAAACAGAAAAATACCAATATAATTACTTAAACAGCATGCTAGTAAACAGCTAAACTAAGAAAAAAATCAATAACTAGTGTTTTTTTTTTTTTTTCCCATGTGTGAGAATTCAGAAACAAAAGCATTCTGAGATAAATTCAGGCCAGTCAGAACCTTAAATTCATATGCTTACTTCTACATTTTTAACACTGCTATCAATAATGATGAAAACTTAGACAAGAATTATATTAAGCCAGGGATTTTACAAGCAAAGATTGACAGGGGTCATCACTAAAATGTCTTCTAGTTCACACGGAGCACAATGGTTCAGAGTATGCAAAGCATGCACAACAGTACAAGCAGGGGGACTCTTGCAGGGAAAAAGTCTCAGGATTTGCAAACTCCACGAGTGCTTTCTGCATTGGTTTCTTGTGTGTGTTAGGAGTGTATCAAGACTCAGATTTTCCCACTTATGTTCTTCTACCACACAGTGATATTCCACATCTGGCACAATCCTCTTGAGGAAGAGGAGTGAAGCTGTGGTGCTGTGCTGTGTGGTTAGGAAATCTTTCTTAGCAGGGTTAGCAATCGAAGAAAAGTCCTGCTGAAGGACACATCTTTTTCTGTTTGTTTGTTTGAGAAATGACCACCACAAGCTATTGCCTGTACAGTTTGACAAGTAGGATTTCTCACAATTGAATACAGAAATCTGGATGACCAAAAAACAAAGAGGGAAACATAGCAATAAATAGATAGACAGACAGATAAATAGAATCTCTTATTTTCCTCACAAAAGAAAATTAAGTCCAGTAGAGTAAGCTATCTAAGGCAATTCTTCCTTAATGAAAACTGTAAAGCAAAGGGTAGTGCTTCACCAATTTGATCATCTGTCATTTTGGCAAACATAGTCATTTTTTTCTTTTCTTTTTTTTTTTTTTTTGGGGGGGGGAACAATATAAAATACTATATAATTTTAAAAAGCAAGATACATTAGCATAAATCTTTAAAACTGATATTAAGATTGTCCATAACTTTTTTTTTCTTTCTAAGAGTGTCTTTTTTGTCATCCTCTTTCCTGACATAATATGTACACAGATGCAGACCTACAAAGTTTTAATAACAGTAGTACTTTTGGCTTGGGGAAACTTAAGGAACAAGAATGAAAAAAAAAAAAAATGTCTATTAATATATAATTTGAGGAAATTGTTTGCAGTTAATAAATTAGTGTTTTCCATTTAAAATAAAATTGTAGTTTGTCTCTATTCTGTTAGCATTCACAGTTACAGGATTTTACTGTGTCTTGTAATTTAGCCAGGTAATTTGTACTACTAGAACGATACAGGAGAGTGACAGCACAATATCTTTTCATTACATTTTTGAAGATAGCAATGTGTAATATGGACTGTTCACTGACACAGACTGACAAAGTCTAAGCTTTATTCAAACAAGAATGTTCTATTGCATGTAAATGCAGCAGAGAAGTGCAGATGTGTCTGGTGTGCAATAATGTAGCAAAAAAAATAGTAACTTTGGTTTTGTAATTAAGTGATAAAATAAAATTTTTGACATGCACAGAGGAACATACTCAAACAAATGATAGGCATATACTGAACAATCATTTCATTACTGTCCTTTGGAGAACTTCTTTAATAGTTTATTAATATGTCAGTCATTGGAAGCCAACAAACTGCTACAGAAAGGCAGCAAATAGAGTTCAGGTTTACTGACACTTCTTGAAAGAGGATGCAATACTTGGAGTTTCATGGGGGACAGCGAAATAAACTTGTGCAATCCTGTCACAGAAATCAGGCCTGTGTACTGGGAAGTGACAAGACATGGGTGTTACTAAATGAAAAAACATGAGGTATTTGGTCACTTAGCACAGGAAGACAACAGACTGGTTCATCTGGGCGCTGCCATTACCATGCTGAGGTTGGTGGAGTGGAGGTGGTCACACTGACGGTGACTGACTGTGGTGGTTTTACCCTGCTGGTCAGCTGAACACCACAACTGCTCACTCACTCCCAAAGTATGCTGGAAAGAATAATAAAACTCATGGGTTGAGATAAGGGTTATTTAATTAAAGGGTTATTTAATTAAAGTGAAAAGGATGAGAAGAAAAAAAAAAAAAAAAAAGTCCACATGGACCTACAGAGAGAGAGAAAAGAAATTACTTTCTACTTCCCGTCAACAAATGATGTTCAGCCATGTCCCAGGAAGCAGGGCCTCAATACATGTAGTGATTGTTTGGGAGGACAGATATTTTCATAACAGGAGTCCCCACCCTTTCCCACCTTTTATTGCTGAGTGTGACATCAGTTGGCATGGAATATACCTTTAGTTGGTATAGGTCAGCTGACCTGGTGATGTCCTCTCCCCACTGCTTGCCCAGCCCCAGCCTGCTGGCTCTTGGCGGGGGGTTTGGATGGAAGCCTGATATGGTGCCAGCATTGCTCAGCAATAGACACAACGCTGGTGTGATACTGGAGCTGTTCTAGCTACAAGTGCAGAGCACAGCACTGTATAGGCTGCTGCAGGGAATGTTTGTTCCATTCCAGCCTGACCCAGTACACCGACTCAGCTGAGTTTGTCAGCTTGAGTGTTGCATCTATCACCTCCTACCGGCTTTGCATACCAGCAAGCATTTACTAAGCACATAACTGAATTCAACACAGATCAAAAACTGCAACAGATACATCTCAATGGAAAACATCCAATGAATTTCAGATTCAAGAAAGAATGATAAAAACAAAACCCAACCTGAACACAAGAGGAAACACCACCTGTTCCTGGTCTAAAAATTCTGAGACTATATAAAAGAAGGAAAGGGACTTATTTCCTTTTATTTTCCTTTTTAGCAAAATGTAGCCCTCCAGGTATGAAACAGAAAAGAAGAGTTCAGTGAAGAAACATGCCTTCTATAGCTCTATTTAACTCTGGTTAATTCAACCAAAACAATGAATGATTATTCCTTACTGTTTCACCCTTAGTAACAATTTTTATAATCCCCTTTTGGTGGGAAACCTCTAGCTATTTCTAAACACTTTCTACTGATGTGTCTCATTCTTTCCTATAAAAACAATTTTGAAATCATGTAGAAACACTACCTGCCTTTTTTTATTTGTTGTTGTTAATTCTTCAAAGAATGCAGTGGTACTACATCTACAGAAATGTCTGAGGAGGCAACTTGCAAGGAAACTTATTTTAAAAAGCTAAATAAAATTCTGGTGGGTAAAAAATCTTCAAATCTTTACAGTTCTCTTTACAGAACTCTTTACAGTTCATTACAAAGAAAAATATCTCCTGGGATGTTTTCCCAGCTTCTGGAGGTGGTGTAATGGTTATTAATGGTTATCATATTTGCTAGAGTAAAACAGATCTCTCTTCTGAGTTTTTTTGTTTGTTTGTTTGTTTTTGGGGGGCACACCCTTTTATCAGAAGCAACTTCTCCAGAGATATTTAATTCAGAATAATAGAGGGCAGCAAGTGATTTACTTGTTTTGGATGGCTCAAAGTGATCATTACCATAGCAGTTTTATCTTTTGGGTTTTCATTTCTTTTGAAGGGAGATAGTATTAGACTATTTGTGTACCAAGAAAAGACATTTTTTCTTCATCATTTATCTCTTTTGCCCCACAAATATGATAGTGTGGGTTTGCTTCTTATTCTATGGGACTCATTTCATTAAAAAATTCCATTTCTAAAGTTTGTTAAAACTTTCTTCTGTTTAGTCTGGATCTGAATGCTAAGAGAGAATCTACTCTATTCTATTTCTATTCTGTCCTAGATACTAAGGTAGAATTCACAGAGAACATGGGGAAAGAGTATGAAGTGTAGGATGTAAGGGTGAATCTTATGCTGTAATCTAGATGTGGTCTAGTAGTTGGGGAAAACAATCCCAAATAAGGAAATACAAAAAGGAAAATTCTTAACACATTGCAATTAAATAATAAAATTTCTTTGTTTATCATACATATATACAGAGAAAAAGAAATAATTTATGTCTTGATGAATCCAGAACAGCTTGGAACTCGTGACTACAACCAGATATAGAAACTTGTCACACCCGCCCACTACCCCAGGGAAAAACATCTTTCCTTTCCTTAGTTCAGAAATGTGACTCCAAAATCCACTCTTTCCACACATTTAATTCATGTGTCCCATTGTCAGCACGGCATGAGCCTGCACCTTCTCTTATGTCTTGAGAAGTGAGGAGTATGCCAATTTGCCTGTTCCAGTGCAAGCAGTGATCCCTTGTCTTGTCATTCAAGAATAGTATCCAAGCACCATCTGGGATATGCACACACTCAGAAAAGAGATATTGCACCCAGATACGCATAGGAACAGGACTTAGTGAGAAGGGGTGCCACACAGCAACATCTACCACCACTGACAAGTGCTCCAGTGTACTTGATCAATGGTCAGAGAACAAATACCTTTCTGAACTAAAACCTTCTCTTCTCTGTAATACTCTTGTTCAGCTTTCTGTTTTCCACATTCTCACACAGTTCATGTCTACTCTGGTCAAGTTTTTAAGTGTATATATCTCTCTGACCAGGTTTTAAATCTTCAGATTATTACTCAGTTATTTCCCCATGGTGCAATAAAATTAAAGTCAAATTGACAAGGACAACATCATGTTTCAGGTCAGAAAAAAAGTCAAATACTTTGTTTTGGCAGTGTCAATGTGCTATGCTAGAATGAACTGCTATGATTTCAAGCCAGTAAATACACTAGTTAATACCATTTCAGAGCATGGATTTGTATGTTTTTTTTGGTTGTTTCTTTGTTTGTTTGTTTTCCATTTGCCATTTCCAAGAGTTAATATATGGTGTTATCAACAAACTAAGAATTCCATTCTTTATCCAGATAGCAATATACATACAAATAAACACTTTAGTAATGAGGTTGACATAGATCAACTAAATAAATACCTAAATAGATTTAGCATCTTAGAGTATTAGGAACTTAGATAGCTTTTAGAGAGTTGAGAGAGCAAGTTCCTGGAGTTTTCTAAAGACAATTTTTTAAATATTTGTTTCTCAGGTAAAGTTATCCAAATTTTGGAGGAGTCCAAATGCTTACCCTGCAGAATATAAGATATACTGAGCATGTTACATTTTAATTAGGGAAACAAACTGAAAATGAGAAATTGGGATTCTGAATATAATTTTATGCAGACATGTTTAAGAAAGATACATAAAACTAGAGCTGTTACAGAGCATGGTCACTAGAATGGTAAATGAAAAGGAGGTTGTTTAGCCTAGCCTAACAGAGTGATGATACATGTTATCAGAACAGGGGGATAACAAATGAGTATACAGTAGCCATGACTAAATTGGGCTGGAAATTTTTGGAAAAAAAAAAAAAAAATCTACTCTACAAAGTAGAGTGCTGTAGCAGAAAAGCTCTAGAGTTAATTAAATCTATCACGTTAAAATGCAGCAGCAAGAGCAGTTGATTTCATTGCCTGCATCCAAAGACAATTCTTATTATTCTTCCTGATACATAGCTGGCACCTAAACAAAACTCTAGAGGAAGAAGGGGGAGTATTTTCTATAATTTAGTCTAAACATGTTAACCTTCCCCTCCTAGATTACATGTATGAAGTGTTTTTATGTCTTTCATATTCAGGATCTTTCTGTGATCACAGAACTAGAAAATGTATGCAAAATAATTGTTTGCCAGGTGATACTGTATCACTCTGACTTGTCTTTGTAAGGTTTTGTTTGGGTAGGACAGGTAGAGTCCTTGTCCTACACACTCTCTCAGTGAGTTCATACAACCCTAAAACTGAGAAAAATTCCTTGGACAAAAAAAGCAGTCATGGGGAGTCATAAAGAAATCATAGGAGAAGATAATTTAGTTAAGCATTATGTAGTTTCTGCTTCAAAACTCATGTCTGAGCTCACTTTGTCTCCTCTGCTATTGAAATATATGGCATGTTACTATAAGTATGACAGCATTTCAGAAAACACTCATTTATGGCTGGCTGCTTTAGTGGATTAGTGAGTCAAGTGGATTATTTTTGCAATATGTTCTCCCCTATTAAGCCTTCTGTCCCAGCCTTACAGCAACCAAGGGTGTCCCAGAAGACTGCACTCTAATCTGCAGTTTGGGGAAGCCACTAATGTTGCTGTGCTTACTTTTATTAGCCATTTTTGATAGCATACAATATTGGCTAGGAAGTTGGGTTTTGTTCTTGGCTGCAATTCTGTGACAAGTGTTTCCAATCTAGGGCATTAATTTTTGACCTGTTATACCAAAAGGATTCCCTCGGTGGTAAAAGAGAAAATTCAGCCTCACATCTATGAAGCTTCATTCAGTTCTGTCCTAAATATGGTCCAGACAGAAGGTAGAAAGGTCAAGAGAAATATAGAAATCTGAGAAGTGTATTCTGTCCTCAGTTAAAATCTATTTGGGGAGTTCAGCAGGTAGCAGTAAGCTGTACTTTGTGCTCTATTTTTTATTATGGTTTGCCAGTGATCCTAGTTTCAGAGAGAGTCAGGGGTGTAACTGGCTGCTTTTTGGGGTAAATGCATCACCTTTGACTCTCTGCTTTGGAGCACTATAGATGAAGACAGTGGTAACACAGTGGTTCGCTATATACTTTTTAATCACTTATTCACCACTTTGCCTACAGATACCATGGAGGTTGCTGAGATACCACAATCCCACATGCAGGTTGACCCATAAGTGTTACATCAGTTTAGCTTCTCTCATAACAAATTTTCTATCAACATCCTTGGAAAAGTTGAGAGTAGAAATACTGAAATGACACGATATATTCTAAGAACTGAAAGCAAGACAGGCAATGTCTACGGTTACATTTACAGACCCAAAGATTTTACACATCACCCATTAAGTGAAGAAACATCAGAAGCCATTCTGATTCAATAGAGACTTTTGCTAGCCAATCCACCTTCCCAAGGTTTAGTGACTGTTCTCTTACCTAGCCTCTTTCCAGCTGTATAATATTTGCTTGTTTTAGAGTTTCAGTTGGATGCTACTCACAGTTACAATCAATTAGTGCTTCTTATTAACAGAGTTACAGAGTACAATTTATTTGTAGAATTATGGTAGCAACATATGAAGTAGTAAACAGTAGAGTGGCCATCTTATACTTGGTTTTCCTGGCCAAAGCAAGATGAGAAGTGATAACAAGCTCCACAGTAAATGAGGATTCAGGGTTTCTCATCCTCTCTAGTGAATATTTTAGAAATGCATTTTGCTGCTATTAGAAACTGAAGCATGCTTTCAAATTTGCTTCTCTATTGCTGTAGAAAGTAGAGAATAAGAAAGAAAATGTCCTTAAAAATTGCCTGTGACATGACACGATATTTCCATCTCACCCTGAGTCAGCATGTATAGATCTGCTGCACACAGTCAAACTCTATGATCTCTTCCTTGGGGGGCTTTCTGTATCCATGCATATGGCTGCTAATAACATTCTAACCTCTGACTCTTAATTATTACCTTCTACTTACATCATTCACCAGCTCAGTGCTAAGACCCTCTTAACATATTATAGGACATTAATAGATTTTTTATCACCAATTATATTTCAGGATTGCTTTTCATACAAATGCCCAGTTGCTAAGTATATGTCATCTCACTGATTCTACTCCAATGTACCAAATGCAGTAGTTAAAAATGGCTAATAACTCACTCATGTAATGTTACAGGTACATTTGGTACCTTCTCTCCTCTGATTATAGACATATCAGCTCATTAGCCACTACTGTAAGAATACTAGCTGAGCCCTTCCTTTTAACAAACTACCAGTGTGAATCTAGAGGCTAAGCCCTTCTCTTTTAATGATTCAGTAATACTGCCTTCATAATCGGAGGAGGCTGGGAAGAGATGGAAGGAGAGCACACAGTGTTTCAACCAGCATTTGTAAGTACAGAAGTGGTGTTTTTCATGTCTGATTTCAAGTATTTTTTAAAATGTCCTCTTGTGCCCTTTTCTGGTTGCTTCTTTTATTAAAAAAAAAAAAAAAAAAAAAAAATGTTGATCTTCAGAAAGGCTGCTGCACTTGTGTAGATTCCACATTGAACAGACTTACTTCATACAGTCATTTAGAAGCTGTAGAGTACTACAGATATAATGGCAAAATTGTATAATGGTAAACATACATATACTAAATAATAAAACATCTAAGTATGTGCAATAATACATCTTATAAATCAGAATATAATTTGGAACCACTAGAGATCAGGGAGATGTTTGTTTCTAGGGGGAATCTGACAGCATTTCTTGTGGTTGCCTTAATGAATAAAATCAATCATTTTTTGCTCCTAGTCCAATTGCATACTAACTGCAGATTGTTTCATGGCTCTAATGGGTTCCCTCTCCTGACACTTTAAAGGGATTAAAAGGTTTTGTCTTCATCCAGAATTGAGTCTGCATCATCTGAAAGGTCCTCTACTATTACCACAGGAAACTTAGCCCTCCAGCTATTGACGTGAAAGTCTTTCCTTTCCAGGCTTATCAGTAATCAGAAGGAAAACAGATGGAGAACTAAATAGAAAGCAAAACTCTTGTCCCTTAGAGAATGTCTGGTGGGACTCACAGGCTGAATCATGGGTTAGGCCACAGGACCCCTGCTCGATCTGCAAAAGCACACAAGTAAACAGCCACTGCCGAGACAGTTGTTTTAAGCAGTCCTGCCTCAGCACTACCCATGAGACTGTGTTCTCTCCTGTTCCACTTGCTCGCAGTTTGTCTTTTCCTTCCCTTAAATCTGTTTTTCTTATTGATATATTGGGGTGGAACTGCTTGATCTCACCACAGATCATTAACACTATGTTTACCAGAAGTGTTTGCATAACTGGCCTCATGGCACCGCTGACAGGTATAAGAAATATTTTAGCAGAAACGTGTGCAGTAGCAATGTAATAGTGCCCATCTGACTCTTGGCTGATTTTCATACCCAAAGGCAAGATGAAAAGTAATAACTAATTCTACAGTAGATGAAGATTTAAGATTTCTCATTGTTCTCTTTTTTTTTTTTCTGAATTTTTAGATAAAATGCATTTTATAGCTGCCAAAAAAATATAGTACATACCACAATTTGCAGTTCCATTACCCAAGATAAACTAATACCATATGACAAATCGATTCAACAGACTTACTCTGTTATTATTACCTGTTTCAGAATTCCCAAATAAAATCAGTCAGCTGCAATGTATGCTCTGTCTCCCAGAGTTCCACTAGTTCTCTTGGTACCTTAAACACAAATGACTGTTGGAAAGAGAAGGGTTATATTAATGCCTCTAAATATCATACCAGATAATTAAATTGTCTAAAACAGAGGTTAGAAACTTATTTTAGGACCTTCCCTATATTAGCACTTCGGTAATATTAGTAGTTAATAAGACACATATCCTCAAGGACCATTAAATTACTTTACAAATAAGTGTCCAGGAAATAACATTATTTGCATTTTACTGAGGAAATTGAGGAATAGAGATGCTATTAAACCAAATATAAATAGTGAATCTAGTATGAGACGAAAAACAACAGATGATGGCACAGATTCATTTAACAGCACTTCATTGGATCAAGTTAGGAGTACAGTCAAATCAAATTCCCTTCATGGAGATAGAGAGCAGCCCAATAAATATGATTTTGTCATTATTGCCAGTCTGTGGCAAACAGTCACAGACTTCATTGTCCTTAAGGTGCTGGGTCTGAGGATCTGCCAGGGTTTTTATTGGCATGAGGTGATTTTTTTCTGACTTAGGCATGGTAAAAGTTCTCTAGGAGTAAAGTAGCTATTGTCTAATTTTTTTTAGTTTAGCTTTAGTTTATAATAACAGCAAGTAGTTATTCTGTGGGGATTATACAGTTTAGGACACCAGTACAAAAAAAAAAAAAAAATGACGTGGAAGAGTGATCAGAGGTCCCAGACCAGTGGGATGATATTTATACCAGTGAAAATGGACAACCAGCAGTCACTATATCAGTATAGCCTTGTGAGTCATGTAACACCGGTTTAAAAAAAAAAAAAAAAAAAAAGAGAGAGAAAAAAGAGTAATCTGGAACCAATGAAAATAAGCAACATATAATAAGACTGTGAAGAAAATCTATAAAAATAAAAATGAATCTAGGCAGATGCAAGACTGAAGAAGAAAACCATGTTGAACATCAACACTCCATTTGAAAAGACCTCAGGAGTCTGATGTCTTGATCACCACCAAAAACAACACCACCATTTTCCTTCAGGAGTAACAGAGTGTCAACCATGACAATAGAGGGACATTGAAAGGATGAACAAAACACCAGTCAACAGGGGGAGATATTAGGAATTTTTATTATAAAAAACTTTAATGCTATTGATGAAGATCCTCCAAGTTAGTTTGGACTATTAGGCTGTTAAAGCATTAATGGGGCTAGCAATAAATTTTTAACTATTATAAATACCTATTGTAAATATATAAATATCACCTATTCTTAAAATTTTACATATGCATGGTGTTAATACCTTTTGCTCATAACTGAATTTTAAATGCAGTGATACCAACAATCCTGGTCAGATCCGAAGACACATGGACACTACATGGTCTCTTAACCCTTCAGTTCCATTCCCAGAGTGAAACAAGGTATGTCCTTCCAGAGCTCATAAACTCCCTGCCAGCAATAACACCTCTATTTCCAGATTCAATTAGGAATTCTTAATCTACATTTGGAGGAAATTGCACTGTTTTCAACATATAATAATTATGGTATATTTGAACGCAAAACTCATTTTCTAATATGAAGTATCAATAAGTAGCATATCCATTTTCAGAAGGAGGAGCTGAACTCCTGGTCAGTTTCTTTCAAAGATAATGGTCAGTTTGTTTCAAAGATAATAATCTGTGAATTGCAATTCCACAAAAGGGATTTCATCCTTCCTGATAATGGCTCTATCGTTTTCACTGTTAAAATATATGGCATTGTTGCATTCTGCCCACTCTGGAACGGTTGCATTTCAATGAGAGGTGAAATAATATCCTCCCTAATACATACACCAAAAAAACCTACCATGTTAATGGAATGTCATTTTTATTACTAGTTCCCTTCCAGACCATTCTTCATAAAGCAGAGTTAGCACTTTTCAGCTGTCACATTGCAGAATATTCTTTTTCTCTCTTATGTTCAGTGTCACAAAGTACCTACCATGGCAGATTAATTCTGTTCAGTAGCATGATGCCCCAGCAGGAACACTGGAAAAAAAAAACACCCAAGCTTTTTCAAAACTACAGCTCCTGCAATAGTAGCTTTCATTTCTACAGAAACTGTGATTTCTCAGAAAGCAAGAATGAGAGTAGAAAATTATTGGCAATGAAACTTAAAAAAAAAAAAAAAAAAAAAAAAAAAGGCAGATAAATAATCTCAAGATTTGATAAGTAAAGTCCTGGGCAAGGGAATAATGGGGGAAACAAGTGTTGGGAAGGCAACACGTATAAAACCAAGAGCACTCTCTAAGTAATTCAGAACCAAAAATGGGTTGTCCAAAATATATGAACAGAGAAAAGTTGCTTAGAGTGATTAAGAAAGTAGTACAGAAGCATATACAGACAAAAACATTTAAGTGTAAATGTGTAAAATTAAGTAATGGATTATAATCTAGCAAAAAATAGGTAAGAATAAAACAAACAAAAATAAGACTTTATAAAAACATTGGAGAACATGGCTAGGCAAAGTAAAATTTATTGAGCTTTATGGAGAAGGTGACCTATTAACAGAAGACATGGTGAAGGCAGAAATGTCTCAGGCTTTTTTGTTTCCTTTTTCACAAAAAGGTTAATAGTGATCAGATGCTTCACAAGATTGCTATTAACGACATAGAGATGTGAACATAGGCCAGACAAGAAAAAGAACGCATCAGATAATATTTAGGTATACAGAAAATATATGTATATATTCAAGTCACAAGGCCTGAGGAAATTTATCCTAGAGCAAAACAATCTTTGAATCATTAGTGATCATCTTCTAGACTTCATGGAAAATAGATGACAGGGATGGAGAAGGATAGGTATTGATCTTACCTTTAAGAAAAAGAAAAATAAACACTTGGGGCATTAAAGATCAGTAAACATAACTTTGTTATGCAGAATGATACCAAAGCAAATGATTAAGTAACCAATTTGTAAGTACCTAAAACCAAGTAACATTAAGAATCCACTATCCATTTATTGAGACAAAACCATGACAATATTTGTTTTTTTCTGGCTGTTTCTTGCCCAATGAACAGAAAGGAAGAACAAGCTAAGCTACATATGAAGCTCGGGAATACTTTTGCAACAGTCACTCTCTCAGGAAAAAAAAAAAAAAAAAAAGCAGGAGAAATAGTCTGCCATAACATTCCTCCAGGCACTGAAAGAGTTAATAAGAATGATCAGTGCCTGACATTTTAGTTTTGCCTGAACACAGATGCATTGCAGGTCAAAGAGCCATTTTTAAGGCAATTATCAGTAGGCTGCAACACACTGGATGATGGTATTAAGTGGGAACCACACTTCTAGAGAGCGTCTTCATGAACAATGTGAATTATGGAAAGGAAAAGCTATTTATAAAATTTGTGGATAATAAAGCTGAGAGGGACTGCAAGCATTTTGGAGAGTAAGCTTAAAATTCAAATAATCATGATAAATTGGTGAAATGAGTTGAGACTGATACAATAAAATTCAATAACAACACCTGCAAAACACTACGGGAAACTGAAATGCACGCATCATAGAATCATAGAATCATAGAATGGCCTGGGTTGAAAAGGACCTTAAAGGTCATCTAGTTTCAACCCTCCTGCTCTGGGCAGGGTTGCCATGCACTAGAGCAGGGCTGCCCAGAGACACATCCGGCCTGATGACATGGGAAAGAAATGACTATGTAACTACACTGAAAAAAAAGGATCTGGGAGATAGAAGAACCACAAACCGGACACAAGTCAACAGTGTGCTGTTGTTGTAAAGAAGGTAAATCTAATTTGGGGATGTATTACTAGGAGTGTGGCATATAAGAAGGCACGTATCCTGGTCTACAAGGAACCACAGAGCCCTCTGCTTGAGTTCAGTTTTCAGTAGCACACTTTCAGAAAACACAGATAAACCAGAGAAAATGCAGAAGATGACAGTAACAATGAAATGGTTTAGAAAAAGTCAAACTATAAGAAGAGATTGAAAGAACAGAATACTTATAGGCTGGAAAAGTCAAAAGGGAGAGTAAGATCAGCATCACTGCTGTTCTGTGGTCTGACACAATCTTCATGGCTCAGCTGACTCCTCCTGAGTCTGTCTCATTTGTTTGTCAGTTAAAAAATAAATAAAATAATAATTTAGACTACATTCTTCCATATCACCAGCAAACCAATAGCTGAGAGAATTAAAATTGAAATACCTCATTTGCTTTGACAAGACAACTGTCCCATATTTAGACTTTTGCACATAAATCCTAATTTCTTTCAACTCTTCTTAATAACCTTGTGCTTATAACATGTAAATTAATCTGCCTTTGTAAAAGCAGAACTAAGCATCATCACTGAGATTTTCAGTACATGATTTATTAACTGGGTCTTTTATGAGCATAAGCTGCTCTGTAATTTTTAGGATTAGATACTTGATAATACACTTGATCCTTAAAATATGCAAGATAAAAGTGAAAGTAGAGCCTGTTATCAGGAAACTATTCTAAATCAGCTCCAAAATCATATCAATTGGAATTTCTCATCTGATTTCCACTTTGCAGCTACCTTACTCCCATAGTACCATAAACAAATTGTGTATTTTCACAGAAGTAACCTTGCTCATTAGTGATACTTGTAAGTTCCTTACAAGATATGAGGTACATGGTAATAACCCCCACTTCTTATCAACTTTTTCAGTAAGTAAGGTATTTCAGCTGGGAGATCATATTCCCGTATTCATGTTAGAAAATGAAGATGGAGGAATGGCATCACATCATCCTGTATGCAATGACCTAGATGTAGAATTGAACCTTTTTTCAGTAAGGATAAAGTCAAAAGGAACGTGTTCTTTGTTCAGGTATGGATCAGATAAACACTGGAAAATGTGCAGATCAAACTCCAGGTGCTAGACATGGACAATCTGCAAAGCTAACTGTTCGGTCAGGTAATGGTTTTCTCTTCAGATATTTTAGGGTAAGCCTGTATTTTCTTTTCAGTTTTGGTTTTCCTTTGTGGGAAAGAGTGTCTTCTGGTTTCACAATATACTTGACATGCAGACAAGTCTTCTTCCTACCTTCTGGACATCTGATTAGGACAGAGTGGGGACCCACTAAGACATGTGAATAAGAACTGGAAAGTTATTCTAGAATTTTTGAAGTAATTTTTATTTATTTATTTATTTATTTATTTGTATTGTTGTTCTTCTCTGAGCTGCTTTCTGGTATGGCACATCTAGCACATCTTTATTATTTGGTAGGGAATCCAAGGTAGACAGATGAATAAGTAATTAGAGAGAAAAAAACAGTAAGGTAATTGTTTCTAATGGAGGGAGGGGAAGATGACAGAGGGTGGGTAAAGAAGGTGGATATCATAAATGCTCCTAAATCAGGTTGTTCCTTTTCTGATAATCAAGGATTCTCCTATCCATAGTTACCAGTGCAGTGAGCTCCACATTTTATGAGAATTTGAAACATATAACCATGTTGAAGGAGTGAAACAGCTCTTGAAATAATGCAATGTTATCAGTTCCCAAGCGGAAAGCCCACAGTGAAAGGAAGAATGTTAGGAGGAATCAGGCTGGATCTTGCCTGGTGAGGCTCTTGCATCTCTGTGACCAAGGTCCAGTCAATAGTGAGGCTAAGCATGGATTCCCAGTAGGCACACGTATGCACTTCATGTCTGGCCACAAAGATAGCACACGCAGTATTCACAGAAACACAGACAGCAGCTGGGCTTAGACTCCCAGTCTGCCCAGTAAATGTCTCATGTAACCCCCAGTATCCTCAGCTAATAGCACCTGGGAACATATAAACCCCAAGCATCCCAACTAGCAAACTATTCAAACATAAACAGCCCTCCCATTATCCCTTTATTTTCCCCACTTCCTCCTCTAGACATCCCATAATAAGTCTTGTGCAATCCTGAAATGATCTTCCCTTGTAGCCCACAATGTGCTCCATACCCCTAGTCAGCAATCCCACCCTCAACAAAAAGTTAATCGAGCATTGACTCGTCTAGATCGACCCTGGGGCTGAGGGTCTCCTCCTCCAAAAGCCCTGACAGGGCATATACAGTGCCTTCCTTCCTCTGAGTCCTTAATTTGGGTTCCCCACCAGACATTGGGCCCCTGTGTTCCTACAGGAACCTGAAGATAGGTCTGTGATGGTGCTGGGAGTAGCAGTGACAGGGTATTTATCTGGGATCTCTCATCTACAGTTGCCTCTTTGTGCTCCTTTTTGCACAAGCAGACCAGCTTTTATCACATAACCAAACAGAGGGAAGACAGTCAGTGACCATGTTCAGAAATGGGAAGGAGGTAGGCAATTAGGCAGGAGAGAACAACATTCAGGAGGGAAAGGAGATTGCAGAAGTGGTGAAGGTTCTTCAACAGAAGCAGAAGAAAACAGATAGATATTTAGGGATTTGGTTTAGTTTTGAAAACAGAGAAAACATCTATCCCCCTGAGAACATTTATGGGTTGAATAGATGCCTGCTTGCTTTCCTATAACATGCAATGGGAAGAAGCTCAGACTGCTGAGTGTTACTCACCCTAGTTACTTCTCTAAAGATTTGATTGGGATTGGCAAAGCAAAATACGGAAAAAAAAAAAATAAAATAAAATTCTGAACCATTACTTGAAAATAAAATGTGGGACTGTGATATTTATACAACATGGGAGATTCCCTACAGCTCACACTAAAGAAAACCAGTCAGATGTTTGCCAATTTATGCATGCCTCATGACATGGCTCTTTGCAGCATTTTATATGTAATGGAGGAGAAGCCTGTACAAGTGAAAGGCAAACAAAGGAAGGTGTAATAGAAATAGACATTTTGAGCAATTGGAGAGGGAAAAGTTGTCAAGATCATTTTGTCTTTTTTTTTTTTTTTCTCTATATTAATCTTCCCTTTTTTCTCATAACACACCCTATGAAAATGCTAATGGAAGTGTTGGGGATTTTGTTGTTGTTGTTTTGTTTTGTTTTGTTGTTTATTTGTTTTTAAATCTTGTGAAGTCTCCATCCCTGAAGATTTTTAAAACTAGTCTATGAAGATCTGAGTAACGTGGTCTCACCTCAGACCCTGTTTTGTGTTGGAGGTTGCACTAGAGGATTCTTCCAGCCTGAGTTGTCCTGTGGTTTTGTGATCCTCAAAAAACTTGGTACATCAGCAAGTTAATTTTAATATCTGAAAGCAGCCAAGGCAGCAAGCAGATTTTGGAAAGTTTGTAAGCATATCATATCTATGGATGTCTCTTTCTGCAGACAATCAGTTATGACTGTGACATAGGCATTCCACATGGATGCATGGCATAGAGGTTTGGGGTGTTTTTTCCTCAAGAACTTTTGAATTTGAACCAAAGAGTATGTTGAGCCTCAATCCAAATTATCTTAGAATGTCATTTTTGTGACATCTGTCACAATATAAATGTCATCACAGTATGATACAAAAAGGTGAGTTTTGGGGAGGAGTCATCCACTCAGAGGAGCTGTAAACCTCTTTATCATACAGTGATGAGGCAACAGATCCTGGACATGTACCCAAAGCTCTTCTCTTGACAATCCCCTAGGAGCAGATTCTTGATTTTTGAGGCTGCCATAACAGTGTTGTTGCAAAGTTCATATTTGTATTATTTTTCAGATCATTGTGACCTCCCTGGGATGGGCTCTTCTGTCAGCTAAACCTACTTTCCTCTATTCAAGCAAAAATAATGTTATGACTGACTGCTGGGGGGAACAATGCCTATATCAAGGAGCATTCAAATATGGTGATGGTGGAATTGCCACTTCCCATGGCTTCCTATTTAGTGTATTGGATAAGAAGAAAAAGTTCACAGTGATGTGGTGAAACAGTGCTGAAATAGTGTGTAAAGAAAGCTGAGAAAGGTGTATTCATGAAGTAACTCTAAATGCTTCTTAGGAACTGTTTCACCAGCAATAGGAAACACAAATGAAAAGCTGTAAACAACTCCTCACTGCAGCTAAGTAAAGCTCAGATGTAAATAAAACTATGCTCCTGCTGTCCCTACTTAATTTGGTTAGGTCATAGCATGCTGTTTGTGAATAGTTCATATTTTTATTCCAACTTTCTTTAGTCCTACCTTAAAAGTCTCTGTAAATGTGGAAGAGAATCCAAGAGATATAAAACAATGAAAGAATTAAGAACAATAGGAACAGTTACTGACAAAAACAATGTCCTTTCCATAAATAAAGCATTATGAGTATTGACAGGAGCAACAAGACTTACTGCGTACAAGATTCTGATTTCCATTCAGGCGAGAAATTGATGCCCTTTAAAAGCATCCGTTCATGACATGGGAGAAAAATCTCACTATGCTGAACATTCAGCAGCTGGTGGGATGCTCAAATGTCATGCTTTCTCTGTTAGAACATGAAAGCCTTGAAGAGTAAATATATTAAAAGTAACATAGAGTTAAGGAGTGTTTTGTGGTGTGGGAGATTTATACTTCTTAATGTTGTCCTGAGAGCAAGGTTATTCTTTCCATTTGAATTATGGCCATGGCAATTAAGAGCTATGAAACAGTTGAGGAAGCTATGAAACAGTTGAGTGAATAAATATATGCACCAAGAACACTGCCTTAGTTGGAAAAGCATACCTTTTTTTTTTTTTTTCTAGAGGCTCTTTCTTGTCTTATTACGAATCATTTCAATTGGATGGTTGCAGTAGTACAGAACTTTCTTACAATGATATGGAATGCCTTTATGGTTGCCTGTCAATATGTGTTTTTCATTGCTCTTCTTCAAAGAAAGTATATTATCTATTAATATATATAGAAGGATTTTGCAAAGACAATAGTGAGTTAAATGTATATATATTTATATATATATAGGGACTTAAAAATAGTAGAAGATGAACATATAGAACATTAAATACATGGATGTAGATCATGAATCTATTTCATACACTGGTTTTTAGTCTTTGTATGTTAATTTCCCACTCAGAATCTTATGCGTGTTTTAAATCCTGTCAAATTAGACAATTTTACAGCTTTCTAGAGGCAAATTTTTTCTCTAGCAATCTGAAATTTATATTAAATATGAGTGGATCAAATAATGGTACATATTTTGTTGGTCAGTTGTGTTAATTATTAATATATTAACATACATTAAAGTACATCAGTTCACATCTCCTGGACTGAGGATATTAAATATTGCTGGGTAAATGAACATTAATTGGAATTTGGAATTGGAATCTCATTTCTAATGTTTTTATGAAAGAAAACAGGAAACTGTAGTGATTATGTAGCAAAAAAATCCCCATTTACTTGTTAAACATTTTAAGAGATTCAATAGTTTTCTTGCTCTTAATATTTAAAGAAATAATAAAAGACATCTGCCTTAATGTTTTTGGCTACCCAGCTGATTATTAATGGTTATAGGATTTAAAAATGTCTGCCAATCTACTAAAGTGCTAAGTGACATTTAGTGCATGCAAATAGTGTCCACAGATCACTGTGTGCTTCTGTCGAACAGTAAAGGGTCATCTCAGAAGTGAAAACTGAAAAAATCATGTTCATTCTACCCTTGGGGATAAATCTGCCAGAAAAGTATGTTAATGATGACTGCTTTGAAATACAAACATCCATACAATAGAAATTTGCAAGATCCACTGCAAATATATATATATGAGTTGGAAAACACTTTCTGATTAATGGCCAAACCCCAAGGAATTAGTCCAGTTTGTAATGCTTATTAATGCTACAGATTTTCCTCTAGCCCTGGAAAGGCTGACTAGAACCATATCCAGCACATGGACGATAGGAAAATACTTCCAATATATCCTCAAAAAATTGTGTAAAAAATACATAGCACTGAGTACCCACATACAAATACTCCTACTGATTCTCATATCTAACACAAGATCTCAGTGAGGACCATCCCCAGTTTACCGGTAAGGTATGGCACTGTACAAAGCATGTGTATGGTGGGAAGGACTCTAATTAGTGTGATAGGACTTTTTGTTAGCTAAACACACTCATTAATTCTGCTATCTATCTGTTCTATGAAGTCAAAAGCATGATCTTCTGAAAGAGCTTTCTGCAAGTATACGCCAAAGTTAATCATAGGGAGCCTCCTTTCAGAGCGGCTGCACCAGCTCTCAGGCACCAAAGAAACTTCTGCATCACTAAGGATAGAATTTTTTCTTGTGGAATGCATTCCACATGCTGGAGTACACTCCACAGAGATATCGCACCACCTACAAAGCACCCTAGAAGCAGCAGAGTCCCAGGGTGAATGCAGAGAAGTAAACTCTGACACTCAGATGTATGCCTGGATCTATATAGTGCACACAGTGATTTAGATCAGTCATTGACTGTAAATGCATATTTTTATGGAAATACTTTTAAACTGCTGGATATGTTTTTAGAGGACTGTGTTTATTTTATTTTAATTTTTGTGGTGGAAGGATGGCATTTGGCATATTGCATCTGATACATTTTATAGATTAGATTAGGTAAGGGTTGATTTCATTGTCACAGAAAATCACAATTTAAGTGCAAGTCTCTATGCTTTCTTCTTCAGGGACATAGAGTGCTATTTAATTGGTTTGTGTATTGCTTGCTGATTTTTGATACTTTAATAAAACCATTTGGCATTACTGTGGTTTCCCATTTTTTTACAATTAAGCAGACTACAAGTCTTTAATACAAATACAGAACTTTATTAAACTTGCGAATATATGCAAGAAGAAACCCTGCATCACTGCAGTCCAACCTGCTGATTGTTAACAAGATGTAGAAGGACTTTTAAAATTATCAAACAATGAAACAATGTTTAATCTAAAAATATTTTTTTTAAGTGTTAATTAAAACTAAAGCACAGCTTGTAAATAACATTTTAAAATTTGCTGCAGGCAAACTCAATGGCAGTGATCTATTTTATTCCATGCTCCTACCTTTTCTCTTATGCACAATGTGCAGTCATCCCAGAGATTAATAAGTGAGGAGTATTTCCTCTGTTCCTCTTGTAGTTACTTGAGCTCTACATACCCTAAAATATGTGAATGTAGCCAGTAAATTCCATATCTGGCTACTTGCTTGTACCCTACCTAGTGGATTTACCAATACTGTATAGTAGTAACCTTCCTAATTCTCTTTGCTCATATTTTGAAAATTTGTGAGGAATCCAGAGCCAGGGAAAATCCAATTCATCTGCAAAAGCTGACATTCCAAGGTGTTGTATGGATAGAACAACCAGAAAAAAAAATCTCAGCCTGAGATGGAAACTAATCATATTTTGTTGTGCCTTTCAGCTGCAGCAGGCTATATATAGGTGTCTTTAGGTCATTTGGATTGGTCCATTTTTTATTTTTTTTTTTTAGGCTGCCTAGTTTAAGCTGAGAGGCTTGACTTGCACTGGTATGATGAAGGACTACCACTCCTGCATAAGTCAAATGAGACAGTCACATGCCTGCTCGATAGCTTGTGAAGACTTAAGTCTTCCTGAGGCTGTTCCAGAAAACAATATGCCATATGAGGCTGATCCTAAAAATAAATTATCAATAACGTTGAGATTATCTCTGAAGGGAGCAAAACCCATGTGCTTGCACAAGGACATGTTGAATCAAAGGCTGTGATGAAAGCATCCTGAGCACCTGCTCTCCTTTATAGACCTCTGCTCCACAAACCTGTTCAGGTTTCCATGCTCTCACTACTCTCAGGTCATGAAGAGAATGTGTTCTGCATCTCTTTTTAATACCTCTTTGAAGATTTGAATGTCAGCACCGTACTCAGGCTTCAGGGCAGCATATCTAGTCCATCTGATCTCAGAGGACCTGGAAAGGAAAAATCCAACGTTTTTCTTTTAAAGGAAAGTATTCTCCCTACTTTTTTGTACCGTACATACCACACTGAGCAGGTGAGACTTTCACAGGGAAGACAAGGTGAGGGTGCACAAAGGAATTCAGGTCAGCAGCCACTGTCTAAACTAAATAAACCTAGCTGTAAGGATATGGCTGAAATCTAAGAATATCTGGCTTGTAAGGATATCTGTTTAACAGCTATTCAGCATATTAATAAATAAATAAATAAATAAATAAAAATAAAAAAAAAGAGAGAGAAAAAGAGAGAGAGAGGGAGAGACATGGGAAAAGCAGTGGATTAAACATGGACATATGTCAAGTTTAAAGAACAGTACATAATTGAGATCACACTAAAAGCCAGAGCTCTCATGTCTGACTGATGGACCACTGAAGGAACTGCTCAGACATGGCCTCATGACCTTGGTCATGTTCAACCAACACTGTGTAAGTGATAAGCAAGGGGGGGAAAAAGATAATTATATGAAAGTGCAAACTCTGGGATATTTCAGTGGGACTATGGAACCAAGCTAAGCTTACTAAAATTTATTTCAAGGGGATTGCACGAGCCTATGTTACTTTAGGGATGTCAGGAAAAGGGAGAGAGAGATCATAAAGGACAGAGGAGAAGGCATTGGAAAATGGGAGAGGGGTGAGGATACAGGGGGTAGTTATGTGCAAGCTGATTTCTGGTCAATACACTTGCCTATCCAAGTCTGATTACCACTGCTTGGAAAGCCCCAGGGTCATAGACTGTAACTGGGTAGGGGATCAGTGTCCAAGAAAGGATATTAGACTGACTTAAAGTCCACACTATCAATCAGAGGACTATCAGATGTGTTAGTGACTGGAAATTGGGAGACTGAGGGTGTATGTAGGCCCCACTAGCAAATTTCAATCCTGATCAGAGAGGAAGGAGAGATTTGGCGGTTTGTGTTGTGCATGGTTATGTGCATGCTTTGTTTCTAAGTAGGTCTCCAAAGGCACCAGTCTCCATTCTGCATTAAGCTGTGTGGCTGGCCATGTTTGTATTGTGTGTACATTTGTATTTTCAATTTGTATGTTCATTTTGTAGCCTTACTACACACTGATCTTGGAACTGGGACAAGCAGCAGACATGTATGTCAGACTGGGAGGAGAAACCCCATGTGTTTAAAGACTCAGGATCTAACTTCCCTTAACACTAACAGAAGACCAGCTTCAAAATACAAGGTCTTCTGGAGGCCAGTTTTGCATGCATACACCAATGCAACTTTATGATAAGGAGAAACCTGTCACTGCTGGGGATCTGCCAGCATTAAGGTGAGCCAGAAGAGTTCCCCAGTCCACAGCCAAGCTATACAGGCTACTCTGTGTGTGGCCACAGACATTCTCCGCAGATGACCAAGCCGGTCATTGCTGCCTGTAGTGATTGGATCAACAGGGAACCTGGATTTGAATAGAAATCCTACCAGTTGTGCTGAAAATATCAGGACTCTTTCCCTCCCCCACAGAAGAAAAAGATAATGCAGTCTAGTTTCATTAAAACTGCAAAACATATAAACATAATGAAAGGGTTATTGAAAAAAAAAGATGCAAAAAAAAGGAAAGAAAAAAAGAAAAAAGAAAAAAAAAAAGATTCCTTTATTACTATTACAATATAAAATAAGAAATAAAAAATAAAGGATTAAAAAAAAAAAGAGAGAGAGAGAGAGAGAGCTCAGCTTGTACACATGTAAGGGTAGATTTCAAAAAAAAAAAAAAAAAAAAACAGGTTTGTTTATCACCATGTTATTGATGGGAGTACAGTGTAGTATGACAGAGCAACTCCCACATCACGTGGTCTGGACCACAGTTCCCATTACACCTACCCCTGATCAGATCTCTGAGAAGTAAATCAGCTCATGCTGCTTAGCAGATTACTGTTTCTGCTCACACTAGCTCACTGAGAGCTGGCTTAGGCATCTCTACAGTCTGCTGTTTAGATGCCCCAAAGTGCACACAGATCAGCGCATGCTGAAGTCTTTAACTCCTCAGTTCACACTCTTAAGTATACCCACCACATTTTTTTTATTGGAAATGTGAATGTAGCATGTTGACATTCTAAGTCTACAAGCACCAATATTTCAAACAAACTCTTTTATGCACTTAGTAGTTGATCCACAGCCCACTAGAGACAATGGGAAGACTGCCATTAACTTCACATCAGGCTCATAAAAAATGAGGCAGATAAGTCCCATTAATGTTAATGAGAGTCATGCATATAAATCACCTAACCACTAATGAAAAAATAAACCTTTTTCTGTTCTGCTTTTTACACAGCTTCCACAGTCTGTGATGTTCACACTCCTCCAACAGCATTTTGAAGACAAAAGGTTTTCCAACAGCCACATCTTTCCAGAGATTTTGTTTTATGTCAACATGAGTCAAGCTTCATGTAGACAGAATACATGCAGTCATAACTATGCAGTCATAAAACAATTCTGTTTTTATATGGTTATGAATGGGCTTAAAATTCAGTGAAATCATTTCATATAAGTCAAATAATTATTTCTCATTTTTGTTAAGAATGTACACTAACGGTACTTGTTTTTCTTTTCAATTCACATACAAAAACAAACATTATTTTTTCTAAATTTGCATTTTAATTTAAAAAAAAAAAAGTTATTTTCCTTTTTTTATCCCATCCTCAAAAATGATGAGTTTTCACTCCCATCTATGATTGCTTCACATTACATACAAAATACCTTGCCCTACAAAGAAGACATATGCAGACATCCAGGGACAGAATTACAGTGGTGTAAAACAGGTCCTATTTGTTTTAGTTCACTTTTCCTCTTTACACAGAGGGTCAGTCCTGAGTAGGCCAGATAATATTAGACCACATGTCATATCACTAATTTTGCCCTAATATATTAGTATGTAGTGGGCTTTTTTGTGGCTTCTAAAGCTTTTTTTTCACTTATTATTTACACACACACACACAAGTAGTTTATGAATTTTTATTTCTATAAATATATATGAACTTTTAAAAATAAACTTTACATATATGTATATATATATATATAGAAGGTAAAAATATATTTTGTGCTGTAACTTCACTAACATTTAAATTTGAGAGGAATTTTAATAGCATTCCAGAGGCTGCATTTTCTCATACATTCAATAATGATGGATGGTCAACACAAATTGCAGGAAAAAGGAGTTATCATTAACAATTTATCACCAGTGGGAGATATTAGGATTCTAGAAAGCACTGCAAATGGATTTTTAGTTTTCAAGACTAGACTGCAACTGCTTTGCTCCACCAGGTTAGTCTTTCTTTGGCTCCTTATCCTTAACTTGTTAATGTGGCACATTAATTATAGCCTCTCATATGCTCATTCTTTCAGGTCCCTGTGTCTGGAAATGTTGCCACTCAAATAGCAAAGTGCAAGCTTTCCATCATTCTAATAGTTAAATAATGGCAAGGCTATTCAATTGAAACAGCATGAAAGGTCACCTTGACAATACCCTGACTGGTAAAAAGTAGCTTAAGGCATCACAGCTTTTTATTGTGAACGAGTCGACTGAGTTTATGACTATTCAGGATATTTTAATATCTTTCCAATTTGACACAAAGAAAGAAATGCCATTTTGGAACTGCTGCAGACAATCAAAACATCAAATATAAACACAGTATTTACAAAGTATGCTTTTGACCATATTGAGCAACAACAAAGCGGGGCCTGGATGGTGTCTGAACAAATGATAAAGCTTTTCAAATGGCTGGCACAGGTAGACAGCATGAAATTTAAAACTAAACAAAAGTCCATAAGAAGCTTTAGTCACCAGTAAGGTTCTCAGAAAGCTCTGTTTTGGGGATTTAAGGAGCAAAGGCATGGAATAGAGACCTTGTACTGAGAGGATTGTCATTTGCCTTTCTTAAATTGTCTTAGGTATGTTTTATGATAGGACAAGGGAAGGAATGGTATTCACGTGTTGCTCTGTTGGAGGCAGGACCAAGACTACATAATTCCCAAAATTCCCAGACTCAACACAGCAATATGATATCTGGTAAAACTGTAAATCAGATTCTAGTTTTTTGTCACCTGCTTCTTTTTTTTCTTACCTGAGGCTTTGATTTTTCATATGCTCTTTCATCTACATGTTCAAATGAACACAAAATCTTGTGTTTCAGTAGGGATATTTGCCAGCATGTGTGCACACTCATGCACACATGCCTCCATTGCAAATTCTACCTAAACAGCCATTTTGTCTCTCTTTTTAGAAAGGCAACAACCTATATAGAAACATCCTGTGGATGTATCTGACATTTTTAAGGCATGAAGAGTCAAATTTTAAGAAATGTCCACACTCTTCCACTCTGTCCTTCCAAAATTCATTTAGGTATGATGTGATTCAGCTGCATGCTCTAAGACATTTGTCACAATAGTTTCTTTAGGAGCTGGGTAACAACGTTTGCAGAAGCATTTCTGTAGGTGATAGCCATATTTTACCAACCACAGCAGTAAAGTCACAGTGTTCCCAGACATGTGTCTATCCAACTCCAACCTGTCCACTGGACAAGTTTTGCTAGTGCCCACTTCCACTTCTGGAACCTTTGACAATACCCCAGATGCTTCCTATTGAAATCAGCTTCATGGTCAGCAGTGAGTGAAAAATCAGAAAAAAAAAAAAAATGCCATAAAACAAGAAAGACTCAAGTATAATTTTAAAAAGCACCACAAAATTCTGCATATAATGATTGAATTCAAGTATTATTAGCTTATATTTCTTTAATTTAACAATAAGGATAAATAATTAATTTCTAATATTCAGTAGTCATTTATCTCCACACTGGATATGGATCCCCATTCATCAATGAGCTGAGCTGAATGAAGGGAACTTTTTTTCTTTTTCTTTTTCTTTTTCTTTTTCTTTTTCTTTTTCTTTCTTTTTCTTTTTCTTTTCTTTTCCTTTTCTTTTTCTTTTTCTACTTTTTCTTTTCCTTTTCCTTTCTGTTTTTCATCTTCATTTTTCTATTTTCTTTTTTTCTTTCTTTTTTTCTTTTTCTGAAAAAAAATAGTCCTTAGAGTTGTTGTTTTGACACTCAATTCACAAACCCACTGTCAAAGACCTGCTCTTGCCAAAAGATTTGTGTAGGTGGAACTTTGACTTCTGGTCATTTCTATTAGCCAAAAGAAATTACACGTCTATGGTTTAACTAAATATTTGGAAAATAATATAGAAAATACAAAGCTAACTTTAAATTAACAGCAAAATTCCCACTACTAAGGTCAGGCTTTATCCCATCATATATTTCGGTGCTCTCAGATAACATCTCCATAAATGTTGACTTCCTGATGAAGTTGGAAGAATGAGTTTGGACTTTCTCCACTAAGTTTGCCTGTGCACAGAGGTCTTTTATAATATAAATTTAAATATACAATCTGTTTTACAATGTTTTCCATCATCTCTTCTCTCCATATGTTCTCCCACTAGGAATCTAATGAGTTCTACATATGAGGGATGACAAGGGAATATGCCTGAGAAATAATTTGAGCAATTACGGCATATGGAGGCATTGTTTTTGAGTCGCTTTTGCCATGAACATTAGGCAGAGCATCTGGGACCAAATTCTGTCTACCTGCCCATGGACATTAGCAAAATCATCACCTTCCATTTGTAAATTCTGCTTAGGTAATCTGCCATACAGATAGGACCATTTCATCAGCTTTATGATCAGAGAGCATATTGAAACACAGACCATTTATAGTTGAAAAAAAAAGAAATGTTCCTATTCAGACAGAACAGTTTGAGCTGGAAACCATTTTAAAAGCTAATGATAGAGACACATCATCTCTACTCTTTTCTCCAAGAACTACACAAGTGGCCTGTGTTCATTTCCAGGCCGCTATTTATGAAAGAAATTTTTATGTTCATTGCAGAAGTTTTGTAAGAATTGAATGGAGCTAAGGAGAAAATGTCTCAAGAAAAATAAGATGAACAAAACAAAAGAGACTCAAGCTCTAAATCAGTAATAGGAAGAGTTGTACTATGTACACCCAAATATTGACAAGGCATCCGGGATTAATCATAAAGAGAGAAGAAGAGAAAAGAAAAACTCCTTTATATAGAAACATGGTGACTAGAGCAACCAGTATACATTTTGTAAGTTCTTGATATGAAATCGAAATACTAAGACAAAAGGCAGAAGAATTTAAAATCAGTTTTCATCATGTTTGTTCTAACAGTAAGGAGAAAAGGCATCAAGAGAATCAAACAATATGCTGATATGGGATAAACTTGAAACTCCTCCTACTCATCATTTCCAATATAAAACTTGTATTGCCTCAGCAATACAGGTAATATCAGAATTTTTAGATGTGTTTTTTTCCCATGGTGCAGTTGCAGTAATTAAGCCAAGCCATAAATCTCAAACTACAGTGTCTTTAGGGCACAGGGGGGAGAGAATAGCCCTGTTGTAGAAAATCTAAATAGAATGTTATAGTTATGAATATAAATCCAATTTAAAGATTTTAATATGGAACTTTAATGGTGAAGGTTACATATGGGCAATAATTCTTCTATTACTAAAGTTATTTCTTGAACTTGGTTGGGCAATAACTGTTTTCAGAGCTAAAAAACAGCTATATTTCACATCTATATGTTCAGTCACAGCTAATATTGATTTGATTACTGATATTTAGCCAAGAAAATATATGAGCAAGGAATAAATGGATTTCTCTTCCCATTGCCCCATAACATCACCTGTGTGGTAGCAAGGAGGAACTGAAAATAGAGGGAAGGCTGTTTAATCATTAATCTCAATAGGCACATGATCTTTAATAAACTTGTTCATTCAGAATTTTCTGAGCAAAATATTGAACACTCTCAACTCCAGCTGAAGGCCTTATCCAAACCTGGCTGGAATCACCAAGGCACCATGCCATTTATTTAGTCTGGTTTTGGAGCAAATCCTGGGGACAGAAGACAGACCTTTCTACCACTGTGGAGAACAGACCAAAGGACCTTCTACAACCACCACACAAAGCCCCAGCTTGGACTTCCACATGATGCGACCAGTATGCAGAATCCACATCCCATAACCCACATCTCTGGTGATGAAAACATACTACAATGGTTTTGCCTAGCCTGGCATCCCACTGGCAGAAGTCTGACAAAGAAGAACAGAATAATTTCCTTATAAAATAGTTCCCAGCTGTCACTAGCAATGGTCCTCCTGCCAGATGGTCTTCAGTTAGTTTTGGATTAACAGATGTTGGAAAAACACTTTCCATCACCTGTCAATTAAAAAAAAAAAAAATGTTGTGGAAAAATCAGCCTTTTTATATACTACCTCTCGTGATCACTACATAACAAGTGCATATGAATACAGAAGATTCAAAACAGCCAGCCATGGAAGACAATTTTTCTAAAATATTTGCAATGACCAACTGTAAAGTGGTAGCTGAAAATTATGTAACATCTTATGGAAACAAGTTCAAAGATGTAATTTGGAAATATTTTCTCATGCTATAAAAGAATAAAAAAAATATTATCAGGACACAAACTGTGTTATGAAGACTAACCAAGTGATTAGGTAATTGTCATTATTCCATTTAATACCACTGAAACCATGAGAAATCATTTAGTTCAGGTATGAGCTACCTATCTATTGGCAGAAAGAAACTATTAAGAGATTAAGGCAACTTTGCTGTTATAGAGCCAAACTATGTTCCCTTATGTTGGTTAACAACAGATTTGTAAAATTCAGGCCATGAAGCTGGAGGTACTAAATCAACAGAAAACGATGCTAATCACTTTTTGTTGTTGTTACAGACATCCATGCATTATCTGGATAGCTATAAAAGCCAGCCTTTCAATCATAATGTGGAAAAAACAACAACAGCAACAAAATTGTTTATATTTTTATGAAACCTAACAAAATATCAAGCTTTATAATACAATTTTAGTTTCAGAACAGACCTATCTGATGCCATTTTTTAAATGGTTTTTAAGCCCTATTTTATATTTATTAGATCCAGTTTGGAAATTTTTTCATTAAGACTCGTATCAAGATTTCCTTTTTGTTTAGTTGAACTAATCCAATGCATTTCATTTCAAAAAGCTTGAACAAAGCAGTGAATTTTCTTTCCCTGACAGTGCATTGCCATATGGAACTGCAAACTGGGACCACATAATCTCCTGTGATTCAGAGCTCTTGATGATTACTAAATTCGAAAAGGTAACATGTATTTTCCTTTGATTATTATGCTTGATCATCTTTGTCATCAGATGAAGCTGGGTACCTCAAATAATCTAGGAAGTAGAATATAAGGAATTAAACATAAAATAAATTGAAGCAGAATTAATCTCCAGATTCCTGTGATATGAATACTCATAACTGATCAAGACACACATACTCTGTCCAAAGACAGACACTGTATACTAAAACAGACACTGTGGACATCTGAACTTTCCAGCTTGCTCTGAGATGGACCACTAGAGATCAGTGTTGAACTGGTTTGATTGCTTTTTAACAGTTCAACAAATTAAACTGAAACATTACCATTTCAAGAATATCTACCATGTTATGTTGATACTGAAAAGGTGTAAATTCGAATTTTTCAGGAATTTTGTGGGAAAAAAAAAGAAAAAAGAAAAACAAAACAATAATTGTATTTAATCTTGTCTGAAAACAACAATATGCTCACTTGAATTCCCCATGATGATGCTAGAACAGTTGCATTTGATCAATTTCCTTTGGAGAAGGACCTTTCAAAGTGGTGGGAGATATTCCCAGCCCTAGTGAAGAAATACAAATTAATATAACCCTTGAGATTCCTACTTATTGACAAAAGGTATTTTGTTACATGGGTAAACAGAATAGATCTTCAAAGCGAACATCCATTAGGTTACTCTATTTTATATCACAATTTTATTCACTTGTCATGAATATTCACAACAGTAATCTACTGCAGATAATCTATTCAGTATATTTGAAAATCCATTTATTTTTGCTTATTGATATGCATGTGTTACACTTGTATATAATACAATATTGTCAATGTTGGTTTAGGAACAAAGAACCAAAAACAAATATTGAGAAGCATGATGCAGATTTTTGACCAAAGACAGGCCATATCCAGATTTTACAAAATAGCACATTTATACTTTGTACCGTCTCAATCTTTTTAAGATGCTACCTTCTGTACCGCACCTGCTAGCACAAATCCATACAATATTAATCCATCCTAACATACTGAGATACCTAGTTGCTGCTACAGTTTATCCTAATTAAAATTTAATCAGAAAAAAAATCTTTCTCTGACAACTTTTCTGATTATTTTTCAGCTGAATGATAGAATATACTTCTCAATTTTATTCTGAACAATCATTTATTTTATTTAACTCTCCTGTGCAGTAATATAACAGAGGTAATGAAACGGTTTGGGAACAGCAGGGGATACCATGGGAGGCAGAGCACTCCAGGGTGTTCATCCATCATGGAACTTAATATAAAACTACCTAGCCATGTCAATGGATTGTAATGATAAAATTGTTTCTCTCTTTTTCTGAGAGTCTGGTAACCACACCGGACTTTTAAATAAGCTTGACCCTATATATATTTTGACTACCACTAAGTGTGTGTGGTTTTCATTTAATGCACCAAAGCATACAGTCAGAACTCCCTTACTCTGTAAGCCAGCATGCTCATACAGTGTCACTAAAAGGAATTGCCAAATTTCTGTTCTATCAACATTACAGATGACACAATATACATTAAATGGAGTATAAAATTATACATTCTGTAATAACTTAGAAAAAAGCTCATAGATGCTTAAGGCCTTTAAATACTGAGGATTTTTTTTTATGTAACGACACATCACAAAGTTCAAAAAATTGCTACTAAAATAGAAAAAAAAATAAATGTGAATTTGGCATGGATCAGGTATGAATTGAATGACAGTAAGCAAGCAAAATACTCATGAACTGTGAATCTGGGAGGGCACTAGGACTTTTTTCCTTTATACCAAAGAGAGTGAGCAGACATCTACATAAGCATCCAACAGTACTTAGTTTCAAGCAAGAGATTTTATTTTTTAATAAAAAGAGAAAAATTCTGAATGATTACCATCTAATTTCATAATTGCAAACCTCATTTACAACCCTGCCTACCTTTACAAAAGGGGATGAAATACTGTCTTTGACTGCTTACCATGAATTTCAATGAATTAAAGGTTACGAAAGTAAAGTACAGGAACACTCATCTCCTTCAAACTAAATTGAAATGTATATCTTAAAGGTATAAAATGCCTTATAATGGAAGTGGTAATTGAGTTTTGACCACTACTTTTTTAACTGCCAAAGAGCTGCAGTAGTTGGTTAGCCTTAGGGAAACATGTCAACCTGACTATACATTCTAATATGACTGATGTATTCAGATAACTATTACTTGTCAACAATAATTATTAACAATGGATATATATTTCCATTCCTATAACAAAAGCAACTTCAAGATGTTGAAATATGTACCCTTCAGAGCTCCGAGATTAGAATACAAATAAAAATGTCTAAAACTGTGCCATGCCAGAGGACAAATTCTGCAACGGAAATTTATTTAAAGCGGTGTGCAGTCCCACCAGCAATCTGAATGGTGGACCAGGGATCATTTTAAAGAGAAGGAACCAATACATTTTGGAGGCTGGTTTCATCAGGATGAAAAGTCACCGGTCTGGAACGGAGAATCCAAATGATTGCTGCTTTTCTGCACATTTTGAACATCTCCTCTTGAGGTTACAGCTGCAAATTCCTCAGCAAGTACAATTTTACAAGTGTATAGAGTTCAATCCACTGAAATCTTTGTGACACAGAAGTTCAAAATAACTTTCACAGAAGTTCAAAATAACTGTAGTTTTGATCTCAAGGCTGTTGCTGATAGCAAACCAGGTTCTCATTGAAACAATTGATTCTGAAGGATACACCCCAGCAGCATAAAATTTCACTTCAACGATTGCCTGGAGGAATGAAATTCCTATGTGTGGTATTTAACGTTATCAGCCTTGAGACTGACTTGATTTGTCTTTAGCTATCGGGTTACCTGTAAAGAAAAAAAAAAAAAAAGAAAAGAAAAAAAGAAGAAAAGAAAAAAATCAGAAAATCAAAATGTACATAGAGAATCTACTTCTGAAATACTGGAAACTGAGACTGAAAAATAAGATCTCTATCCAGCAAAGGACTTCCAATTGTTTTTAAATAAGTGAATAATTCCCAATTATATTAGACAGGGATGCTCCCCAAGTTAAAATGTGTGTTTAAGTGCTTTGTTGGAGTTGGACCTGACAAGGAGAAACCAAAATGTGACCATACATAAAAATATAATGGAAAAGAAAATCTTAAGGTCCCAAATCATCAACCCACAAATGTTAAAACATTGGTTTTAAGGAAACTTTCCATATCTTGTTCATCCTTTTCAGGGTTAGAACTGCATGGTAACAAAAATGCTTTTTAAAATGTTAGCCATTAGGTATAACAGTGACTGATATTGAAGATGTATTCTTCCATTCTTTGCATGCTACTTGAAAACGCAATGTTCTGTTAAGTGCTAAATATATTTTAGCAAGCAATAACCACTTAGTGGTGAAACAGAACAAAAACCATGCATACATGAACAAAAGATAGATATATCTTGATATATGCAAGGTAGAAAATAGCTATCAAGTAGTTCACTTAGAGTGGTTTCACCCAGCCTAGCGTGAAACAAGAGTGGAACAGAAGGATCACAGAGAAAGAGAGGAAGGCAAAGTATTTCACAGTAACTGGACTTTTCCTGTGTCTGATTAGGATTTTAAACACTGAATTAAATATATATATATATATATATATATATATAAATCCATCATATCAAAGAAACAAAACATTGAGGAATATTTCTGCTGTGTCAGTGGGTACAATTAATGATCACGTAACATTTTAATATCTAGCAGTGTCACATTCCAACTTGTGATGAACAACCCAATTGGATCAGTCACAATAACACTTTAGGACATCAAAGGGCATATGCTCTTCATTTTGATCTCAGAGAGAAGGGTCATGCTCCTTAATGATGAAACATCCTTTTGCCCTCAGCAAAACTGTTTGCATACAGCTCTCATCAGCTCTGCACAGAACATGGAGCAGAATATTAAAACGGATTGTTCTAGGAGTTCATTACTTCATTTTGCCTTCACTAAGTTTTTCCTTAGGAACTGCATTTAGGGAGGCCATAATAAAATTGTGCTGTGTGGGTTTTATGATACAGGAGTTAATTAATTTCATTGCTCTTCTTTTTTGTTCTTGCTGTTGGAAACTGCCTCATGTGAGACTTTCTATACTGGAAGATTGCCTGAATTAAGAATTAATTTAAAAGTCAAGCAACATATTTCTATGCCCTCTAACAAAGCTCAAAAGGCAGCCACAGCATCTTATTGGATTTTTTGGGTGGTTGGTCAGTTGGTTTTGTTTGTTTTTTTTGTTTGCTTGCTTGCTTTGGTAGTAGTTTTGTGTTTTACTTTGTTTTGTTTGGGGTTTTGTGTCTGTGTATTACTGTAATAAGCTGGAATTCTACTCGTGGACCCAGGTGCCACTGAGATACATAATGTAAAATATGGAGTTTGACCCTATCTGCAGGTGGAATTTTATTAGCTTCACTTTATATATAGATATAGATATATAAAAAACTTAGGTAAATCACATGATGCAAAGCACACTGAAGACAGATAAAATTATGTGAGACTCCCAGAAAGGCCATGTAGATACATGGTCAAAGCACCTTACGTTTCTGCACCACATAGTAGACCAGAAAATAAGCAGAACCAGAGGAAGATTTCCTCAGAGGCATAACTGGACAGGCACAGTCACAGCAACTCAGTTGAATTATCTGTTTTGCCTACATACACACAGAGTAAATATTTATTATTGAAAAGAGAGGATAATAGTTCTCTTTTGAGACCAAGTTGCTCATGAGACAGCAATGTGCAATTGTAGTAAAGAAGGCTAATGGTAGCCTGAGCTATACTAAGGAAAGTCAAGAGAGGTGCTCTTGCTCCTTTTCTCAGCACTGGTGAGGCCACGTTTGGAGGGCTGTGTCCAGTTCAGGGCCCCCAAGCAGAGAATCATGCACATATAGGACAGAGTCCAATGTAGGGTCATCAAGATGATCAAAGGACAGAAGCACCAGTCCTTTGAGAGGCTGAGAGAGTTGGGCCCATTCAACCTGGAAAAGAGGAGGCTTAGGGGACAATCTTGTCCATATATATAAATACCTAATGGGAGGGTGAAAAGGGAGGGTGAAGAGAGCCAGGATCTTTTCTGTGGTGCCCTGTGCCAGGACAAGAACTGAAACACAGGAGGTTCCCTTTGAACATGAGAAAATGCTTTTTCACTCTGAAGGTGACTGAGTACAGGAGCAGGCTGTCCAAGGTTGTGGTGACCTTTAATAGCTGCCTGAACATTGTCCTGGGCAGCCTGCTCTAGGTGCCCCTGCTTGAATACAGGGTTGGACCAGATCCCAGCCTCAACCATTATTATTTCTATAACACCCAGCTCTACCAATGTATGCACTAAGGTATGGGTATCTAGCAGAAAGAGTAATTTCAGACATTTATGACTGTTCAGTCACATAGCTTTTTGAAAGTTTAAATGCGTCATCTTCAGTCACTGAAGACGGAGTGAAACACATTAAAATCATAATCTGCAGGCCTATCTGCTCCCTGCATTTAGCTCTACAATTGTATTGTGAAAATATCCCTATACAAGCAATAAACGCTACTGCACAGGATAAACAGCTGATGTAAAGAAAAAAAAATCTGATAACAATTCAAATCTCTGCTTTACATGAGGTGTCTAACACTATACAAAGGTCATCTTGTTTATACAAACAGCATAGGAAGTCAAGCTGTGTATTCCTAGATTTTACAATTGCATAAATGGAGTTTTTAACTTAACACCTTAACAGAATTTTTATTATTCCACTTGCCCTCCTTTTTTTTTTTTCTTCCTTAATGTACAGTTCATACACTGCTACTCTGAGTAACACACATAGTGGTACGCATTGGCCTCTATGTAGCAAGGTAATACCTGTTATAAGCAAGTACACATCAGCCATTACCATTAATGGAACTTATACGTCCATACAAATTAAGGAGAGAATAGACCTCTCAGATGTTAAAGGAAATTTCATAGAGAAGAAGGGAAATTTTAGCTAATATCTAGTGATGTTATTCCCAGAAATGCTTAATTTGGGACAAATTAAAAGCTGTTTGGTTTGAGTAGCTAGGAAACAAGGCATTTTGCCAAAAGTCTTTAAAACAAAAGAGGGACTGAGAGTGGTATGTCTGATCTCTAACATTCCAAGAGAACTGTAACACAGTGAATGGGTGCAAATCAAGTCTAATCAATTTTTCAGTTAATAATTAATATGTATGAATATTAACTTTGCTGCTGCTTAACAACACAAATATTTTTTTTTAATTTATTAAAATATTTTTTTTAATTTATTAAAAAAAAAATACATAGATCTTTAAGCAACCTAGGTATTGATTTGAATTAATTTCTTCGATCTTGGAACATAATTACTCCTAGTATGCTAATATATTTTTCACACGGTTGTTATATCACAAATAAAATACATTAGACTCTTTTCACGTTCTTGTGCTAAATGTACAATTAAAATATAATTACTTTTCAGTTGAAGAATTTTAATTTAAATTAGTGAGTGGCCACCGTAAATTGGCTGTAATTGTATGTGAACTCACTTGTTTTATTTTAAAACAAAAATATATAAATAAATATAACAAAATTTTTCCACATTTCTTCTGCTCACTAAATGTTCTGAACAGATTCAGTCTTTCAGTAAAACATATTTGCCAGCATAACCCAGAATGGACCAGAAATGAAGTGATCTCAAAGGCAGCACATTAGAAAAGCTACCAGCTCAGGAGATCTTCTGGACAGCCTCCATTCCAGTGCTGCTGACAACATGTGAAAAATGTCCTCACTTGTGAAATCCAGCATGAATACAGCAGATAACACTTTCTCTTTCATCGGAATAGATTTCCATTAAAAAAAAAAAAAAAAAAAAAAAAAGCCGTGAATGTTCTTGAAATCAGAAAGCACTTTTCCTAACTGTCACACACTCCCAAGCATCAAAGTTACAGGGTCACAATTAGGCATAGCACAAATCCTTTATTTCTTATAGAAATAAATTTATCATAAAATACTTTCTAACTACATAATAGCACATACATGTCAATAAGGCATTAAATTTACTATTAATTGTTTAATAATTGTTAGAAGAAAATAGATAAGATACATTGAAGTCAGTATATGCTGGGATATTCCATAACACGCCTTTTTACATTACTAATTTTTTGACTGGCAGCTCTGTCATTTTTTTTATATGTTTACCACAGACTATACATAAAATCTATATTAAAACAAACTAATGAGTTTGTAACATCTATGGGTGCTTTTGCACCCCTAATATGATTCAGAAGTATGGTGGACCCTCTGTTCTGGATTTTAGCCAAAGAACATAAATAAATGCAAGAGACAGGAAGAACTTAATACTGTTTTATTATGGGGGCTGGGGGGCGGAAGAGGGGGGTTGTTTGTTTCTTTCTTTCTTTCTTTTTTAATCAGAATTGTTCCATCACCCTTATAGTATAGGATTATGTGTATGGTCATAGCCTGTATGTTGTCTGAGTATACTCAGGAATTATCAAGCTATCTTCTTTTTCAGATATGTAAGACAGAGAAAAAAAATCACATATTTTTAACAATGAATAGCTTACCCTGTGCTAAGTGTAATTTCATGAGGCAAAGAAAAGCCATCTCAGCACCCAGAGCATTCTTCTGCAAAATTAAAAAAAAAAAAAAAAAAAAAAAAAAAAAAAAAAAAAATGGAAA
>NC_048893.1:34367233-34394401 GCF_011077185.1 Oxyura jamaicensis
AAAAAAAAAAAAAAAAAAAAAAAAAAAAAAAAAAAAAACATGGAAAACAAAAATGGTAAAATGGTGGGGGTATTTCTTAAAATTGAAAAGGTTCTCACAAATATATTTAATGGAGAACATGAGACAAGCTAAATACAATGAATGTCACAAGAATCCCTTAAATGATTTTTTAAAGAAACCAACACATTATGAGAATGCCTAGCTATAGATTGTCCTCCAAGACACGTCTTGGAGTTTAGACAGAGATCATGTACCAAGAAAGCCCTTATTTTTATGCAGTTCATTTTTATGTATCTTGTGTCCTTATTTTTATATTCTTTCTCATATTGAACATAAAGAAGCACCCAAAAAAAAAATCAGTAACACAGTCAGAAAAAAATAATAATAATAATTTTTTAGCAAATATTTCCTAAAACAGAATAGACTTGAAGAGAGTTATATCAGTCATTTTTTCCATGACAGAAACAACGTGTTTTGGTAGTGAAAGCTTAATATCAATATTAAAATGCCCAGAAGTGCCCATATAATCTGACATATGGATTTCAATATCTGACAATGGATTTCTGTCCTCGTATGCTCTCTGAAAATGAAAGTCCAGGATGGAAATGAATATTTTGAACAGATGGAAGCCTACTAGTTTCTGTGACTTCAAAATCCATACAGTGTGTTTGTCACACACTGTTATTCATATGTGGCTTATGAAGGCAAGTGACAATTTGCATTGCAACTTGTGCATGTGTATTTCCTGAAACAGATCAACATTCTTAACTTGGAAGGTGCTACCTTGTATCTGTGATACTTAAAAGTACTTAGCAAATGTAAACAAAGAACAGGCTCACAATTTCCTCACAGCATGAAAATCCTTTAATTTATTTTCTAATTAATGCAACAGGGCAAAAATATGCACTTAACAGTAGATAGGTGTGGATTTGGGTGTCTATGATCATTTCTGGAGGCACAAAGAACCATTTCAAAAGTCTGACAATAGTTAAAGTGGTTCAGCCGTATTTCAGGGATATGTTTGATAAAGTATCTGGAGCAGAGAACTGAGCATTGTTTCTATATTGTTTTTTTTTCTATATCACAGACCATTATTTTGCTAGGGTTAATGACAAGAGGCAAAATTTAAGTGTTTTCTGAGCAGTTTTGAAAACATATGTAATGACAACTGTATGAATGCATTTACCTTCAGTGAGGGTTAAGTATTGATAGACATTTTTTCAAGTCTTTTCAATGTCAAATGTTTTATTCCTTCCCTATAATATTTCAGCCATACCTATCTTTTGATATCGAGACTCAAAAGCATTAATTGTTTCTCTCAAGTTTATTTTAGGCACTGCAGTATGAAAAATGTGTCTAAACATGAAACCCTGTAACAGAGCACTTTAGAATTCTAGATCTTCAGGTATGTCCTTTGGAAAACATCTCTAGCTCATTTTATTAATTAAACAGGGCATTTCCCAGTAGAGTTAAATGGCCCCAAAGTTTTTAATGGTTTTGATAAGTACCAGACTCTAAAGTTCTAAAATTCTTCCTTGCTTTTTTTACACTGTGACTAATCAGAATTGCATTTGTGATAATTCTCATGCATAGGACTGTTCATTAGAAAGAAACAAAATATTGAAAACTCACTGCACACCATGCCATTTGAAGTATAATTCTGTATTTCATGATACAGATATTTCATTTCCACTACTCTTAATGATTTCAGCAGGAAATTTTGGGGGTTAAAAATGCAGACCTAGACAATCATTGTTAAAAATTATAAGGAAAACAAAAAAGGCTTTCATATGTAAATTGAGCTTTCCAGCTGCTCCATGTATACTAAGCATGTGCCAAGCGATCTCACAGCTAGGTCTGGAAAAATAGGTAGAAGTAAAGTGGTTTAGAACATGGCATATACTTCTGAAAAGAACCAAGTTCTTCATCTTAAGCATGGTTTTAAGATTAAACAGACAACATCTACTATATCATAGGGATATAGTAGAAATCCCCTTTCCCATCTTTTTCTAAATTGTAAGTAATCCAATATGAAATACTGAACTTTCAACTATGAAGCACCACCTAGCTGAATGTACCAAGTACTTCCCTTTTAAGCACTGTTCTCTTTTCATGCTTTCCTATGAGAATGGGAAACACACATTCATCAATTGGATCTACCTTTGAAAGGAGAGGGAGTGAAGAAAGAAGTTTAAAGGCTCCCAAAAGCATCTGACTGATGCACTGGAGCTGCTTAACAGCACAACCACCCTCCTAGAGTTCTGCCCAAATAAGCAATGATTGGGCATCTGTAGCAAACTCAGTAACTACAATGAAGAGTAAGGTACAACAATTCCTGTTAATACTGTGTAAACCTGTATTTGTACACACCTGCTGCTCTGTGAGTAATAAACCAGGGCTGGATCACATTTTCTGGAGTGGTTTGACTCTTTATTCCTCAACGAACGTTCTGGCCCTTCCTTAGAATCCGACCAAGACTAGTGCAACTAGTGCTCCAACGTGGAGCCAGAATATTTTGTGTGTGTGGAAAAATCAAAAATTGTCATCAGGCACAGCAGAAACCTCCTTTCTCTACTTCTCCATTCGGACTTGAAGAGTTTTACACGTTTGCCTAAGAAACAAACACATGTCAAGTACTACACTATTATGGAATTATAGAACACAAAACTGGGATAGATGGAATTTTCATTAACTTATAAGTAAAAGTGCAGAAAGACAGGAAAAAAACATTTCAGAACCAGAGTAAATTCACTTAGCAAAGGAACATGGTCTCAAAAAATACCCCAAACAATAACAATAATCTCAAATGAAAAGGTTTAAACATACTCAAATTCAAACTCACTGATTTGTCACCAAAATCAAATAGAAGTGGATAGGTAGCATTGGTTCTCACTTATGCAAGCATATAAGCAATTCACAACTATTATAAAACAGTAATTAAAAAGGTATTTGCAAATAAGTCCATGAATAGACCTGTGACACAGAAAAGAGGCATGAGGTCAGAATGTGTTTTCTTCTAAATGAAAGATTTGAGTGTGTTCTTCCTATATATATATTAAATATATATATATATATAAAGTTTGAAAAATTTTATCATTCTGAGGAGAACTCTACTTATAGTCATTTCTATGGCTATTAAGCTACAGGAAATATCATAATAGAATAGATGATATTTCACATTTCAAAACACGCTATTCAATTCTGGCAGCTACTTCCCGATATAGATATTTGAGATAGTTTTTGGACCTGCTGATAAAGATTTATTCTGAAAAGGACCTAAATTTCTTTAAACAATGCTTACAACAGATAATTATTTTCTTCTTCATTTTTTTTTCTTTTTTCTTTTATGCCTTTAAACTTAAATGTCCTGCTGTAGATCATTAGAAATCTCTATTACAATCTTAAACTCATAACTTGGATAGAGTGTTCATTTAATAAAATCTGTACACATTTAAATACTATAAAACAAGTAAATATGGCTCTAGATTTATATTTCCTTGAACCTGATAGTTTACAAAACCAACTCAATTGATACAACTCACTGGGACAATTATTATAGTGTATAGCTGATGAAGATATATGAGTTATGTCAAGGATAAATCTAATTCATTAGTTTTTCAAATGTATTTCATTATTATTTTTTCCAAAAAATAGTGCCACAATCATGCAAATAACTAAACTTTCTCAACAATTCTATAACTCAGCAGAGAAATCAAGTTTATGTTAAAATTCTTATACCTTCACAAAAATTTTCATTTACAGGCAGCAGTTTTACATTGAAAGAAGACAAACATAAACCTTATTTTACTTTCTGTAACAGATAATAGCTGTTGTAATTCAGACAAGGATATATCCTCTTGTGGTTTTTGTGGTGATCAAAACTCCACAGTGGGACTGCAGCATGGCGGCATAAAAGACTGCAAGACAATTAATTAAATAAATGTAATTTTCTTTTCTTTTACACCATCTAGTCACCTCAAATGGAAGATAAAAATAAACTCATTCCTTTTCACAGATAGGTAAACAAGCATTATAAGGAGTCATACTACCCTACCAGCTGTGAGAAAAGTGAAGGGAAAAGCAAAGATGGGAACAGAGTCTTTTTGTCTTTCACTAAATCTTATCTCACTAACCTAAAGAAATGCCCACTTTATTGACTGGAAAGGGAAACCTCACAGACTAATATTCTAATATTTAAAATAATAATAATAAAAAAATAAAAATAAAAAAGAAAGGAAAAAAAAAAAGTCAGGTTTTAAATTGCCTAATAGGTAAAATGTATTTCTAACTTGTAATGTATTTTTCCAGAAATTGGGTAAGATTCAATTTCAAATTATCCCCAGTAATGTGTTATCCCTATGTGTGTTATTTATCCAGGGATTTTGAATGGATGAGATCAAAATAGAAACATAAATTATTTCCTTACCTGTAATTTTATCTTCTCTATGAGGGTACCTGCTGCTCTGCTAGTGCAGTACTGATGTGTTTTCTGCCTTTGTCCCAAGCGTCAGAGATTCCTTTGGTGATTTTTCCCCACTTGATTACCAGCTTCCACTGCTGGCATTTTGAGGTAGTGCACTCACATTTGGCTCCACGAATACTGCCACAGCTGAGGGAATATAAGACAACTAAAAAAAAACAAGTTAGAAAACAGCAGAGCAATATCCAGGCAGGAAAAATAAAAATAAAAATGTTTAAAAACTATGAATCAGGCATCAACTTGAAACACTTCGATCATATTCCTCTCTTTTTCTATCCATTTAGAATCTCCAAATGAAGAGACTTTCCCATGTTCAGAGAAATTTCAGGTAAAGTAGTGGGTGCTGACAGAGTAGTGGGTACCCATCTAGAGAATATAAAATTATTTTAAGGGAATCTAATTTTACCTTTCTCCAGTCTGAGTACCCATCACACTATCATTCTAATCAGTTAAGAAACAGAAGAAAGGTGGCAGATTTGAAGGATAACAGAAAAATCCCTGTCATCCTTAATAGAAAAGTGAAAATTGAAAGGAAAAGTGAAGATTGAAAGGCTTTTCACCCAAGAGCTGTGATAGATGAACAATTAGTATGATCTTTCACTGCCTAGGGAAAAATATGTAAAGTCTGGTTCACTAGGAAGTAGTCAGAGGTATGCTTGCTCACTCCCAACTAATTATCATTGTCATCTTTGTCATTAGAGAAAAAGAATGCAAAAGAGAAACCACTATTGTTGATTTAAATAAAGTAAATAAATGCATAAAGCACAAAACAGAGAGAATGTACCATCCATGCTTGAAGTAGTGTAGACAACAAATTTCACTGTCATTCTTTTGCACTTCTTAGATGTATAAGTCACAAGTTTCTGTGACATTCTTGGATGCAGATAGCATATCACGTTGATATTAATTTCAGAAAATGATGGCTTTGATGGTCTTCCCTGGCATTTTTCCCAAACTCAAAATAAACTGGTGCTAGTTACTGTCATCACTCATGAACTGAGCAGAAATATTTTCTTACTTGAGTATTACGGAAATTTCCAAGTGAAAGTTACAACTTTCTATAACTCCTGTGTACTGGGGATCACCTTAATACTATTTTTTAGGACTTCATAGTACACAGAAAAGATATATTCTGTCTAAGGAAAAGACAAACTCTATAAATTTAACTAAGAACCTGCTTTGGTATTCCATTTAATTTGTGTTTCTTAAAGAACTTAAAGAGTTCTCATACCCATGTCTTCTCATTATCCCCTGACTCGTACACAACCCAAGACAAGATAAGTATGAATGAATCAGAGTAGCTAATCACAATTAGCTACCAGCATTCTAAAATCTCAAGTAAAGAAGGAAAGATCGAAAGGTTCAAAAATTTCTGGAATGTAAGTAGAAATGTTGTGATTTAAGGTCAAGAGATATAAAAAGGACTCTGGAATAGCAATCTCTTGAATGACGGTCCAGAATAAATTGGCTTTGCAAGTCATCAGCTTCAAAGATGACAAGTTGCATTCAAGAAAAAAAGTTTCTTGTTCCTTTTTTGTACATAATGTTGAACAATAATTATTGGCAACTGGAATTAGAAAGATGCCTTGAAGATAATAAATATGCTTTGCTTTTCTTTTCCAATATTGTTCTAAAAACAAGGCAGGAGAGAGGGATCTCAAAATTCTAGAACAACAACTGTGATTTTTCACTGCATTTGCCAAAGTTGGTAAAAGAACAAGCAGAGGTAAATCCTTTAGTCTCCTAATAGGGATGTGTTGCTGAGCCACAAAGCTTGAATTCAAGGTGCAGGAAAAAGCTGTTCTTCTTTCTGGCATTAGTAAAATATTTCCTGGTATTCTTAAACCTGAAGAGGCACAGTTTTGGACCTATTAAAATCTGAGGCTCCATTCAAATTATTGAATCTTCTATTTGTACTGAGTGTATAGATACAGGTTGTTTAGACACAATTCATTGTTCACTTGATATCATATCCATCTTCATAAACTGGGAGACATATTCACTTCTGGTTTTAGAGGTCTTGCCAAAATAATGCAGGTCATATGGTCACATGATACAAAGAAGTCATGGTGAACTGGATATTTCATAGCTTTACCCCAAATCTCCACTTTAGAACTCTATGACATTTCTCACTGCAGATATGGAAGGTGTTCAATGATAGTCATTAGGACTAGTCATTAGGACTGTAGTTTCTGAGACTAAATCATTTGTACATGCTAATAATGTATAAGAAAGCAGCATAAGAAGGCTCATCATCTACTTTTAGAACATATAAAGTCCTTTGGAGTCTTTTCTCTATGTACAGCTGTAGTGTCTTTCCTGAGATGAACATGATCTTCATTAAGGTGAAAGAAGGAGTAAATGATAAGCTATGAAAACATGAAAAATTTTAAAATTCTTATGGAAATAAATCTGATGTTGCTCCTCTTCTTTTTTTTTTTTTTTTTTTTTTTTTAATTTAGTCATAGAGGTCAGTCTTTCACTTATTCTTGCCTGAAATACATTTTTTTGCTTAAATTTGAATTCTTCCTTGATAGGACAAGACTGTCTTCATTACTGTAATAATAATAATCTGATTCCAACTGGATTGAGAGCTTTTCACTACTCCACAAGATGACTGTGTATAATGCTTTGTATGACACTTTCTCTAATTGATATTCATTACCATCTATTTCCTTCTGACTATTAGAAGGCAGAAAAACAGATCTGAAACAGGGTAGAACATATGAGGTTTTCTATAAATAGTCCAGATGAGTAAAGAAATACCTCAAGAAAATTATGAGATTTGGGAGAATTGAAAGTAATACCTTTTGGACAGTTGGAGGTCACTTTTCCACCCCTCACATCATTTCTATAGATGATCAGTGATGTATAGTTTGTGAAGCCTCTCCCATATAGAGACAAGACTTCTGCCTGCAGCTATTTTAGTATGTAATGCCAAGTTTCAGAATACTCTTATCCCTCTGAGCTGAAATGTAATGTTTCTGACTTGCAGAAATGATCCAAAGCCCTCACAGACCAAAAAGGAGGATGAGACGAGGAAGGGCACTAGTTTTAGAGCATCCCAGCATGACTCACATCTTCCTAGATGGTAACTTACGAGGTACTAGAAGATGACAAAGATTTCCCATGAAAGTTTAAAAGGACTGCTAGATATTCAAAGAATATCCTCTGCACAGCTCTGAAAGGGCAAGGAAACTGCAAATGAGAGTGGAAACCTCTTTGATTTTGGTGTCAGACCTTTTCTACTTTGTAGAGTAGTGGAGAAAAACAGTAATTTACATACAGCTTTCAGAACTCATTCTTACTTTCCATCACAGAGGCAAAAAATTATTCTTCAGACAGAAGGTTAGTTTGCTCAAATGTGCCAGCAAAGGAAAAACTGGGGAGGAAAAAATAAAAAAAATAAAAAATAAAAAATAAAAAAAAATCACAAGTAGAATCTTTTGGGACAAAGGCAGAAAACCTCTCAGCTGGACTGATGGATTGGAGGATTCCCACGTGGAAGAAAGTAATGCTTGCAAAAATCAGCAATTATTTAATTAATGACATGCAATTGAATCCGTTTGTGTTTTTTCTTTAGCAGTGGCAAAATATTTTCATTTGATTTCACATTAATTCCATTAATTTTCAGGTTCTGGAGAAGTTAAATTACTTCTTTACAATGGATGCTAGCTGCAGTCTTACCTTAGGGAAAACTATCCCCTCATAAAAATGTATATACCACAACATATAGTACTAACACTCTAACACTATGAGTGTGATGAAAGGTTTGCAAAAGATTTCATTTTTCATGATTTGTACCTGCTCAAAAAAAAAAAAAAAAAAAAAAAAAACCCCCATGTTCCCCCAAAAAAAAAACCCAGGAAAACAAAAAAAATTTGCAGAGGGGAAAAAAAAAAAAAAAAATACAAAAAAAAAAAAAAAAAAAAAAAAAGCAAATTTGCAAACCTAGGCAATTAAATTCTGCTACTTCAAAAAAATAGAAATACCATTCTGTTTTTCAAAATTATTCTCTTTCAAGTAATGCACTAACAAGATCCTTCTCCTCAAAAGAGCTGTACCTATAAATGTTGCCCTTAACCCAGTCTCTAACTTTCAGTCCTTAAATACCAATATCTTTAGGACTCAAACCAAACAAAATTTGAGATAGAAAATTTCCTGGGTTGAATGTTTGCATATCTTGATGTGTTCAACAAGCTTCACTGCCTTTTGCAATCTATGATTTTGTATATAAAATTTCACACTTAAATAAATAAATAAATAAATAAAATTTAAAAAAAAAAAAACTTAAAATTTTCAGCATTCCAATTTTTATGAGCCTATTTCATAACTTTCTGGAATGCATTGGAATTGGTATTTGTTGGTTTTCTTTTTTTTTTTGTCATATTTCAGTGGATTTGGGACAGATCCTTTTTCCACCTGGTAATCGAGTCAAGAAGTCCATTCATATTTACATTGCAGAAGTGGTAATTATGAAATGAAAGATAATTAAGGCAAAACTGGAAACTAGGTCCAGCATGTGACATCAAACAGCACTGGATTGCTAACTTCTGCATTTCATTAAGTTTTGTAATTACTTTTGTTAATGATTTAGATTCCATGTATTTAGGGTCACTTGCTTTTGAGAAAATTCAGTACTGAACTATTACTTCCGCCTCAAAGCATTTGCATAGCATGTTGTACTACCTCTGCTATCCAGTCTTGTGGCAAATTCTCTATGCATGTTCTTTCACTAAAAGTGGCCTCTTTCACTACCTTAATCCCCTTTTAATCATTCCTCTAACCCTTTTCATTATAACTTGTTTTATATTTTTTAGTTTTGCTTTTTTTGTGGTTTGGTTTTTAGTATATATTTTCAGGGGGGAGGGGGGGAGGGCAAGGAATATGGCTTGTCTGGATTTCTGTGGGCCAAAACTCATGTTAAATGCATTGAAACAGAAACCTATTCAGACTTGAACAGACTTGAACCAGAACCAGACCTGAAACAAACTTGAAACAGGAACCCCTTCATGGGGTAAAACTAGGCCTGCCAACTTCACGTTAAAGTAAATTTGGCATACAGTAGCTATTTCTAAGGGATTCAGTGAATTGCATAGCCCTGAAAACTGGTAATTCATTCAAACTTTCTTAAAGCTATGATTGGGAAACTACAACATGTGTTGTCCAGGGATGCTATTTCCATCAGAATGTCCAAGTGTCCAAAAAATCAGTGTTTCAACATCCTACAAAAAATACAGTTCTTCAGTAAGAAAGAATCATGATGGTAGATCAAAACAATCATCACTGACAAATACAAAAAGCTAGCTTGACCTCAGAAAATGTTATCCAGTTTATATTCCCAGTTCATTTGCTCCCTGAGACTTGTGTGCATTTTTAAAGAAATGTATACATAGCACTTATGACTATTTTAATGACAGATTAGATACAGCGAGTCTCTGAGTTAGCAATGAGAAACATGCTGAGAAAGCTGCAAATTTCTGCTAGTGACATATTAGCCAAAGGCATGGAAAGAGATACCATAGCAACAAAGAGGCTGTCACAAGTGCAATCACTCCTTTCAATGGCCAATATTTTGCTACAGTCTGTACACTTACGTTTATTGTAATTGCATGCTTTTTATGAACCACAAAGTATAGCTAGTCACTATTTGTGAGTTATTCCTATTGATCTTCACAAAAACTTAATGTAGAAGGTGAGGTGTCTATAGACAGAGACTGAAGTAAGGCAGGGGGACATAGAAGTTTTAAAGCAAGGTAGTCTCTAAACTTATTAATACAGTTCCTTAAACACATTAGAAGAAACACTTCCTGTAATTATTTACTACAGACACATAATTGATTTATCTTGTAAGTACTTCAGGTTTCACAGTGGTCAAAGCAAAAGGCAAAGTGTTCCATGTGATGGAGTTTAACAGTAGTTTTACACTGTAACAAATGTCACACAAGAAATGCACTGCCTTATTAGCACAGACTGACCACAACTACCGTACATGCAGCCTATCGGAAACATCCTAAAATACCCTATACACAATGCTTATAATTTCTGACTTTTTTAGTTACGTCATCACCAGTGCTGTTTTTGAAAAGCTTGGAGGAAGGAAGAGGAATAAGGATATGAGGGAAAAAGCTACCACAATAGCAATATTTCTATTCAACTTTGACAGAAGAAAAAAGTAACATTTTTTTGTTTGTTTTTGTTTTTTGTCTGCTGCCTCTTAAAGACACAATGCATCTTTTGCTGATAGGGAGGAGCAAAGATCAACAAACAACTGCATTACTAACATAGATATCAAGCTCAAAGAAAAAAAAAAATGTCCTTTTCTTCTTGTATCCCAGGACAAATTTTATCTCTCTATTATTGCATTGTCTTAGTCATGTGTTGGTTATGACAGCATTGGTAATTGAGTCACCATTAATGTTGCCTTCTGATACTGGGAACCTCAGGAATCAGCCTCAGGCCTTCAGCCCTCCTCCTTTAGCCCACTACAAAGCAATACTACATAAAAGTATCTGAAGGAAGCTCTTTCATTCTTTGTTCTGAAAGAGTTATGAACAACATATTTTATAAATTGAAACAAAAACACAATTACTGCCTTTTCTATCAGCAGCTGTAATCAATTTAGAAACAGTCAAGCATCTGCAAGTGAGAAAGAGAAGACGGGGTAAAAATGTAAGCTGAATTTATAGGTAGCAGGAGAACTGCATTTATTCAGAGTAGTGGAATACACATGCTGAACACCATTTGGCTTCACACGCAGCCAGTTTATATGTTTGGATGGTATACTTTCTCCTCTTCCAAGAATGTTATTCAGTTTTTAGTTTGCTTTAAACTCTGGATGCCATAATGCAAAATTAGATTAAATGGAATATTACAAATATCTGACTTCAGGCTCTCTCCAATATTGTTTGGAATGTAGATAAACACTCTCAGTATGGATTTCTCTACATCCTGGCAATACTTCTATTCTTTTCTCACCAGTCGTCTATCTCTGGTATTGATTTGGAAAGCAAATTTGGATTTGGAATGCAGATAAATGGACTCAATATGGATTTATTTTTGGCCTTGTAATATTTCTCTTTTATTTCTCTCTGTCCCTGGAATATTTATTTTATTTTTATTTTTTTTTACAGTACTCTATTTCTAATACTGGTTTGGCATATAGTTACATAGTAATATATTAGCTATTGATTTCTTTCTGTTCTGGACTATGCTTTTCCCCACACATTAAAAATAATACCTAGTTTTCTGAGTGACAATTGCAGTTCCTTCTGCCTCTCAAAAAAGTGTGGGTACTCAGCTATTCCAGTAGTTACACGTACACTTCCAAAAGATGGCCTTATGCAACCTGTGTGAAAATACTGCTAGTATTTGTGCATAGGAAAGCACTACTTTGTTCACTTTCACCTTCTAGAGATTTTCAGAGGTTAATTATCAACACCTCCAATGAAATACATCTGATCATTTTGGTATATTTATACTCTTATTGTTACACAAACTAGACTGTCCCAAAAGGATATGCACTGGTTAACAATTTCTGCTGGATAATAGATACTGGTGATGTTGCTCATCAGAGTATGATTCACTTTTTTAGCATATTGCTGTGTCTTCAGAACATGAAGAGTTTTGAAGCTTCTTTTACATTATATTGCATTTGATAGTGGTCAAAGCCCAAAAATTTCCAAACAGACAGAGAATTAAGGAGGTTTTTGATCAGCTTCCTACTGAAGACTACATCAAAGAAAGTGTCCTAGACAGCATCTTTCTTTTCAAAGATAACATCTAAATGTTAGACCCTAGGCTAATCACTATAATGTTCCTTCAGAGTTATAAGGAGACATAAGCATATCCAAAAGATAATTCATCTGACCTATCATAGGACAGAACACATTGACCTCTGGAAGCGGACAGTTCTCTCCAATACTAATAAGAAAGCCTACAATTTAAGGTAGACAGTCCTATCCTAAACAAAGCCAGATGAATTCCACTTTGAGTAATTTAGCCAGAACTTAGCATTAAATTGTGCCTTATTCCCCTTGCAGTTCTACCAAATCAAGTTAAAAGTTTAAGGACAAGGTAATATTTCACATGAAAAACATCAATACACATTTCCCTATATCTTCATAAAATACCAGCCTACCTTCTCTGAAACAGACTCTCAGACTGTCCCTGAACTGAAGTCCGGGGACGTTTCCCGACTCCCAGGCATGAATGGGAGAGAATTTTTTCACTTCCTCAGTCAAAGATCCTGGATTTGAATGTAAGACTTATGGTACACCATTTCATGTTTTCCTGCATCCCAGTTTCTGCAGAAAAGACACCTGGACTTGTAGGCTGTCCAGGAGCTATGACATGCTCCAATCTACTCCCAAGGTGAGTGACTAGAGAACCAGGACCCCAGGAAGCATTGCAGCTTGTACGTTTACACAGGGCACTTGTAGCTTCTGGTGCTCTTATTTGAGGTAAGCCTCAAAGCCTGTAAGATAGTGGACAACATACTGTTCTTAAAAATAAAAGTAAAGCCTAGCATTTGTATTTCCCTTTAAAAAGTCCCTACCAGAGACCTCAGATGTGGAAGAGGTACACCATATGCTGGAGAGAAACAAGAAACATTATTTTTTCTCTTCAGATATGTTATATGACTGCTTTCCAGTCTTTGTAAAGGGCTCCTTTGTTTAATAAAAGTTAATATTTCATAATTCTACTAATGCATTCATGAACATCCTTTTTTTTTTTTTTTTTGGTAAAATGCTTAGGAACATGCATTTTTCTATATGAAAAAAAATAATATTTTTTTTTAAATAGTGTTTTAGTTAAATTGTCACTCTATTTTATAACCTTCCCCACTTGCATGTTACCCAGGCCCAAAACTGTCAAGACTAAACTAGCATAAGTTTACTTAGTATTCAGTTTGCTCATGCATGCTTTCCCTACCTCAATGTCATTATTTTTCCATGGTTAACCCCTAACATCTGAATCTCCCATTAATACGCAGACAAATTAGGAAATAAACTTTAATTTTTCCATACTATATGATTTTGCATTTCTAAGGTAAAGAATTGCCACCTGATTTTTCTTATGTGAATTCTGAGTACCATAAAGTTCATTTTATTTCCAATTTATTATTAATATATAACTTTATTACGTCCCCATATCTGAAAAAGATGCAAAACCTCAAGTAAACTGCATTTTTAAAAATCAATTATTTTTCTCCCATCATTCATTTGGCCTTCTTGCTTAGTGACTGATAAATATCAAGAAGTTAGTGTCATCAATCTTTACAGTGCTGTGACTAAATATGCTAACAGATGTGGACAAGATAAATACCTTCTTTTCTATTACTGCTTTTATCTCTAATGCTTAATTATTAACAGGTTGAGATGTGAAAATGTAAGTGCTACTTTTGAATCTGGTGTCCTGTAACTGAGAAGGTAATATTTCATCAGTTAATTGGGTTACCTTTTCTGCACATGAAGGAAGCAAACTTACATAAAATGTTTGGAGGTAAATATAGACCTACTTAGACATTTCAGGAAGGCTTTCACAAGGCTCCTCTGGAGTATACTTAACACACCCAGGCTGTTCAGTTCCCTTTATTTCTTTATGCTTTTACATTTTACATGATAATCATATATGGGTTGTTTCATTTGAAAATCAGAAGGTTATTATTCATGACTTCTTAATACCGACTCTCTGTACAGTTCTTTTATATTTTTCTCAAAAAAAAAAAAAAGGGTTTTGAAACCACCAAGCACTTTAGAATTTTTCCTTTTATTTATAGACTTGGGAGAGCAGAAAGAGGATCTACAAAAATAATTGTAGTCACTACATATTAGGGAAAAGTACTTGCTTTTGAAAACAAGTTACTGTCAACACAATCTTTGGCATTCCTAATAGCAATGCATATTTTCCTGAGCATCAGAATGACATCTCTTAAAATCTCACTCTCCTGAGATTTTTCACCCCAAAAGACAGAAACCTTCATTCCCTTACCACAATGACTGAGACCAACTGTCAGCCAGAAATATTAATTCAAATTTGGGAATGTCTCAAAACAGTATTGCAACAGCACAGGAAATGAAGGGAGAAGGGAGAAACACATAGTATTTGGACAAACTAGAAGGCAAAATAAATGCCTGGGGATTTAAGGGGCTTAGTATTTTCCTTTTACTGTTTATAGTTTGGCAAGCAGGTTACAGTGGCCATTGTATTGAATCAGTGTACCTGATGGAATTTTTTCTCATAGCATTGCTTCTGGAAAGCCCTAAAATGAGTCCTAAGGATTGCCACTGACCATCGAGGACAAGAAAAGACTAACTCCTGCAAAGAGCCAAACCTACAAGTCTGTAGCAGAACTATTAGCCCTTGAGGACAAGAGTCAGGTTTCTTTGTATTCCTAAGGGTAAGTGGAACTTCATAGCTTTGACCAATACAGAAAAGAAAAAATATATATATTTTGACAAAATGGGAGGAAGAAATGTCCTCAAGGAGATTCTTATTGATGTCTCCACCTTTTGTGACTTTTTTTTCCCTACAGGAGGGTAATACAGACCCACACTTTTATTTACTGCTTGTTAAACAGTCGTATTAAATATGAAGTGTGATGCATTCTTTAACATTAATAGTGCCATATATAATGTAGTAGTAACTGCAACAAATTTCAAAACACACACACATGCACGCCACACACACATACACACACACATTTTTTCATATTTCTGTTGTCATTATCAATGGTTATAAAGTTTTTTTCAGCTGTATTACACGTGCACACATTTAACAAGCATAAATTCAGGTTTGTACTAGATTGTACTAGATGTACTAGATGTACTAGATTATATGTGGGCAGAATTCAAGTCAGGTTAGCTTCAGAAGAAATACGTTTGAAAGAGGATACAGGAGTGGAATTGTATACCAAACATCTAGGAAGTATCCTTCCTTTGAAGAATGTCAAAATGACAAAAGACTTATGCATACAGAAACAGAGACATGCAGATCTCTCTGTTGAACAAAAGGAATATAATTCAGCCAGTACACACTACATCACTACAACAGAGGTGTACCAGAAATTTAGTGCCCACATAAGACAGCTTTCATTCAAATGACATAGACACTCAAGAACACCTACATGAAGAATGTAGGTGAATGTACACCACACTAGCAAGTTATAGCCTGACTCTACAATTACTAAATAACTATAAGCAAAACAATCATCCAGTACAGGTGGAGGAGTGGATGGGTGAACATGTTTATGCTTACACACATGCATATGTATCTTCAGAGTGCATCTTTAATGTTTTATGTGGATGGAGAACTATTGACCATGTAGAGATACAATTCTGGATTTTTAGGAAGTTTGAGGGCTTACTGCTTATCTGAAGAATCTGTTAATCTTGTGTTTCTGTTAGGCACTAAAAAGCTTAGGTGACAGCAGGTTTACTTTGTTTTATGTCTTTGTATTTGATGAATGTTAGATATTCTTCTGTTAATCTCATTTTGAACCAATGATACAAAAAGTGTCAAATGGAGAAAAAGAGTTTACTGAAACTTTGACAAAATTCTGTAGTAAATCAGTCATGCAAGACAGAAAGAACCAGATCGTATTATATTACACATATAATGCTTACCATATTCAGCGGTTTCAAAGTTGAAACATGGTAATTCCATGTTACTGATAAAATGTTCGTTTGCTATCCTGTAAATAAAGAGCTTAGCAAGATCTATAGATTTTGTGCAACTGGTTTCAGAGAGAAATACATATTAGACTATAATGCATGTGATCTTTACCAGAAGCTGAAAAAGAACTCAACTCTATCATCTCCACAGCTCACCTGAGAAGGTCTGGCATACTGCTTACCATGATCAAGCAATTGCTAAGTATGCTGAGACAAGTTTGCAGAACCAGGAAGTCCAATCCCAGTAAGTTTCTTCTCACACTTTTCTATTCTTCTCAACTGCTGTCTTCCATGTGAACCCAATTTCCTATGCACTTTTTTTTTTTTTTTTTTACCTGTTGGTAGCATGTAAATTTGGTACCATACCTACCCTAGTTGTTTTCACTTTATTCCCAGAGGAACAGCTCCATCCCTTACGATCTGGAAGAACCTTACATTCCTCCCCTTCAAGACATGGTTGCATGTGGCACCACCATTTCTGCTCCACTATTGAAGCTACAACAGAAGAAAATAACCATGTTCCCAAAATGGACATATTAATATGTCATTATATTGCAACATTTCTTTTAATTTCCAGGAAAATATTGGAAATATATTAAGTGACAGCTGTTCTGTGATTTGCAGCCAGCTCAGAATCTCCATAAGAAATGAAGCCTCAATTTGCACAAGGTGTTACATGCTTCAAAGTTAATTTCTGTACTGTGGTGGTGCTTTTTGCTGTTGTTGTTTTCTAATTTACTGCAGTTCAGAAAGTAATTTCATAGCATTCCTTTCCAACTCTCATTTTTCTTGCTCAGACAGGTTTCAAAGTTTTAAGCCAGCTCTCTTCTTTTGAGTTAGTTTATTTTGCCTGATCTACTCTATAGTCTAGCACAGGCTGATTAAATTTATTCCCCAAAGATGACATATTTACTGCTTCTCTGACAACCAACAACATATCAACAGTAAAGAGATCATGTAAAGGGTGAATCCATCCTGCTCCTCTTTCAGAGAAATAGATGTGAAAAATGAACTTGTATTTTCCCAATTAAAACATAAAATACAATGCCAGATTTGTTAAGTAAAACATTAATACTGTACTGTGAACAGAAATATATATATATATATAGGTCTACAAAGACTTAAAAAAAAAAAAGGCAGAACAAAAGCAGAATTCTGTTCTGTTTGTTTACTGATTTATGATAAAGAAAAATATATAAATAAAATGTAAGTCTGCAGCATATGAAAATCATATACTCATGTAGATTTTGTTTAAACAATTAAGTGAATTTCATACAGCTCTGAGGGCACTCTGTTAGTTATATCAAATTTAGCTTCTCAGGAGGTCTTCTTCACTGGCATCTAATAATTTCACTTAGCATTTCCACAGAGTAATAGCAAATAATTCATTTTTCCCATCTTCCTCCCATTCACCTTGGGCATGCCCTTCAAAATGCAGAAGCCTTCTTACTCTTATTTTAAATAGCTAACTATAATAAACTTTTTTGTTGGTGTCTCTAAGCTAACAAAACCCCCTAGAAACATGCAATCAAAGGAAGCAATAAAAATAGTCGCACCATCAACACAAGAAGGAGCTGCCCGGGTGGTACCTGCTACCTGCCCAGGGAAGCAGGAGCACTTCACTGTCTGTGATCTTTCTTCTATCTTGTTCTTATTGCAACATCTGTGGAGTGCCACCACTTCACAGGTCCCGGTTTTAACATGGTGAGCTGTGAAAATAAGATGAGCAACTTGATAACATTGCAAGGTAGGCTCATAATGTTTGTTTTTCTGTTTTGTTGTGGTTGTTTGGTTGTTGTTTTTTTTAATCATATTTTTTTTAATCATTAAACTTGGCTCTGTAAGGCAACCTGCTAAGCATGAAACTAGAATAACAATGACACTAACACTAGAATGTGAAGATGATTTCTTTTCCAAATGTATTTTAACTATCTCAGGCAGAAAATGCTGGCTAAAGAACAAACAATTGGAGAAGGTTGCATACAGTCCTGTAAAGTGGGAAGAAGAGACATTATAAAATTAACCTAAACACTATATTAATTTCTGAACTCCTATAAACACTTGTATATTTTCCATAGCCGCATCCCAATAAATAAATAAATAAACAAGAAAACAAACTAGGGAATCACATTTTAAGTCTGCCTGGCACTGCAAAGGTAATCTGGAAACATAGGGAATCAAAGCTTTTCAAAGCCCTAGGGGCAACAGGACAATCTTCATTATCCAGTATCATGTGATGCTCTAGAGTCATGTTATTGGAGTCCTGTGAGAGAACCAGTTTGTTAAGACTGGTAAGAAAACTTACCAGTTTTCTGGTAAGGTTCAGCAGTCAGTTATGAAACGATCCAGAATTAAGAAAAATAATTTTAACAGAACTTGCAGTGGTCACTGGTAAAGAAAATAAAAAGCAGACGGTATTTCTTGGGATAGTTCATTTCCATCAGAAGGAATGGAGAAAGAAGCTGAAATTTTAACTGGTATTGACCTAAAACATTGTACAGGAAGGAATATGAATTATGCAAAACAATAAGTATTTTAGCAGTCCCTCTATTTCATCTGCTGGTTAACTTTTTGGATGCTTTATGCAAAGCCTGCGTACTGAATGGTACAGCTACCTTTTACACCCTAATGGCAAAATAGAGAGTTTTCACAAGGTAAAGGCCCTACCAAACAGCTTTCAGGAGCCCAACATCTATGACTGGATCTGCTCAGCTGTTATTGCACAGTATCAGCTCTCAAAAGGGCTGAGGAAGGAAAGTATACTTGATGTAGGATATGGCCCCTGAGAATGTGCCTAGAGACAAAAGCCACAGGCAACAATTAGACTCTGGGTCTTCATTAACAAAACATAAACTACTAAACATTTCATTCAGGCAATTATGCATTTTTCAGTAGAACAAAGTCCACAGAACAGCCTGTGATCTTTGTAGTCACTCACTGCACTGTGCTACATCAGGTTAGATTACACTCTCATATCATGCTGTACTACAGACAAAACTATATAACACAGTAAAACACAATTAACCCATGATCCATCATATTGTGAGATATTGAAATATAACACATAAATCAGAAATCTAGGAGAAAAAAATATATATATAATTTTTAATTCAATTGCAAGGGAAGCACTTTGCATATTTTTATATGAAGATATGAACTCTGATATTTTGACACCTTTGATGCTAAGTGAATATTTTTATATTTTTATATACTTTATTTTCCAAACCATTCCACAGGTAGCTCTGCCAATAAAAAAATCCAAGTAAGTAAATTCATTTTTTTTTAATACAATTACTATAAAGGTTGGTTTTGTTTTTGTGAATATAAAAAAAATAATCTAGGATATCTTTCATATGTATAATATATGAGAGCAAATACATACTGCTTCTGTAAATTCACAGTCATTTTTATTTTGGAAGGCAACTACACATTTTCTACACATACATGTTAAAAAAATTCAATGATTTTTGTGTTATGAAAGGTACATAAAAAAAAAAAAAAGACACTGAATCTTAAAAGAAAATGTAGTGAATTTCTTTCCACTTAATTTTTGACTGTATTAGTTTTCAGTTCTTTCCTGTATTCTGATGTGTCTCAGTCATCCTGAAATTTTGTCCTTTCAGTGTCTCCTTACATAGCTTTACACAGCTCTACCATGTCTCCAGAAATGGAGACTTCAGAAATGGGAGCATATTAGGGAGCATAGTGATAAGATAAGGAATAATGTCTTTAAACTAAAAGAGGGTAAATTTAAATAAGATATTAGGAAAAAAAAATACTCTGAGGGTGGTGAGGCACTGGAACAGGTTGCCCAGAGAAGCTGTGGATGCCCCATCCCTGGAGGTGTTCAAAGCCAGGCTGGATGGGGCTTTGGGCAACCTGGTCTGGTGGGGGGTGTCCCTGCCCATAGCAGGTGGGATGGAGCTGGGTGGGCTTTAAGGTCACTTCCAACTCAAATCTTTCCATGATTATGTGAAATGGCATAATAAACCTGCTAAGTATATTGGTATTGTGTACACCAATAGCCATCTGGAATGGAAGCCAGTTAAAAGAGTTGTTTTTAAAAGCTTTGAGAGAAAAGTTCATTCTGAAACAAAACCTTTGAAAGAGACTCACTTTGTACTAAACAGGAAATCAGATATTTAAAGGCTCTTATTGGAAAAAGACTATCATTAGAAGAAATGGTCACTTATATTCATGTGCAATACAGAAAAGCACTTCAAAGGATGAAGAGATGTGAAAATGGGATAGAATAAAAAATAACCATATACTACTGATAGTGTCCTGTCATTAATAAAACTGCTTTGAAATTTTCTTGGTATAAAAACAAAACAACCTACTAAAGTATATACATATTTCAAACACTGAAAATCTAGGCTAGCCATCCTCTAGTTTCTGTTTACCATCTAGAGTATGCTATGAATATTCCTTGAGAGGAAATGCAGGGATTTCAGCTATCAAATGCAGGGATTTCATGCTATCAAATAATTAAGTTCCTGTGCAGTAAGTACAGTATCTGTCACATTCATATGAAAAGAAAGCTTCTATGCTGCAGATAAAGGATTTCCCACAATCTAATAAAAATTAACCTCATTAAGGCACTGAACCATTCTACAAAAAGGAGATAGTACTTTGGAAGATTCGCAGTTTGGTTTTGTTTCTTCTTCTCCAAGCAGACTTCAAAGTGTGCTGCTTGCTTTGCAGTAAATGTTTACGGAACTGTCATTTCTGGAATCCTTCAGAAATTCATTATTGAGAACCACTGCAAACCCTCAGTCCTGCATCCTCTGCTAATGTAAGTAATCCTGCCTGAAATCAATGTGAAGAAGGACTGAAGAAAGAGAATGAGAGATATCTATGTGTACAGACTGTGAAGTTTTCCCAATGATTATGTATAATATAATATATGTATACATTATGTTACAGAAGATGTAACACGGTAATATGAGCATGCACCTTGGAAAACAGATATAATCATATCTTACCCATTAATAGTATATCCTGTAATTAGCCTGCCACTTTTACAGCATTTTCTCATGTAGTGAAATTGTGAATAGCTATCTCATTAATCAGTGTGTTATTGCTACAAAAACTTCAGTGCTCACAATTATGATCCTAGAAAATATAAAGCTAAGTAATTATTATTCCTCATTGTACGCAACAGCACACAACATTGAAAGTCCTTAAAGAGCATGTTTAAACATACACAGTAAATAACTTTAAATATATATAATTTCTGCCTATTCTTGTTCTTTCACAACAGCTTTGCATTTTTTTCCTTCAGATGAGTGAAATTTTTAGTCATATTTGCACTGCACATATCACACTAAATTATAGCTCTGACTCCTTTACTTCTGTGAGAAGTTTGTTCCAGACCAGAAGACAAGTTATTGTTCCAGATTATTATTTCGTAACTCGCAAAAAAAAAAAAAAAAAAAAAAAAAAAAAAAAAAGATATATTTATCCTAACTGTAGCATCATAGATAAATCTAGCATTAAATCAAATAATGTTTTCTGAATTCCACTCATCACTATGATCACTATTTCTCAGCCTTGTCACTTGATCATTCATGACCAAATCTGACAATTCTCTGCTAGGCTGTTTGAATCTTTTCTTTGCTGAAAGTTGCATAGGTAATGTATATACATATACATGGACCATTAAAAAAATGGAACATGTTGCCATGGCCTAGATGAAATAAAACCACAGACCGTATCTATATTCAGGCTCTCCATCATTGTAATAGCCACTGTACAAATAAATTAAATAATAATAATAATAATAATAATAATGTCTCATTTATATGTTCTCTGCAAAGACAGGCACAATTGGGTAATACAGCTAAGCCAACCTAATGACTAACAGTACTGAAAAATAAAAAATACATTACCTCTTTTCCTATGCTGATCCCTTGCTTGCCTGAACAGTGCCATTTAACAATGATAAATGTAAGCCAAGGATTTAGATGGACAGAAAAATGACCTCTCTTTTGTAGGGTTAGGTCTATACCACTTTATCTCCTACACCTGAGTACAGAGACTAGTGAGAAACAGTTTCAGCCAAAGAGAAGCAGCAGGAGCAGGCAGCCACCGACACGTGATCACCTCCTCCTGTAGAAACCAGTTCTATATCGGCTTACAAGCTCTGCACCCTTATGTGAGATAAATGTATCTTCTTTTATTACATCCCAGGTAATTCCTATGAGGTCAGTGAGCCTATGTAAAATGTACAAAGCTTTATTTGCATGCATCTGTGCATTTTCTAAAGCTCTTCACAAAAACAAAGTTTGAGTTTAAACAAGAAGCAACAGATCACCAATGAGGAGAGAAACAGAAATTACTTTAACTATGAGTTTTGGTCCAAACTATATCTAATAATCAAACTTTGGCCTTTTTGAGGATTATTGGCCTATCTTGAGGATAATCAGGAATATATCCCATATGAAATACTATAGTGAGTCAGTCTTTCAAACTATGCACATAAGTAGTCTTTGTTTATGCAAACCATATTCACATGAGTAATCACATTAAGCACTATAACATAACTATTGTTTTTTGTTGTTGTTGATTCTGTTTGTTTGTTTGTTTTTAATAACCATCTACAAGGGAAAACAAAATATTTCAGCAGATTACCGATGTGCTTCCTCCTTTGCCACCAAGTGATCTGTCATTGTAAATATATTTAAAACATTTTTTAAACTGAGAGGTGGTGGAGTGTACTGATATATATATTAAAAAAAAATAAAATAAAATAAAAAGTAGTTATGATGTACTATTTTCCAGGGTAGGCTCTAAATCAATGTCCGACTCTAGGGTGACCAGGAAAAATGTAGGTTTTCTTGTTCACATAGTCTATTTGCTTTCTTTATTCTGATTGACATAGAAAACAAATGTAGGTTATATTTCTGCTACACTTCAGCAATTTCAATATATCACATCAGTCTCAGTGTGTCATTGTAGATAGGAAGGATTACAAATAAACTTGCAAAATCTCTCTCAAAAACAAGCACACAGGCACAGTATTGTTGCATATTTTTTGGAAGTTTAAGAAATGTAAATAGCTGCCACATCTAAGCAATTAAAATACTGTGCAACCACAGTTAAGCCAAGATTTACAATGAAAGTTTCTCTATTAAAAGATAGATGAAGATCTTTGATATGAAAAAAACTGTCCAGTTCCTTCATTTCATTAATTTCATTATCCTTCTGTTATACCTAAAAACAGGTAAAGAAGAAACTTAATTTGGTTTAATCATACTCTCTTAGTACTAGGGGTGATATTGTTGCAGTTGTGGTGATTTAAGAACATAAGCAACACAAAGAATTTTGTCAGAGGTAAGATCTTTTCTTTGATCAGCCATTATTTATAGTATACTTGGGGAAAAAAAAAAAAAAAAAAAAAAAAAAAAAAACTTTCAGGCACCCAAGCTTCAATTTCATTATGTGTACATAAAATATTTGTTCCATAGGCCAGATGGAGAGCTGGCAGCACAGAAGGCAAAAAAGCAGAGGTGTCTCCCATACCAGTCTTCATCTCATTACCTCTGGCATGAAGCAAGCAACAGATTCCCAAAGAAGCACTTGAAGAGCATTGTCAGGAACTTTCCTAAGGATGACCTTTGGACATCAGATTCAAAGCCCTTTGAACTCAATGATTCTGGCTTGATCAGTGGTTTTGAGTCAGAATTTCAGAGACAGAGTTAAAAATTTTTATTGTCAATGAAAGTGACATTTAGGTTTGCAACTTAAGATACTTATTCCGTTGATTGCTTATTTAGCATCTATTATAGTGATTGAGCAAATGATAATACATATCCTAAATATGTGACTGAAAAATATGAAAAATTAGGACTATTAAATCATGTTTTAAACCATCAATGAAGGTGTCATGTTTTTCATTGAAGAGTTCGTTTGCTGAAACTACAGTATTCAACCAATTTAACTATTTCTGAAATCTAGTCAAATTTGGGTACATATTGAATCTAAAAGTAAACATCCTCAGAAGGGGTAAAAAAATAAATAAATAAATAAATAAAATGTTTCTATATGATTTTTATAATTCGTAACTTTATTTTTTTAAATGCTAAGGCAAACTTAAGGTATTTTTACAGCTGCAATTTTTTTTTCAAAGCAAAGCCAAATGTTTTATTTTAGTTGAAAATAATAATAATAATTTAAAAAAAAAAAAACTACTTTTCCTTTTTTTTTCACAATGTTTGGCCAGTGAACTAAAAAATCAATTTCAGACACAGCAGTAATTCCTGTGTCCTCAGTGTTGACAATGAGGCATGAGGCATGCTGCAGTTGTAGTGCATCTCAGGAAATGCATTCATGCTGCTTTACTTTCCAGATGACACATGGGATGGCACTATAGCATCAGCAGGAAAAAATGATAATTTTATGTTATCTTATTCTACTTTATTATTACATTTCACATGACTAATTAAAATTATTTAGTTATCTATTCCCCTGATGCCATGGGTTTTTAAAATATTCAGGTAATTCAGAACTACTGTAAAGCTGAAAACAAACACCAAATTTTCCTTTGAAAAGACAACATCTGGAGAGAGAAGCTGCTCTTTAAGTCTCTTGATCATCCATTTTCCAAATAACTAGAACCGAAGATGCTTCACAGCCATGCTACAGAATATATAACTGGGAAAGGGCTGTGCGCAGATCTCAAAGGAATGGACTTTGGCTTCAATAAGCAATGAAACTGTCCCATGGTGAGATCGGGCCAGAGTTGAGAGGCTAGAAATAAAGGCATTCAGAAACACCAAAACTTGTTTAAAGCATGTGTTTGTGCACCAGGTGGCCAATGATGCCTTTAGCCAGCATGACCAAAAGCTAAACACAAAGGCCCCAGGGGACCAGAGGAGCTCAACAAGCCAGTGTCTACCAACAGGGCACCTTCACTCAGTGCTCCCAGAGTCATCCATGGGGAGTGATCAGCTCCTGGGCCTGGTGGGAAAGCCACTGAGATGGGTAAACCCAATAAATTGCCTCCCCAGAAATCTTGCAGACTAAAGGGTGTTACTGCCTTCAGGAGTACTGGACCTGTTATTGGATGAAGGGGGAACAGAATCTGAGGATCATAAAATTTTCCATCAGATATTTTGTGGAAACACGTGAGGCTCACTATGGGATGTTTAGCAGAAGGACCAAAGGCCGGGAAAGGGAGGGGGGTCAGGGTGGACTGGAGAGGAATGAGCATGAACGAATAAAGGGGTAAAGATAAAAAGGGCCAGTGAATTATAAACAGGGGCCAGTTAGTATATTTGTCTAGCTGAGCCCTGTGTTCAAACACTGCAAGTTCTGCTACATTCTTATTAAATCTTATTTCTATCCCCTTTTTTGTTTGTTTGCTTGTTTTTGGTTTTGGTTTTTGTTTTTTTGTGTGTTTGTGCATACTCTCTTCTCTGAGTGGATATGCATTGATACTAGGGAAATTCAAGCCAGATTAGTTGGTGGTAAAATAAGAGATCTGATTACAAGCAACTGGAGTGAGATCACAAACATTGTAAATCCAAGTGAAAGCAACTGGTGACATGAGGGCACCTCGGATCAGCTACCAGTCAGGCTGACTGTCTTAGACCATCTTATGAGTGACCCATTTTACGTATGTGTGTGCATATATATGCATGTATGCGTAGCTCTCTCTGCCAGCAGGTTTCAGTCCTGACAGCTGGGGATGAGGAAAAGGATTGGCCCATCCACTGAGTGATTACTGTGTGTATGGACATGGCTGCCAGGAAAGGTGGTTTGCTATGTCTGCACTGATCTGCGTGGCTGGCTGAGTGTGTATGGCATGCATATCTGTCTATGTTCAACTACTTTCTAAGTAGCATAGATGTTCAGCCTCACCATTGACAAAAACTGGGAATAAGGAGCTGCAGCAGCCTCATATCTACCCAGCTACTGGATTCAGCAACCTGTAACAGACATGAGCGTTAGAAATCTTTTGGAAAGAAAAATTAAGCAAGGAAGACATAGATGGCATTTGGCAAAATAACATTTAACCTTCAACCTTACCTTCTAAGAAACACACACTGACTGTCAAGATAATCCTCTCATACCTGCTAGATCAGCAGATCAATATCTGTAGAGAGGCACATGCCAAATCACTGCAGTGAGCCCAGCCAGAGTCATGCTGTTCGATCAGAGCAGCCCATTCCATGCCAGAGGCCATGCAACCTCTTTTATGCTTGATTTGGGTAATGCTATGATATGAATAACTCCTTCCTGTGCAAATATCTCCTAAGCCCCTACAAGCACACCTTATTGACAGGGCTTTGAGGTCTTATTTATCTGTTTGCACCTTTCCATGCCTTGCACTCCAGCTATAGCTATTAAAAGCCACTTGGCCACCTTGAGCTCTTGCAAAATCCAGAAAAACAGAATGCATGCTATGCACTACTTACATCACTGGAGAATAAGTTTAGCTTAAAACTACAGCGTTGCTTTTCATTTGTTTTGCTGTGATATTTCTTGGAACTTGGCACAGGTTCTTAGGTGAATTGTTAGAAAACTGAGCTGCCTGTTTGGACAAATTATTTTTGTACTGCCACCTATTGGCAACACATACACTAAAGATCCTGCTAACTACTGCCCTTCCCAGATTCCTTAATTTAATGTGGTGTTTTCTCTCCTGAGAGAACCACTTTAAAATTACAAGAGCAATTCTTGATAAATGTTTATCCTGCAAATGCTAGCCCAGCTCTTCTTAGAGGTCTGCCTCTACTGCAATTAAGCCACTTAGTCTACTTGGGTGAAAATGGCTAGCAGAGTTCATATGAAAACACTATGCTGACACTATCTCTGGTAGCTTTTAAAAACTGAGCTAATGAAAGGTTTGCCACAGTCACATTGCCAAGCATACTCTGCTGCATGGTGCCAAAGAAAAGTCTCATCCATCAGCTTGTCTGCCAGCCACTGGTTATAGCCACCATCTGTGTGGAGTTTTTCCCTTAAAAAAAAAAAAAAAAAAAAAAAAAAAAAAAAAAAAAAAAAAAA
>NC_048893.1:34394501-34517949 GCF_011077185.1 Oxyura jamaicensis
ATTACTCCTGAGAAGAGCTCACTAATTCACTAATGACCCAGTGAGATCAAGCCTCAGATATCCCCATGTCACTATCTGACATGGTCTGAAGGATTGAGTTATCCCCACTGAGAGAAAAAGACTTACTGGAATAGCACTGCAAGCTGGCATGGTCCCAGCTGGATATACAATCTTTACAAACATAAAACCACAGATGGAGAACTTCCTGTAGGATCTCTTGGACCTGGAAAGCTCACAACCATGTGACTTTATCTTCCTGGACTTACTCAGGCTAATTATTTAATCAGTCCTTTGGCAGGAGTGAGCCAGTGTTACTCAAATCAGCTTATCTCCAGTCTCACAGTAGCCAGGGTCTTTTTATGGCAGTGGCTACAAATAAGAGCTTCAGGGTGAACTTTTCTCCAGATAAACAGGATCTCAAAACAAAACCAATTTTCAGGTAACCTGAAGGATAATGTCCTCCTTTTCAAATGATCCCCACTCACCCTACAGGGTTGCCCTTCATAGGTCCCCCTTACAACTTTGAAATCAGGTGATTGCCAGGTTTATGAAATGACAGACAGTTCAGAGTCAAGATCACATGCAGCGATCATATGGGTTCTTGCAGATCTTTGTGTATTCACCTGGTCTACAGGCCATGGCACAAAATATTGTTAGGAGTAAGGTAATTGGCCAAGGACTTCTATTGCTTCTCTCTCTCATGTATTTCCAGTAGCCAGCCTTATCTTACTTGGACAAGGGTCAAGCCCACACAATGCTCTCAATTCTTTATTCTTTATATGAGCTCACCTCTACATTTCTATATTAACTTCCCCAGATGTGGAATCTTATCGCACAGGTTGCCCACTGTAAAAGTGGCCCCGCTGGTCTGCCTGATGTGGCCATGAGCCCAAAACATGAATATGCATGTACTGTTATTAGAAAAAGTCTGTCCTTTTGGTAGGAGTAAGCCTTAACCATGGGGCAATGCTCTTCAGTGCCTGATGGTTCCCCTCTTCATGGCAGAGCTCCCAGGGTTCCCACTGCAGTTTTCAGGATTGTCTACATCTGAGGTGAAAATAAACTGTGTTGTACCTATTGGCTACTGTGTGGATTCTTGCCAGCTGCCAACCCCAGATCTTTGGTGCAGCACAACCCACTGTAATGGGAAGATAAGAAAAGGCATTTGCACATTTGCTGAGACCTCAAGACAAGCTCAGCTCCACTGCCGGAGCCAGCCCATGAGGCAGCTCACCACTTCCTATCATAGGTGCCAAGGTGGAACAGCTGCACCTTCACTGTCCCATTTGTTGGGCAGGAGTAAACACTGATGGCAGCAAAGGCTGTGTATTTCCTTATGGGCCAGAAACTGAAACTTTGCTTTTTGCAGGCAAAACACTTCCTGCCTTTCCTCCTAGCTGCTGCAGGCTGACACCATCCACAAGACAAGCCTGTGCAGAACTGGCAGAGAAACACCCGGGGAGAGATGCAGTTTATAAATACTACAAGAAGTCAAAAGCCCCAGTATCTCCGAGGTTGTTATCAAACATGTTAAGCAAACGATATATTAAAGTGTGCAGACATTTTGTAAATTAACAGGCTGATGTTTGAGATTACTAATTATATGATTTCTTGGAGAAAAAAGACCAATCCAGCTCGCAGGCACTCAAAAGAACATTTGGCACAAAGACTTTTTATTCTCTCTTACTCCCTCTGTGGGCCTTCTGCCAAATATTTCAACTCAGCAAGAAGCAGTAGCACATGTCTCAGAGCAGTCTTCAGCATCTGACTGAATACCAAAAAAATAAATTAAAAATAAATAAATAAATAAATGAAATCCTCAGACTCAGGGCTTCAGAAGCCTGTAGTTTACACAGTTTATGGGAAATATGTTTCCCCTGCTTCCTTAGATGACTCTCATTATAAATCTTCTATTCTTTCCAGCTGACCCAAATGGTCTCAGGGCACATTGTACTCTATGACAAATTAACATGATCTCAGGGATGCATCAGAGGAAAAAAGAAAGGTTTTCTCTACCCTCACATATTTGAATGACCCTCTGGCACATAGCCCTCGCCTGAAGTAACATCTTAAGAAAAGTGCTGTGAATGGGAGTCTTTATAAAATAGGATTAGTGTAGCAAGGTGGAGAGGTAAATTCAATAGTTCTTTTGAACAGCCTGCTTCCAGGCTACTCACACTTATTAGAAAATAGCTCAACACCTCAGTAGGCTTTAGGTGTCTCTGTGGAAAGAGCAGCTGAAGCTTAGGGAAGGAAAAACATGGTTTCACCAAAGAAAAATGTGTCTAAGTCCCTGTGCTCTATTTCCATCTCAACATACATCTAGCTGCTTGCAGGTGATGTTGTTTCCACAGATAAGGCTTTTATTTATTTAATAAGCTGAAGAAGTATATTTAGGTAATAGATATCTTTGATAACTTGATTCATATTTAAGCAAACAAATGTTACCATTAATTCTGTTATCAAAGTCTACATTTTTTTCCACTTTTCTTAAAAAAAAAAAAAAAAAAAAAAAAAAAAGTGATTAAAACCCCTTTTATTCACCCCACACTGGGATTTTTGGGGGGGGGGGGGGGTTGGAACAGAGTACATGGTATGGACATCCCTTTGGTCAGTTTGGGCCAGCTGTCCTGCCTGTGTCCCCTCCCAACTCCCTGTGCACTCCCAGCCTGCTCACTGGCAGGGGAGGATGAGGAGCTGAAACCTCTTTGACTCTGTGAAAGCCCTGCTCTGCAACAACTGAAATCATCTATGTGTTATCAACATTATTTTCCATCTAAATACAAAGCACTGCACCATACCTGCCACTATGAAGAAAATTAACTTTACCCCAGATGAAACAAGGACATCAATTGTTTAACAGGTGATATCTGTACTGAAGGATCATTAAGCTGATTAAACCTAGAATACACATTGCATTAGGAGCACTCTACGAATGACCTGATATAAACCATAATACAGTCACAGAAAGGTGTTTACATACACTTGTGCACCCATTTATATATATATATATATATAAATAAATAAATAAATAGAAATATTTTGAAAGAATCTGAAAATGTTTTTACATTCATGTGTGTAAAATGAGCGCATCCATATGTGATGAAATTTAACAAAAGTTGACTATAAAAGACATTTGATTTTTTTACATTCACATTTCCACACTTTAAAAACTCTCCAAGATTTTTGGTTGGTTTGTTGTCTTTTATAGATAGTTTCAGTTGGTGAGTCAAACTTTTTCTTTTGAGGTGTGTTTTGATTTTGCTTTCTTTAGCTATTTTCATGTCTTGATAGAATGGTGTATCTAGTTATTAGTTTAAAGATTTTTTATTCTATAACATATTTTTAAAACTACATCACATACTATTTTGCAGCTCTATAATGCATTTTCAGTTAGTCTGTCCATTTAACCTAAATATCAAATATCTACTTTGAAATATTCTTCCCATGAACTGCAAGCACATATATGCATACTTGCCTTCTGAATGCTACAGGGGTGTTTTTTTGTTTGTTTGTTTGTTTGTTTTCCTTATTCTTTTCTACCGCTGCCTTCTAGGACTTACCACTGTACTTAAGACACCCCACATGTATTAAGAGAAACTCTTAATATGTCTTAATATGTATAAAATGTAGGATGTCCCAGCACACAGTTCACCATCTGAAAGAAATATCTTAATTTTAAGTTTCAGCTTGCTTCTGTAGAGCCCCAGGCAAGCTCTTTGAAGCACAGAGTCAGGGGAGGAACTTAACTCAGGCCTTAAAAAAAAAAAAAAAAAATGCTAACAAGGCATATGTCTAGTCCTGTGAAATCCCCTCTTTTAGAGTGATGTCCCTGGCTACAACCTTCCCTCTACATTATTGATTCCATATAAATAGCAAGTCTGTAAGCATGATGAATCAATAAGTATCTAGACAGAGGCTATGCATTGAAACTGGATGGCCTGGGAAGAAGCTGTCATCCTTCAAGATGGAGAAAAAGTAAGCACATTTCAACAAGCAAAATAAAAGGGGAGAAAGTGCCAGGAGAACCATTCAGAGCTGCACAGTCAAGAATATTTTTTTTGAGGATTCCCAGTAGATTGTATTTTCAGTTCTCTCTTCCTGCTGAACAGGTATCTTTTAAGATGCTCCGAGCAGATTCCCTGGCACTTGTTTCTGAAGGAACCCTGGTTGATAGAAGCTGTTGATAGGAAACATAAATACAACTCTCATTGCTATCCAAAGCCAGAAGCTGCAGAAATATCACCATTCCCAGAACACCATAAGCATGCTTTACAACAATGGTTAGATAATGAAAGCATCTGAAGTAAGTCACACCTTCAAGAGAAAACTTTTTTTTAAAAAAAAAAAAAAAAAAAAGTTAAAAAATATCATAATTATTCAGGGGCCTTTTCAGAGAATGAGAGCATGGTTCTGTGCTTGATATTTTACCACATATCTCTACAGAAGCTCATCCCTCATCCATTGCATATTGGGATGTGAGAGGCCAGGTCAGGCCAGCTCATGATCCCTTCTGGTTACTGCCCTTCCATAAAATAAGCCAGGCACTGTGTGTGCCTAGGCCACTACTGAAATGCAAGCACAGAGCATAGCAGAGCACACTGAGTATCCTGCAGGCATAAGCTTTCCAGGACCAGAAAAAGCACACCTGTATCACTATGTAAGTAAATTAGTAGTACATTAATCGCCTCTGTTCAAGGCAAGCTTCCCACACCTCACCACATCCAGCTCCCACAGAACCACCTCTCCTTGTTACCCACTGCCAAGATGAATCCTCCTCCCACAAGGGCCAAAGCAATGCTCATCAGATTCAGAGAATGAGGAACCCTCCAAGCTGTCCATGCCAAAGAAACTTCTTTTGTCAAAGAGAAAGTCTGAAGAGGGAATCCATAATTCTCACATCTTTCTCACCAATGTGAGAAGGCAAAAAGAGATGAATGGGCCCTCAAAGAGCAATTAAAAGGTTATGAAAAATAAATGTAATGAACAAATTTTAATTCAAATATTGCTAATAAGAGTTTGCAAGGAATCATACTTAATGCATAGGTAACTAAAAATCTGCACAGAATATACAGTGTCCATATTCTAGCAGCACACATTTTAAGGGCTACAAATTCTTTGATACTTTAACATAGGGTTTTTCCCACAAAGGTCAATATTAGAACCTCACAACTTCACCCTTCAAATTGCTTTGAACTGTTTGAAGTTTAGTTCAATAACTGAAAGATCAGTAGAAGGAGATTATCTGTGGAATAGTTTACAATGTACACTTTCAAAGTCCGAAGGATGAAGTTGAATGCCATGTACAACACATAGTAGTAGAATATATTATTCTTAAAATAAATAACTAAATTAATAAATAAAGATGACAGATGAGTGGCCATTTATAAATATCCACAGGGCCTTACATATTTTCAATATTAAATGAAATTCTTATGGGTAAATAACCGTTACCCACAGTTCCTTAGGAATATCTACACTGATTCATAACATATTATACCATTTTAATTCTAAAATCCAAACCAGAATAAATAGATGATCCACTGTCCAGGTCCATGGCACTGATGTGTTGGGAGCCAAGAGTAATCTTCTTTAATGTGTAGAAGACTGTCACAAAACAAGAATTGTCTTCCCCTTTGATTCACCACCTTAAAAAGCTGGACAGCAAGGGATGCACTGTAGGATTTGACAAAACTCTATTCATGAGGTACCTTGTCACATACACAAATCGCATACACAAATCGAGCAGGAGTTTCATCTTCACAGGGCTCACAACTCAGGGAAGTTTTGAGAATAATCTTAGCACACATCCCCCATGTGTAGCCATAGTTAGCAGAGCATTTTAAGACAAAATAAAAAGATAGTGAAATCAGAAACAGAAGATGCAGCTGGAGTGAGCCGGCCTTTCCTGACTTCAGTGGCACAGCCTTGTTTAATAGCTAATACTTTATGTCAAACTACTGCAATGCCTAGGAGTTATATTACAGTTGGACACCTATAATTTCTAAGAAATAAAAACCATAACAATCAGAGCAAACATGGACATTCTGCAAACAGTCTGATATTTCACACAGCTGCTCTGGTATTTGTGGTTAGTGACTGCTCTTCATTTGGATTTTTACTTTGGCAAATATGCTCCACAAAATGGATGCTAGCTGATAAATTCTGATAATTTGTCTCACCTCTTCAAGGGAATGACATGTTCATGCATATTCCTTTTCCCCCAACATCTTTTGTGGAGCCTATCAATACATGTATTGCATAAAGATTTTGTCAGCTGAATGAACAGAAACCAAATTTCAGTAGTGCATGCAAGGTTCAGCAGCATCTGAAGCCAGCAAACCTAAGAGATTGCTAGAGTTCTCTCCCTCATTATTTTTATCAAGTGTTACATATATGCATACATTTACAGTCATTGGGATATAAGAATCTCTAAGTAGAAGGATACAAAATGTTAACACAGCAACACACCATGGCATTGTCATGATTTTGACAGTGTTAATTTTCTTCATAAAAGCTCAACCAATTTTGTGTTTTGTATTTTTGGTGAAAATAATGTTGATAACACACCAGTGTTTCAGTTGTTCCAGAGCAGGGCTTACACAGAGATGAGGATGTTTCAGCTTCTCGTGCTGCCCTGCTAGCATGGGGGCTGGGGGTGCACAGGGACCTGGGAGGGGACACAACCAGGACAGCTGGCCCAGGCTGACCAAAGGGATGTCCCATACCACATGGCATCATGTTCAGCAATATAAGAGTAAAGAGGGAAGGGGGAGAGAATGTTCGAGTTGATGGCATTTGTCATACCAAGAAACTGTTATGCGTGATGAGCCCTGCTCTCCTGGAAGTGACTGAACACCTACCCATCACTGGGAAGTAGAAAAATTCCTTGTTTTGCTTTGCTTGCCTGCACAGCTTTTGCTTTACCTAGTAAATCAACTTTATCCCAACCCATGAGTTCTGACACTTTTACCTTTCTGATTCTCTCCCCCATCCCACCTGGGGAGAGTGAGCAAGCAGCTGTGTGGTACTTAGCTGCCTGTTGGGTTAAACAACAACAGGCATTTTTATTCATTTTCTGAGTCTTTAGACCATCATTTAGTATATCATTATAACAGAGAAAGTGAGATTTCCGCAGTTCTCTACAAAAGCAAAGATACACATCTCCATATCTTGGATATCTATAACTTTGGTATTTAATCTAAGCTGGACATGTTAGTATAATCAATGCAGAGATATAGACAGAAGCATCCCCAGGAGGTAATACACAATTTTTAACTGAGCAAGATTGCATTCCTTCCTGAGGGACATGGTTTTGATCCATTATAAGGCAAAACCCTAAGGGAAAGAGATACATCAGCAGAGACAGGAATTTGCTCTTGAGTTGGTCTTTGGTTAGTAATTTTTTTCAGGAGGTTGCCCCCATAAGAATCTGATATTACCATGACACTGAAAAAGACCTAACAGCAGGTCACTGATTTATCACTGATAATATAGGTGTATAACTTAAAAAATAAATAAATAAATAAATAAATCCACTGATTCAACCCCCACTGTAAAGTTGACCTCTAAGATCTCAAACATTTGCCAAGACTCAGCAGAGGGGTGACTTTCAGGTCCAAATATAACACTACAGTCAGAGGAAGAAGCAAAAGGATGTTTGAGGAATATACTCTCCTAGCTATTATTTCAGGAGCTTTTAAAATGTTATCAGTTATGGGAACAGCATATCTAGACAAATTTTCAAATCTCTCTTTATATGATAAGCCAACTCCTTCAAAGAAAAAAAAACAAACAAACAAAAAAAAAAAAAAAAAAGAGGATTCAAAATCTCAAATTTCCTGGATATAAAATACATCATTCATTTATGACAAAGACTGAAGCTTTTGAATCCCACTCTACAACTGTAAAATAATATTTCCAAATTTTTCTACAGGTTGTCTGTAAGAAAAAAATCTCATGTGTTTCATCTGCCTCCTCTTTAATTATTCATTTTTGCTATGCATGACGCTATGAGATTTTTCCATATGATGAAGTACAAAATAAGTGCCAAAAAAAAACTTAATTTAAAGCTATTGAAACTGTTGTGATCATTGTTGTGAAAAAAAAATGAGTGATATTTTATAGCTTAACACTCCTCTCCTACAATGATTCCATTAGGATGAGTGATATTATAACATTATCTCATATTTTTTAATGTTACAGTGTCATCATGCTGTTTAAGTGTAAATTGTTGTATCCCTAGCACCAAGCAAAACAGTAAATTAGTTTATAATCACTCCTACAGACCCGTTCAAACAATAGAACACATTTTGGGAGAGCATTTCTGACATCAAAGATCTTGCCTTACAATGCTGTTTAGCTCATGAGAAAATTCTTGTAATGGTTTTAAGTGTGAGTGTTTCACAATAATTATTATATATACAGGTTAAAAAATCCTCAGTAGACTAAGAAATGTTTGCTAATAGAAGGAAGAACTAGACTTGAGGAAGTCATTTGCCTCAAATAATTTATTATTTTTAGAAATACTTTCAGAATTTACTTTCGATAGTAACCAAGACTAGCATTGCTTATTTCAAAAAGTCAAAAAAATATATATGATGAAAAAATGTCACTCATGATGAAATAAACCACATGAGCTGGAAAAAATAGGAATATGACTTCCATGTGCTATTCAGACTACTCATTGAATTTTGCTTTGGCTTTTGCATACAAGCTCAAGTTAAAAATGCCTATAACATGAACATAAAATGTTGATAATCTATTAATATCTAAAAATACTTCAAGAATTTTTTATTTTGATATTTCCAAAAATAGCTTACTGATTCTGAACATTTTGGATAACTGAAGAACAGCTGTTCTAGAATATGGCATTGTTAGAGGCAATAATATGCAGTGGTCCTTCTGGTATTAAACAAAATAATTAAAATAAAAATTATATGGCTCAATTTTAAAAATCTTTTCTTTTTCTCTAAAGTTTAGGTTTTATTTCATATCTGTGAAGCACAATATCTTAAGTCCTCTATGGTAACTAAGCTCAGTTTTTTCTCTCTACAAAAGATGTTTTCCGGAGTAAACCCAGGAAAATGTAATGAAGGTAATGTCATTACAAAAGGAGGGTCTTCAAATTGCTTAGCAGAAAAGGACATCTAATGATGTGAAGCAAAAACTGGAAAGTCAAAATTGGGATGAGATGAGACTGCTGAGCACTGTTCATAATGATCCACTGGCATAACGTTCATCCTCTTAATTTCTCACATTTTAGCTGTTTACATCTCATCATAGAATCATCATAGAATAATAGAATGGTTTGGGTTGGAAGCGACCTTAAAGATCATCTAACTCCAACCCTCCTGCCATGGGCAGGGACACCACCCACTAGATGAAGTTGCCCTGAGCCCCCTCCAGCCTGGCCCTGAACACCGCCAGGAATGGGGCATCCACAACTTCTCTGGGCAACCTGTGACAGGGCCTCATTACCCTTACAGTTAAGAATGTCCTCCTTTCCTCTGTTCTAAATCTATCCTTTTAATTTAAGACCATTCACCCTTCTCTTATAATTATTTACTCGAGCAAAGAATCCTTTTCCATCCTTTTTATAAGACCCCTTTAAGTACTGAAAGGCTGCAATGAGTTCTTCTTGGAGCCTTCTCTTCTCCAGGCTGAACATCCCCAACTCCCTCAGCATTTCTTCATAGGAGAGGTGCTCCAGCCCTCTGATCATCTTCAAAGCCCTCCTCTGGACTAGCTCTAAAAGGTCTATATTTTTCTTGTTCTGGGGGCCCCAAACCTGGACACAGTACTCCAGGTGGGGCCTCACAAGGGCAGACTAGAGGTTGATAATCACCTCCTTTGACCTGATCAACACTCCTCTGATGATAAAGCCCAGGACGCAGTTGGCCTTCTGGGCTGCAAGCACACACTGCTGGCTCGTTGTCAAGCCTTTCATCCACCAGAACCCTCAAGTCCTTCTCTGCAGGGCTGCTTTCAATGAGTTCTTCTCCCAGTCTGTATTCCTGTCCGGGCCTGCCCTGGCCCAGGTGCAGTGCCTTGCACTTGGAAGCAAGTGCAAGAACCATCACACCTTCTTCTCCAACATTAGGCAAGGGTCCTGGACTGCGCTGCCTTCCTGCAGTCCCCACAGATCAGTTCCATGGCCTACCGTGAGAGTGAGGGGTAAAGGCTCATCTAACGGCATCTAAACTTAAAGGCTCATCTGTGCTCATCTAAACTATATTATGAACAGGAGTGGCATAGGTAGAATGAAAGGTTAATTCTTTTCTAAGATGTTTCCAGGGCGTGCAGGATGCCTTTTTTCTTCTGCAATCTAACCTTTTAGTATATTGTGTACTGTAATAGTGAGGGACAAAATATGGAAAAAGTTGGATTATTTACTTATTGTAGATGAGCTTTTCTGGATTTTCCAGTGTTCTGGGAAGGTAAACCTATTCATGGAAACTACTTTTATTTTCCTAAAGTGCTTTTGAACCAAAAGGAAAAGGAAAAGAGAGATTAACAAAGCCTTCATATGCACAGTGTGCAGCAGTGTAACAAGATGACACAATATTACTCTTCCTCTTCCTTATTTAAACTTATATCTTCTCTCAGATACAGTTATATATGCTCTTGGTATCTCTCGCAGATGTTCTGGTGTGAATGATGCAATTAAGAATCCTAAATTCCCATTGCTTCCAGATGCTTATTTTCTCAATATTCAGTCACTGGAAATATATTTACTTTCCACTCTGTGGTGTCTAGCAGTTAGCACACCTTCTGGGTTCCATTTTACAAAATTTCCACTGTTAATCTGACACATGCCAATGCATTTTAGATGAATGTTTAGCACCAGTAATCTTTTTTTTCAACTGGTATTAAATTTACATAACATAACAAAACCAAGCAAAGCTTTGAATAAGGATTTTATTTTCCTTTCAAAATGAAAATCCTTTCACTTTGTTGTTCATAGGTATAATGTTTTCTGTTGACATTTTTTAAAAACTTAACTTTGGCTTTGCATAACCTTTCAGCTCACTGAATTTAATGCTGTTTCTAGTCTTTTCTATGATTCATTCTTTTCACTGAAATAAATCTATAATTTTAACTGCTTTAATCCTGCTCCCCTCTCACTGGACACATACATATACCTGAATTCAAATACTGGGTTCAGAACTATTCTTGCCTTCCAAGTAACTCAGACAGCCTCCTTTGAGCCCTAACTCTCCTTTCACACATGGTCCTGGAGCACAGACTCAGCCAAAGCAATTCTTATAACTTGCACCTGAAAATCTAATGGTACAATGGACCCAAGATTTGTGTTGGACTTAACAGAATGCTTTTCTCTGGCATATCCTTTCCACAGCTCCTCATTCACCCAGAATAACCTATGCATTCAGCTTTATACTTCAGTCATTCAAGGACACTTGATATTGAAGCCAGAAGTATTTTGCAAAAAGAATTCTAAGTCTATTGCATTTACTTGAGAACAATTTTAGTACAAGAGTTATACAAATCTATGGGGAAAAAAAAGAACAAGACAGACTTGGCAGCTCCTGCCTCAGCCTCCTCATCACTACAGACAGAATTCTTGCTCAGCGTAGCAAAAGAAAGCTGCACAAAGCAGACTGCTCTTTTATGATTTTCCTGCTTTATGTCGTCTAAACCCCAAGTCAGCCTCCATTCTCCAGTCAGTATGCTGTAGCTTTGTTCCCACCTATGTGGAGAAGTAAGTTTTTCTCAGTTGCAGTCACCTCTGTGTCAAAAGGTGACCTTCCAATTGAGTTGTGAAGGTAACATTTCAGTATTCTCTCTGCAAATTTCAATATTTCTTCCTGTAATTCTGTGTATTTTAGCTCAAGGAGATATGAAGCAAATGACAAACCTAGGTTTTACAACCAACACTTTCTCAACTTATACAGATATAAGTGGACCCATCACAGACCAAATTTCATTGGCTTCTGACCTGTAACACATGACTCCATTTGAATGGTGGAAATAAAATAAGATCTTTACAATTTTATTTGGTCATTATGACTCTTTAACAGAAGGAGACTTTTTAGGCAGATAAAAGAACAACATCCAAACAGAGTCCTTCTGCTAAGAGACATTCCAAAATTTCCAGACTCTTTACACTAGTTTGCAGACTCATTGATATATGATTTCAGGGAAGTATTCACACCTAGGCTAAAGGTTTAAACTCCTTCTTTATGAAAGAGATGAGCTCTGAAAGGTGTTTCAGAGAACTTAATTGAGACGTTTAAAACTAGATATGAATAATTCTCCAAGTCTTCAGTTATGTTTGAAAAGCACTTAATGTTTTGCAAAGCTATCATTAATAAATGAAAAGCATTTTAAAAACACTGAAACTCTCTACATCAGCTATTTCATCAGTGAAGACCTTGCATTTTTCTCTTTCATCCAAGTCTTCTTTGTATTTATATGCATGCACATATGCATGCATACAGACACAGGCTTTGCTGCTTCAGAGCTGTTCATTTGTGCAGCTTCAGCTCAGATCAATCCCCTGATCTTTTACAAATCTCAGCTACAGTGAAGACAGCCGCAGTGAGCATTAAAATGGTAAATCCATCCCAATCCCCCAAAGAACAAAACTAAAGAAATTGTAGCAGGAGGAAACTTTATAAATTGCAACCCAGAAACACATAAAGGATTTCTCTCCTGTTATTCCCCAGAATAGCTGACTGATTCTGAACATTTTCTTGGCACTTGCATGACTAAAGAACAGCTGTTCTAAAATATGACATTGTACAAGCAATCACTTAATGCTGCTATAGAGTAAATTCAGTGAAGAGTGTCAAGAGAGAAGGGCATAATCTTTAGACATCATCAGCAGAAAATTAATGCAGATGAAAGTTAGATTAACATACCCCCAGATGCTATAGAAGTAATCTCCATGTGGGACAAAACTTTCCAAGCACAAACCTCCTAACCTCAGTATGTGAAATCCCCCAAGTAATATAACAGGTTTGTGCAATAGATATGTATGGGGTAGCCATCACTACATATATGGAATGCAAGTTGAAAACCTGAGGAGTAGTACAGGAGACCATAAGACTAGACCTGAATTCAAAGGAAGAATTGACCTATAGCTGCCATAATAAAAGAAGATAAATTTAATAAAGACTACTATCTAGGGGCCTAAAAATTTCTTTCATACTATTTTTGTGGTCAAAACTGTGGCAAAACACAGTCCGTCAAAACTGTAGCATGCAAATGTAAGCATGATGTTTTCTTAAGTAAAAGATAAATTTAGCAGAATGCTTTACTTAGTATACATAACAAATCAGCAGGATTAGTTTGAAACCAATAATATGAAACTAGAAAAGTAGATCATATTCCAGTGTTAGGAAATGATCAATATTTACTCATGACAGGACAAGTAATAGAAAGGTAACTATCAGTGTTTTTTCAGTCCTGACGTCCTACGGTATTTTCCTAACAAAAAAAAAAAAAAAAAAAAAAAAAAAAAAAAAAAAAAAAAAAGCAAGGGAAAGACTTGTCTTCCAAAATGAAAATCAGGTAAAAAATTATTTGATGGGTGGACTAGATACCCAAGGGAAGATAGCATTAGAAATAAATGAAATGGCTGAAAAATGTTTAAAAGTCTGGTATTTCTAACTGTAAAATCAACTAAGTATGTAACTTTTACAAGATTATAATCTTTTGTGCAATTCTCTCCTTACCACTGCAACACAAAATCTGAATGTATTTAAGGAAAAGATTCTGGGTACTCACTCATGGATAGCTAATAAAAAAAATGACATTGGGATTATAGAATGAGGCCCAAAATAAAGAACTACTATGCACTTCCTTTTCACTTATCTCAGAAAAGCATCAAGAGTCCATAACACTAAACAAACATAAACAGGAAAAAAAGAAAAAAAAAGTGTTCAGTATATAGGGAAATGCATGATATCTCTTTGCAACTCTCCAACTTCTCTCTCCATAGCTACCTCAAGGACCGCCAACTTTATTCCTAAAGGTTGTAGCAGAAAGGGAGATAAAAATGAAGGTATCCATTTACTGCGATGGAACTGGTAGCACAGAGAATAAATAGGTATAATTTTGCTGTTGCCATGACTTCTGTACATATGCCCCCATGAACCATCAAAACTATTGGAATCTTGGTGATCAGAGAAAATTATTTTCTTTTATACCATGGCAGAAGGCCAAGGAGTACTATCTACTGAATTCTAACAGATATTGTATTAACCTTTTAGATTGCAATGACAGATACTGATACAAAAGTGTTTGACTGTGTTCTATTTTATCTTCAAGCAAATGGAAATTTTGGGATCAGGTTCTGATCGTGATATAACTGAAAGCTTCAATTAATGCTGAAGCCAGATAAGAACATCTAATAGCTTTCTTCCCCATGTCTGCTAAAATGACTATCATATTCCTTTGTTTCTATATTTAAACATTAATTACACTCAGAATTAAGTTAGTGAAAGCTGCGGAAAAAGCATTCTCATTTAAGAGAATCTATCTCTGGGACGAACTTTCACGATAGATAAGATTATCTATGTTTGAGCACATTTAGCAAATATGACAAAAGATTTTCATGAAGCAGGACTGCCAGGTCAACAATAGAGGAGTGGATGCCTCCATCTAATATTTTGACAGACCCCACTGACATTTTCCAGCCTCACCTGAGATCTCCTAATGCATCCACACACACACATCTCTGCATACTTGCAACTTCCCTCATCCAAAAATTCAATTTTCTCTCACCTAATTCCAGTCAAGAACCTGGAAAAAACTTTTACATTCTTTGATAGGCTCACACATCAAGACATATGTTGGATGCGTACAGTTTACCCATGGGATCAGATCCCTCAAAAAATGCTATATTACAGGGACTTCCAAAAAGTGCAAACTGAGAGACAAGGTATTGCTGCTGCCAATACTTTCTATTAGAGCCCATATCATGAATCTGGGAGATCTGCATTCAGTGCACCCTTTGGCTCAAAAATGTTCAAACTGCACTTCTTATGTGTACTGGGTCTGGCTGGGATGTTAACCTTCCCGGCAGCAGCCCATACAGTGCTGTGCTCTGCACTTGTAGCTAGAACAGCAGTGGTATCACACCGGTGTTGTGTCTGCTGCTGAGAAGTGCTGGCACAGCATCAGGACTCTCTCTGACCCTCTCAGGGGGTGGGCAAAAAGTGAGAAAGAAACATCACCAGGGCAGCTGACCTAAACCAACCAAAGGGATATTCCATACCATATGATGTCACACTCAGCAATAAAAGGTGGAAAAAGGAAGAAGAGGGGAGGGGTGGGCTCTCGTTGTGAAAACGTCTGTCCTCCTCCCAAACACCGGCTACATGCATTGAGGCCCTGCTTCAAGGACGTGGTCAAGCATCACTCATTTGTGGGAAGTAGAGAGTAATTTCTTTCATCTGCATTTCCACATAGCCTTTACTTGTTTTGTTTAGTTATTCCCTTTCCCCCCTCCCTCTTCCCCTTTCCCTTTTTTCCCTTTAGTTGAATTGTTTAATTAATAATAATATTTCCTTAATAATATATATATATATTTCTCTTTAATTAAATCATCCTTATCTCAACCCGTGAGTTGTTCTTTCCTTTACTTCTTCCCCTCCTCATCTGAGGAGGGGGAGTGAGAGAGCAGTTGTGGTGTTCAACTGCCTAGCACAGTAAAACCACCACATTATGTCCCTAGAGAATGCCATTACCTCCAATAGGGCTCCTTCAGGAAGGAGCATATGTCTATCTTGTTCTTACTTAGCTGGAAGGAGGGATATCTTTGACCTGGATATGTCCTCTGCAGTAGATATTGCTTTTACAATTCAATGCAAACACACTATTTCTGCATTATCAATACTGCCTTCCATACAGTGTAAAACCCTCAACAGAAAGGATAGAGGTACATTAATACTAAACCAGTATAGCCTCATGATTAATACACTTCTATAAAAAGATAAACATTTGAATACTTCAGAGGACTCCCACGTTTCAATTAGGGCTATTCTTATCTAGACATTGAGACTCTAAACACTAGGAATATAGATTTCAAACACCAAAAAGACAGGCAACCCCCTATTTGGTCTAAATAAAGCAAGCTAGACAGCATTATATAGCTGCAATGTGCTGTAGGTATTCACCCAAGATTCTGAACATCACTGCCAAAAACCTGCACTGTCGGAACTCAATAACAAGACACCAGAGTAAAGGACTGATATAATAGGATATAGATCTTCATCTGCTTTTCTGAATGACTGTTACCCCCACTGTGATTCTCAGCAGTAGAAACAGATACATATTCTGCGGTATTCCAGTTTACACAATATTCGAGAACTTTTGGTTGCATTTTGCATAAAAAATGCAACCAGACCAAAGTAAGTCGCAGGTCTATGGTGGATCTTTTTTAACAGAGTACTCTAAAACTTCAGCAGGACAGAATTCAAAGTTATTAATAATAAATAAATAAATATTTTAAAACAAAGAATACTTATAAACAAATTTGCCCTTAGTCAGACAGATTATTTTCTCCAAGTTTGCCCTCAGACCAGAAACCTTCAACACAGTCACATATGGTTCCTTAAGTACCTTTCTTTCCATCACCTCAAAAGGCTAGCTATTTGTCTATTCTCTGATCTTCTCAGCCATCCCCTAGGCTTTGTTCCTTCTGTAGGCATTCTGCAAACTTGTCTCTTTCCTTTTCTACCTGACCACCCATGTCTTCTGGAGGCTTCCTCCCAGCCCACTCAAGGAAGTTTCATTTGGCCTGTAGCAAATAGTCAGCACAAGGCAGTGTCTTTTGCTTTGCTGCTTCAGATTTAAATATATAGCAAACAGCAAACCAGGAAGAAAAATAAGGAGAACTAATCATTTGTGCTCAGAATCATCTCCACTTAGGCATCATCTTTAGTAAACTTCAAAGGCACATTTACATGGGTTTATAATAGAGAGTACATAGAGTATATAAAGGAACATTTACATATGTCTATAATATATGATACTTTTGATGGTTAAGTTTTGTCCAAGGAGCCCAGTGTGTGCAAGCCAGTACTAGACTTCAAACACTGACATCTGTGCTAAGCGTGGAATCACATGTATAGTATTAGTTACACAAGGGCAATGAGATGAATGTCAGTCAATGGATAACTGTAAAGAGAAAGTTCAGCTAGAAGAAAATGTACTGCAAGGATCAGATATCAATTGTATCTTTAAGGTGCAATTTACAACACTGAGAGTTTGCAAAGCATTGCACAAGATTCACCATCACGCCTCAAGTCCCTCACACTTTCTTCGTGATACAAGGAAACAGTAAATATGACATAAATCACCCATTAAGCCACGTAGAAAGCTGTCCTAAATCACCAGTGAATTTTACCCTTTGTGCAGGAACAAATATGAGGGCATTGAGGCAATGCACACAGGCCATTACCATACCTTTTAACAAAGCGCTATATTATCTCTCCTCAGAACAGATCAATTACACAGTCCAGGGGTCAGCCAGAGTCAGGAGACTGTCACATGTTGATTCAGCACAGTGTTAGCATTATTGCACTCACTAAGAGAACCCCACTGAGTGCTAGAAGCCAAAAGAACAAACCTGCCTTGCCCTGTTTGCCTTCAAGGGCCACAAGTCCTTCCAGGGGCTCTCCAGAACCAGTCATAGTTCTGCCCATACCCATACTGTTTGTTCATTACTATGAGGCTTTGTTCCCTAAAAAAACACATTCACAATGCAAAATACATGTGGATTTTCTGTTAGACTGTATGGAGCCTTATTCAGGGCATGCAACCCTTTGGCTCATTTTCCTAATAGAAAACATGACAAATCTAGATGAAAGACTTAAAAGCTTTTCCAGAGCAAACAGAAATGATTAATTATCCAAAGAATATGAAACACTTGAGGCCAATAATTACAATTAATCTTAATTTCTAACTCAGTTCCATAAAAATTTAAAATTTTCATCCCGTTCCTTGGGATTTCTCAGACTGTCCTGCACTTTTTATTTGTATTCTTTTCACAATCTAAAGGAAAGAGAACTGGTGATCAGACAAAAGGATGACAGTTAATGAAAGTCCAGCCATGTCAAAAAACACCTCTTGAAAGTATGCTGCTGCTACCATTTTATATAGTCATAGCCCTCCCCAAACCCCAGGCATATCCATGGCACAGGCTATATGCTACATCAGAACGCTGGTGTCAGTAGTAATTCTGCCCCAGCAAGACAACCAAGAAAGGCAGACTCTCACCGAAAGGGTAATCTAACTTAGAACAAAAATCTTCTGACTGAACTATCCTGCTATTATTTCAGTAAGGGTGGAGAGAATGCCAGACTCTGGCCTCAAAGAAGGTCCCAACTGGCCTTATTCACTTCGATGGGGCAGTAACCCCAAATGCTGTCTTTTAAACAGGAGCTTCTATTGACCACCTTACTGGTGTTGAAGGCGGAATTCAATGTCACAATTTTGCATCTCATTCATGTTCAAAGCTTGTTCTTGCCATTATTTTAGCAGCATCAGTGGCTCACTAGCTCCTTTCACCAGTTCAGAATTTTTGGGCTTCAGAAAAGCTACATCACTTAAAAGAGAAAACAAGATTCATTTTCTCCAAGACATTCCTTCAAAATTCTACCTAATTTAGTGCAAATTCACAGACAAGTAGGAGCAGCAATTCTGCATCACAAACTATAAGGAGTTTAGTTTGTTTTAACTTTATGACAAACATCAGATTAAAAAAAAAAAAAAAATCAGCTTGTAAATGAAATATTTTAAATGAAAATAAATTATCTTGCAGTTTCATCTAGTAAGTTCAAAAATACTCAATTACATTATTTATCTACCTGGAGTGGTTTCCGGTTACTTTTTTTTTTTTTTTTTACTTATTTTTTTTTCCCCTGTGCAGGTAGGCATTCATGATTGCCATATTTTTGAATAAATCTTAATTTTGTCCAGGGATGTAAAACTTAATACTAAGTTTATTGTTTGCTATTATGACAATTATTAAACTATGGTCAGATATAAAACATCCTTAATTTATTTACATTATTTTGTTGTGTTATCGAATTAGAAGACAGTAATCACAAAAAGCTCAAAGAAATTCCAATTCAGAGAGAGCTTTGATTTTTAAGTTAGAAAGTGTGTCTCATGGTAGCTTCTTGTCTACAAAGGAGTGCATACAAAGAGTATATTTCTTTCTCCAAATGACTACTCCTACACCTGAAACCTTAAAGCAGGTTGTGATACAATGGTCACCAAATCATTTCATATTCCCTATGACAGAAAGAGCAAGCAGGCAGTGAAGCTGAATGGATGCCTGCCTGCCATATCTGTCAGTGAACATGATATGTTTGCACAGGTTTATTTGTTTTCCAAGGGCTAGCAATGAGTAGAAGTATCAGGATCAGTCTTATAATATAATACCCTTATGGATTTCTTGAGGTAAAAATCTTTCAGCCACCCTCAAGGTATATCAGTTTTCAGGCTCATAACCTTGACAACATCCTTTTGTATACTGATATTCCATGCTTAACTTGTCTTCTCATACACAGCTGTTGCAGCACAAATGTATCTGGTACTGTGAACTCATTCATAGACACACTTGCTCAGGTAAGGCACACATCTTCAACATCTCCATCATGTCAAAGACCCCAGTGCAATGAAAAGAAAAACACAGAGTTCCTCTGCCTCTTTACAGAATACAGGATTAAAAAAAAAAAAAAAAAAAAAGCTTTGTGTTTTGTTTTGAACACCATGAGTGCTTATTTCTTTTAGCTTTTAGTCTTTAGTCTTTAGCTCTTTTAGCTCTTTAGTCTTTAGTCTAGACTGAAGGACCTTTAACAATCAGCAAAGACATCAAGGTAACAGGACTGTCTGTAAACCAGTCTTCTCAAGAGAAAAAAGCGTGTACTTGCCACCCACTCACCTGACACCAAAAAACTGTAATCTGAAATGCAGTTTTGGTGGTTGCAGCCTCAACTCAACCTCCTAGCCTGGTTCCCTTTCCCCTGCTTAAGCCTCTGTTTTTCTTGCTGGTGGCCTGGAATTACTTGTTTGTACCACATCCTTGAAATAAGCCCAACAAGCCTGTCAGAGTCAGCTGAAGCCTGTCTGGAGAGCAGAATGCTCATTAAACATTTTTTCACACACTGATGATTTTTCCTTCCTTTCTTTCCTTCCCTTTTTTTTTTTTTTTCTCTTTTCTTTAGTCTTCAGAAAAAGAGATGGGTTTAAGAGTTGGTGCAACTGATGCATAATATGACTAAGTCAATAGGAAAGTAAAGATTTTTTTAATGTAGATTATTGATCTGTAAAATTGTAGGGGCTCCTTCAAAGTCATTAGGGTTTGTCATGTCAATATGTCAGGAAGGACTTCTGTAAATGAAGATTAATGATGCTAGGGATAATTATTGCTGAAGAAACTCGCACATTTCTCAGTATGTGGACACTGGGCAAAGGTGAATGGTGCCAAGTTCTCCTTGAGGGCACCTTAGCTCCTTTTCTGTTTCTAGAGCAGGGGGAAGATTTCCTTTGGCCCAATGGATGTTAAACTCCCAGTCTTGTTGACAATCAGTGATAGCTGAGTTGCCTATCTCTGATTTGTGCTTTAAAATAATAATAATAATACACTCAAATACCTTGACTGTAGCTGCTTTGTAGAACTACTAAATCCACAAAACAAGATCCTCATGAATATTTTTTTCATTCTAAAATAGTCTGGACATGCACAATCATTGCTTTTCTAAATCAAATGCTCAAGCCATATTTTTTCTTTTTATGATTTCCTGCAAGACTTCTTCATATATTTTGCTAAGGGCCTAACAAGTTACATCTTAAAGAAGACAAAGCTTTTTGTTAACTACCTGTAATGTAAAGAATTTCCTAAAGCTAATAACCTTATTTCACAGGGTGGTTCATGTTCATATTTTTTTTTTTTAATCTAAAAACATTAAATTTGATATTTCTGCTATTATATATTTCTGCTCTAAGTCTGGGGCTCCAAATGCCAAGTATAAGATAAAAAAATAGTACAGCTCTTCTACGGTTTCCCTTGCTTAAGTATATCTGAAAAGCTAAAATTGGCTGGGGATCATTTGATTTTCAATTATGAAGCACTTATTTCCCAAGCAATCCTTAGGATTATTTTTTTTTTTTTCCAAGAAGTACCTGTTGACAGGTTTTATTAATCAGTTGGAAAGAATGGCAAACATACTCTGGCAAAGTTTGAATTGGATTGAGGCAAACACAGCTTGATCACCCTTTGTGGATGGAATCAAAATGATCTGGATATAGGCTTTTTGATTTCTAAAGAAGGATAATCAAAGACAAAATTTGAATCCATGTTAAGATATCTTGGCTCTTTACCAATAGAAAACAAAACTGGCAAGCTAGAGCACAAATCCACATTCTAGTTCAGAGAGAGAACAAAGGCTGAGAAAAGGTGTCAGCATGGTTCCTCTCAGGCATGATGCCTATTTCTTGTGGCCTGCAGGACTGCATCAGAAATCTGTTTTGACTGTAGCCAAATCATAACTCACAAAACACTTTGCAGAAACTTCCTCTGCATCCTGAAGTCTTTAAACAGTGGGTATTTTGAAGAAAAATATCTTCACATAGCAGAAAAATATCTAGCAGCTAGATATATGAAATACCTGCTCACAAAATTATCTCTTCAAAGGGAACATCATAAATTGAAGTCAGATAAAATGTTTTGCTTCCTTAGAATCATTCCATAATATTTCACTCCTGAGCTCATAGTAAAACATATGTCCCACTCTTCCTTTACTTAAGTTGTTAGAGTTTGTTCTGGTCTTGAATAAAATGATGAATAGTCAACAGACTCTATATGAACATGAGAAGTAGACTTCAAAATCATATTATACTGCAGATTACATTTCAAAATCTATTGGCATACAAGATGATGTTAGTTCATGAATCCAGAGACCATTTCTTGCATTAGGGGTTCATAGCCACACCAACAAAAATAAATAAATAAATAAATTGTAATAACTTTTAAACAGATACTTATCCTGCCCTTGAATGTATACATTGCAAGGGCTGAAACAACCAGGAGGAAACAAACTTCACATCGTCAAAGTTTAGCTCTAGTTTTTGTTCCAGTGTTAGGAATGAAGCACAGGAGATGGACAACATTGGAAAACAATGGTCTGTTATTCATGATGAAAAAAGCACACTTAACACACATTGTCCATGAAGTTAGCTTTGACAGATAACTGCATACAGTATCAGTATACATGTTTCTAAGGTTCTTTCCAGGAATTCCTCAGAGGCACATATAGGTATTATCTATTTTTATGATAGAAGCATTTTTTATCATTTTATTTGGCAGCTGCCTTTCCCTTCGGTGCTTGTAACCTGCTTGCGTAGAACCTGACCATGGTATCAACCAGGCAGAAAACCGTGGCCTCCGCATCTCATGCGGCATCTCCAGCCACGGTCACCAGTGTGGCTACTCAGACGGAGGGCTCGGGGAAACACGCAGCCGTCCAGGTCCTGGGCTGCAGAGTGTGCCCCAGCCTTCTGTCGGTCTCCAACAGCAGTGGAGGGTATGCCTGTGGGAGGTGTGCCCAGGTTGAAGAACTGCTCAGCCAGGTAGCGGAGCTCCGGGAGGAGGTGAACAGGCTCAGGATCATCAGGGAATCAGAGATGGAAATTGACTGGTGGAGGTGCACTCTACCCTCTCTGAGGCAGGCTCACGAGCCTGCCACAGCACAGGTGTCTCCTGTTATGCAGAAGACGGAGGTTCCCTCCTCCTGCCAGGCAGCGGGAGGAGACCTAGATCAAGGGGGGGAATGGAGGCAGGTGCCTATTCGGGGTGGTAGGCAAGCCCTCTCTCTGCCCACCTCACCTTCTCATCTACCCTTAAATAATCGATATGAAGGACTAGAACAAGACAATCTGAATGACATAGTAGATAAAAACCCGTCCCAGTTGGAGGGGGCGCCTAAGACAAGGCGACCTACACATCGCATTGCCACATCATCCTTCAAAAAAGAAAGAAGGGCTATTGTTATGGGGGGCTCCCTTCTGAAAGGGACAGAGGGACCGATATGCCGACCGGACCCAACCCGCAGAGAAGTCTGTTGCCTCCCTGGGGCTTGGGTGAGAGACTTTGCCACAAAAGTCAAACGCCTGGTACGGCCCACTGACTACTACCCGCTACTGGTCTTTCAGGCTGGTAGCGATGAAGTAGCAACAAGAAGTCCGAAGGCGATCAAAAGAGACTTTAGGGATTTGGGGCGACTACTTAGAGGATCAGGGGCGCAGGTGGTGTTTGCCTCTGTCCTTCCGATAGGGGGGATCGAAGCTGAAAGACGTACTGTTCACATAAACTCGTGGCTTCGAGACTGGTGTGACCGGCAGAATTTTGGTTTCTTTGATCATGGGAAGGTCTATGCTACACCGGGCCTGATGGCACCGGATGGGATGCGCCTCTCTCGGAGAGGGGTAAGGATCTTAGGTCAGGAGTTGGCAGGGCTGATAGATAGGGCTTTAAACTAGAGTCGAAGGGGGAAGGGGCTAAAACCAGGCGAGCCGGTGAAGACCTAAGGGATGGTACGCTAGAATCAGAGGGGCTGTGTGCCAGTGGGGTCCTTTGGTCAGATCCACAAGGTGCTGAGTGTAAGGAGACGCACCTGAAGTGCTTTTACACAAACGCACGCAGTATGAGGAATAAAATAGATGAGCTAGAAGTCCTGGCCCAGTCCCGCAACTACGACATCATCGGCATAAGCGAAACCTGGTGGGATGAGTCCTGTGACTGGGGTGTTGCGATAGATGGTTACAGGCTCTTCAGGAGGGACAGGCAGGGTAGGCGAGGTGGTGGGGTGGCGATGTATGTGAAGCAGGGGCTGGACTGTGTGGAACTTCAGGTTGGCGATGGCAAAGTTGAGAGCCTCTGGGTAAGGATCAAGGGACGAACGAATAAAGGGGATGTAGTTGTGGGAGTCTATTACAGACCGCCTGGCCAGGATGATAGCGCCGATAAATTATTCTTTACAGAACTAAGAGAGGCCTCGAGATTAACTCCCCTTGTCCTTATGGGGGACTTCAACTTGCCGGACGTTAACTGGGAGTGCCACACGGCTGACACGAGCAAGTCCAGGAGGTTCATGAAGCACCTAGATGATAACTTCTTGGTACAGGTGCTAACGGAGCCAACTAGGAAAGGTGCCCTCCTAGACCTGTTGCTAGAAAACAGAGAGGGTCTGGTGGGAGATGTGGTGATTGGTGGCCGCCTCGGTCATAGCGACCATGAAGTGGTTGAGTTCAACATTTATGGTGACAGAAGGAAAAGTGCCACCAAAACCTCATCCCTAGATATGGGGAAAGCAGACTTCAGGCTGCTCAGGGAACTAGTCAGTAAGGTCCCCTGGGAAACTGCTCTTGAAGGCCTCGATGTCCACCAGTGCTGGTCATTCTTTAAGCGATGCCTCCTAAAAGCACAAGATCAGGCAATTCCTAAATATCGCAAGTCAGGCAGGCGGGGCAGGAGGCCGGCGTGGCTGACCAGGAACATTCTAATGGAGATTAGGCGGAAACAGAGAGTGTTTTGCTACTGGAAGGAGGGCCAGGTGTCATGGAAAGAATACAGGGATGCTGTTCATGTTTGTAGGGAGAAAGTTCGTGTGGCCAAAGCACACCTAGAGTTGAAGCTGGCTGTGTCTGTGAGAGAAAACAAAAAGGTTTTTTTTAGATATGTGAATGGAAAAAGGAGAACTAAAGAATACATAGGGCCGCTCCTTGATAGGGAAGGTCTCCTCACAGACAATGACATAGGCAAAGCAGAGACGCTTAACGCCTTCTTTGCCTCTGTCTTCATTGCCGATGATGGGCTTCGGGACCCAGGGTGCCCCGAGCTGGAGGACCTGGACGGTGGTGATGAAAAACTCCCAACCGACCCTGAACGTGTGCGGGATTTGCTACTCCACCTGGATCCCTACAAGTCCATGGGTCCGGATGGGATTCATCCCCGGGTGCTGAAAGAGCTGGCGGATGTCATCGCGGAACCTCTATCAATTATTTTTCAACGATCCTGGGAATTTGGAGAGGTCCCGGTAGACTGGAAGCTGGCAAATGTGCCGATTTTCAAGAAGGGTCAGAAAGAAGACCCTAGCAATTACAGGCCTGTCAGTCTCACGTCAGTGCCTGGTAAAATCATGGAGAAGTTGGTTCTCGGACTTATTGAGGCGCACCTGGGGGACAAAGCAGTCATTGGTCCCAGCCAGCATGGGTTTGTGAAGGGTAGGTCCTGCCTAACTAACCTGATTTCCTTTTATGATAAGATCACCCGTATGGTGGACCAAGGGAAACCAGCTGATGTGATTTTTTTGGACTTCAGCAAGGCTTTTGACACGGTTTCCCATAGGATCCTACTGGACAAAATGTCCACCATACAGCTAAATAAAAACATCACACGATGGGTGAGCAATTGGCTAACGGGCAGGGCCCAAAGGGTTATGGTAAATGGAGCTGCGTCAGGCTGGCGGGCGGTCACCAGTGGGGTCCCTCAAGGCTCCATTTTAGGGCCGGTACTTTTCAATATTTTTATAAACGATCTGGATGTAGGAATAGAGGGTATTTTGAGCAAGTTTGCTGATGACACCAAACTTGGAGGAGTTGTGGACTCAAATGAGGGCGTAAAGGCCTTACAGAGGGATCTGGACAGGTTGGAGAGCTGGGCGATCACCAACCGCATGAAGTTCAATAAGAGCAAGTGCCGGGTCCTGCACCTGGGACGGGGAAACCCTGGCTGCATGTACAGACTGGGCGATGAGACGCTGGAGAGCAGCCTAGAAGAGAGGGATCTGGGGGTCGTGGTAGACAGCAAGTTGAATATGAGCCAGCAGTGTGGCCTGGCAGCCAGGAGGGCCAATCGTATCCTGGGGTGCATCAAGAACGGCATCGCTAGTAGGTCAAGGGAGGTGATTGTCCCGCTCTACTCTGCGCTGGTGCGGCCTCACCTCGAGTACTGTGTGCAGTTCTGGGCACCACAGTATAAAAAGGACATGAAACTGTTGGAGAGTGTCCAGAGGAGGGCTACGAAGATGGTGAAAGGCCTGGAGGGGAAGACGTACGAGGAACGGCTGAGGTCACTGGGCCTGTTCAGCCTGGAGAAGAGGAGGCTGAGGGGAGACCTCATCGCAGTCTACAACTTCCTCGTAAGGGGTTGTCAAGAGGCAGGAGACCTTTTCTCCATTAACACTAGTGACAGGACCCGCGGGAACGGGGTTAAGCTGAGGCAGGGGAAATTTAGGCTGGACGTCAGGAGGGGGTTCTTCACAGAGAGGGTGGTTGCACACTGGAACAGGCTCTCCAGGGAAGTGGTCACTGCACCGAGCCTGTCTGAATTTAAGAAGAGATTGGACTGTGCACTTAGTCACATGGTCTGAACTTTTGGGTAGACCTGTGCGGTGTCAAGAGTTGGACTTGATGATCCTTAAGGGTCCCTTCCAACTCAGGATATTCTATGATTCTATGATTCTATGATTTCTTGACATTACAGTCTTCTTTTACTATCTTTTCAACTGTACCATCATTAGAAAGTGACCAAGAAGATGCTGAAGTCAGAGAATGCTGAAAATAGTTCTGAAATGCTTAAATTAAATATACACCTATATATATAAGTCTATCCATTGAAAATCTCCTCCCTTACATACTGATTTGTGAAACAATACCAGGACACACAAACATGCACTAGGAAAAAAAAAAAAAAAAAAAAAAAAAACTGTCCCACAAACCAGACACCTCTGAATTTGTTGACAGAAACCTCAGATACAACAATATAGTTAAAAAAAAAAAAAAAAAAATCTTACCTTTATGGTGATTTGCCCCAGATGCTAATTTCCCCCACAGAGTTACAACAAATATTATTATTAGCAGCTTTCCTTTTGTTGCTTTCTGTAAGTATCTCTTATTCATCCTGCAAACAAAAATACACAAAAAATAAGTATTTCTCTTAAGACTTCTTTTACTTTTTTCCTTAAATTAAGGAGAATTCAATATTTTTTTTAAAGTTTCGGTTGACATCTCCTAAGTCTTGTATTCTGCTTACCTCTGAATAAGTTATGTCATATACAACATCAGTACAACCTCTCTCCCTGGTTCATCAGCATTCCTCTACCCTGATTAGTACCAGGAGAATTCAACACCTCCATGCATCAGGTTTATACCAATACAGAAGCAGTTGTAGCTATGCAATAGATTTCCCTGAATAATGCAGTTCCACTGGTGCATTTGGGCCAGTCATAGTCAATTGGATGCCCATGTGCAATGGAATCTTTAGCTTTTGGAATTGCAGCTCTTTTTGGATTCTGCAGCTCTTTTTGGATTTTTGGAGTCACAAGGAGAAAATGGATTTGAATAGACCTCCAACATTTACACCAGTATGCCCACAGGAGAAACCCTGTTAGGAAGATGTGAGTAGTTTGGAAATACAAACCCAAACAGGGCAGATTCTCTAGTCTCTCTCTTATCTGTCCAGGGGTAATGAAAGAATTTGAGTTACTGCACCTAGAGAAATTGCACACAGCTACCTTCAGTGATGTTGTCATTGTGACAGTAAGCTACTGTGGTGGTTCAAGTACATGGTAACATGGCTTATTTCTCAGTAACCCCCTTCAAAGACAAAATACCTCTCCACCTGCCAAGAAGACAAGTTCAAGAACATAGGCTCTAGTGCTTAAGGATTACAGCTCTGCAGAGAGTGGCAAGAGGTATAATAATGAAACCTTCTCTCACTTTTCATTCTTTGTAGGAGAGCCCTAGGGAGCTGGCTAAAAAACAGCTCTGCATGATGGTCACGTTTCTGCTGATAAGTCAATAGAACAATAATGCCTATTCCACATCACTTATACTAGCAAAGGTGCAAACTGGATCACTTGAACAAAATTTTGCTGTTTTATAATGCCTGGAGTTAGGCTGCCTTCTCCTAAGGAAAAAAAATAAAAAATAAAAAATAATAAAAAAAATCATTGCTTCAGTATGATTGCATATGTGTCTCCCATTATATTCCTAAGAAGTTTGGAAGAATTTTAAAATATGCTTTTTGCTCTGTTCATGTACAACAATATCTTGGGCAATGACAAGCTCTGTGAAAGGCAGACTGCTGTAGTGCAGAAATAACTAGTAGCCTGTTCAAAGTCCCAAAACTCTTTTTAATCCTTCAAAGCAATTCCTTTCCTCTGAGCAAATTGCTTTCTAAAAAAACACTACATGCTGTTGAGGCAAGCTGCAACACCCCACAACCCATCTCATGGCTCCCAGACTCATAACCAGACCACTTCTCCCAAAACTGTCTACCTTGCTCTCCAAGAGATTGATACAATCTTGTTAAATGTTGATGAGATTCCACACCAGGCTATGTACAACAATACATTACGACTCAAATTAACAACCCACTGAGGAGCATTCCAAACCCCTTTAAATCTGAATTCAGAGCAAATACAGCTCAGCATCCTTTGACAGAAGTCACACTTCTATAGCGTGTTTCCCAGAAGATCAGATACCACATTTATCAAGGAAAAAGAGAGAGATGAATGCATAAACAAGTGCTGTATCTAGGATTGTGGATGTGCTCGTGAAAGCCTGACTGATTAATAATCACAGTGGAGGTCACAGTGGGCTGTGAACCACACCAAGTTCTGCCTTCTTGCACTGATTCCAGTGCCTTAATAGTGTAAACTACATATTCATCATCACCTCCAGGTTTATGAAGCACCCAAAGCTAAAGGGAAATATATTATTTGTCACTGTAAATAAGAACAAAAAAGATTAAACTGGAATTCACATTCAGCATATTTTCTTCCACAGCTATCACTGTGAACAGAATATGAATTAACTCTTTCACTCCCTCATTCTCTTACTGCAACTGTTACAATGCTGGTGCCAAGTCATCTCTCATTAAAATCAAATTTTTCTTCCTCACCTACCGAGCCCTACCCAAAACCCTGTGGGACTTGCACCATTAAGCAAAGCTGACTCTAATACAGTCGCTTCCTGTACTCTCTGCTGATGCAGGATTCACTTGCTATGCTGTGAGGCTAGCAGAAAATGTACAGCAGTAAATGTAAATACACAATGAAAAACAGTAGCAGTAGGAGCAAAAAGAGAAAACTAACCTATCTGCTTGGGAACAACAGCCCCTCAGGGCAAGCGGAAGAGTGAGGATACAAACCTCTTCCCACTGCCCAGCATACCAACAGGGAGTAAACCAGCAATGAATCTAGCAGAGGCTGTTCTGCAAAGCAAAGGAAGGTTTCAACTTCGATGCAGCAAACCTGGGCTGGTTTCCCAGTTCTGAGAAAAAGCAGGCAAGCAGATAACAAGGAGAGACTACTGAGCATACCTATTCTCAGTATCTCCATGTATGCATTACCGCACGAACTCAGAAACTGTGATGTTGGTTATTTTTTGTGGATTTGCAAAGCAGCCTAAGATGTACCACTGAGAAGACAGTGGAACAAGGCAGTATTTGGCGTCATCTTTGAAACATAAATATTAGCCCCTTGCAACCCTGCTCCATGTCAAGTAAGTGGATCCAGGAAATAAAATTCAAGTCTATTGCTGTACCATTATTACACTAACATAACAGGCTGTGTTAAATAGAACAAATGAGGACTGAAATGAGGTCTATTTTTCCAAGAGGTGATTCAGAGCTGCACAAACTATAGCTGTTAACCTGAATAGTTTTCTCTGTGAGACATTTTTCTCTCCTATTTTCCTTTCTTTCTGCAGAACCTCTCTCTCACCGTGATCCTTACAGCACTCAGTAGTGCCATAAAAGATAGAGGTGAACAAAGCTGGGAACAGCCATGTTATAGGAGATGTTTACATTTGAAAATCAGTTTTACACAAAAAATACAATCTTTATGTGTAACAAAAATTTCCTTCCATCTCTAGCCCTAAAATATTGGAAATAAGCCCAATGAATTCTCAGAGCTTTCACCTGGACAAGAAAATAAAAGGCTTATTTATTTGAGTTCATTTTCAATGTGCTGAGAGGCAAGGAAAAAGAAAGATACGCCCTTTTGTGGTTGATCCCAGGAATACACTCAAAATAAACAAATAAACGTCACCAGCACAATTCAAACCTGTTTGACTTGAGTGTGAGATGATTGTGCTGTGACCAGCTCTTCACCAATACCATAACACAATGAATAAAATTCAAAGAATTTGCTACTTTTTGCTCCAGAACATTCATTTCCCCTGATGTACACATTGGACCATCATCAGTCTGGTATCATAGACTGTTTTGGCAATAAATGATGAAAAATTAAAATTAAAATTAAATAAATAATAAAATAAATAAAATAAAATAAAATAAAATAAAATAAAATAAAGTAAAATAAAATAAAATAAATAAAATAAATAATAAAATAAAATAAAATAAAATAAAATAAAATAAAATAAAATAAAATAAATAAAATAAAATAAAAAAGGTTTAAAATTGCAGGATTTTTTCTCAGGAAGAAACCACATCTGATGTCTAATGCTATGGAGAAGCTTTGCAGATCACCATGTCAGCAGAAACCCTTCTGCTCAGCCTTTGTGGTCCACCAGATGCCAACTGTAAACACACTAATAGGCTGCACAGGCTGCCCTCATCACTGCTCCATCTCACTGTCAGCCCCCTCCCAACAGCAGATGTGGACAACCTATTTGGCTATGCTAAAACTACTGTGAGCAGATATATATTTTCAATATCCACTGCAGCAATGAAGCTTCCATAACCTTTTGAATTTCTACTTTCCTCCTTCTTTGCATCTGGGCTTGAGATCAGCCACCTTGCCAATGGTTCAGAAATAGAGGAGAATAACATGGAAGTTGCCTTACATTGTATGGCCAATGCTAAACTGCCTTGCATTCCTATTTTAAGTGAAAATAGGAATTATCAGGAAATAATTACATTACCTCATGTAATTTTTATTGTTGAGGAGGGAAAAATGTAAGAAAATAATAGCTTTCATTCTTCCCCTTAGAGCTTGTATACAAATAAAACTTTCATCTGTTTCCTAAGAGTAACAGCAATTTTCTGTTTCTCCTTTTGTTTCTCTTCTTTACAAGCATCAGATTCTGTGAAGCTTTTCAGAATTCATTCATTCTTGTTTTACATATGCTGAAACTTTCAGTGTCAGTGAGATCCATTTGTCTTCTGCAAACACATATACCCTTTGAATGCAAGTGTTCATAAAGAGAAGTGTAAGCCTATTTCTCTACTGAATCCTGATAAAATGCTTGAAACAAAAACTTGATAGAAAATTAGCCCCACATTCTCTCACTTTTCTTTTTACAACAAATATTTTATTTTCTACTTCAGAGAAACCCTAAATTAGTAGAAATCACTTCTGACCCCACGTCTCTCCTACAGAAATAATGCAGCCATTTAAATTATGTTCAGTGCTGTGTTGAATCTTACATTATTTATTAGCTGTATGAGTTTCATCACCCCACGCAATGCAGGTATTTGCAGCTTTATTTAGCCTTTCCTGTGTAAGCTAATGCAGATTTAAAAATGCCCCTCTAGTGGATAAGGTCACTTTGTAAAAGTAACACTGATGTGACCCCTATGTGTTTGCATATATATAAATTCCCTCTATGACATTCCTGTCATGTTTGCTCAGTGAACAAGTAATTTGCCACTCTCATTACTTCAGGTACAAGGTAGCTTGTGAAAATCAATCTTCTTTCTGCTTCATACATCACAGCCTGTAACAGATACAAAGTGCATTCTGATTCTGAAATGAAGCTGGCGGAAGAATTACAGACCCATTCTCATAAGCTACTGTGTTAGATCTAGGTGGGTAAGAAAAGAAAGAGAAGAGGTGGTTGGCTTAGTAATGTATGCAAGTCTTAGATGGGAGTCAGACATGAATTCTCTGTATACAAAGCAGAAGTGGTAGGTTGTGGTTGTTTGTTTTTGTTTGTTTTCAAAAAGTTATTATTTACTAGTGTGAATCCTTTAGTGGGATCCACAGGATCCTATCTGTAGGATAATTAGCACTAGGGATCTTAGGCCTGCTATTGAGTAATATTCAGAAATAGTTAAAGCATTGCTGGCAGATCAGTACAGGTAACATTGTCACTGTTACTTTCAGCTGAAATGTAGTAGAAGCTTATTGAAGAATTTTAGGCTAAAGGCATAAGAAGGGTTTTTGAAAGGTAGGACTTAAGACACTGAGGCAAATGAATTCTTTGCAAAAGCAGATAAGCATATGATTGACATACATGCCCATACTTAACTTTTATTTTAATCTCTGTGACTTAAGCACATACTTATATTTAAGCACCTACTTTTCCAAGCTGAGATAGATGCACGAGTATTTTTGAAGAAGTATTTACAGAGTGAACTTTGTAAGAAGACAGTTTGAACAGTTTGAAGAAAGGAAAATATCTCAAGTATCTGAAAAATAACAAGTTATAGAATATATGAAAATACACAATAAATAAATAGTTTTTTACACACTTCAATTACTTTCCCATTAGCTGGAACTTTGGAGACAGACATTACACATGCTTATAGTATCTCACAGCACTTGGATGTTAACTTTACATATATATATGGTTTCCAAAATCTGATAAGCATGGGTACTTAAACTGCCAGAGTTATAAAATGCTGTAGCCACCTAGATGTGAACTGCCACAGCTAAAACCCCTATGTATCTTACAGACATTATAGGGGAAAATTTTCTTCCAAATGGGTATGTATGGTTGTGATGATATTACCTTGAAAATTCTTGTTACTGATGAATGGTCTTCCCTCTAAAGGTTATCAATGTTAATATCACTAGCTTTCAGATTAACAACAATTCTTTGTAGACACAATTGACTGCAGTTTTCACCTTCATTAATTTTCAGATGCAAGACCTAACTGAAAGCAATAAAGAAAACAAAGAAAGAACAAGAAATGTACCGTCCTCCTATGCAGCTTCAACTCAAACCATACAGATATATTGAGCTGTATATATATATTACATTTCTGTCTTTGTCATTTCATCAGGACAAGCAAAACTTCTATGTATTTATGAGAATAAAAGTATAAAATTAACAGTAATAATCTAGCACTAGACCTGCACTTTCCATTCATTGTGCTTTTTTGCGCCTAACATATACAAAATACTTAAACATCCGAAATATTCTAACATCTTTAATCTGCCTAGTGATGATCTACACACTTGTGAAATAAGTTCTCACAGTTAAGTGTTCAGTATCAGAAGGTACTTAGGCTCCAATTCTCATCATTTTCTCTGATATTATTATGCCACTTTAAGCTCTTTCTCTCCCAGTTTCTGGGCTTAAGGGGCTTTAAGTTGTAGACGGTATTATCTATTCACTTAATCATCCAGGCAGTAGTATTTGCTTATATCTTACATGTGATCCTTTTGTAGATGGTTATTTAAATTTTCTTTATTCATATCTTATTAACCAATAAAAAGTTTAAATTAAAAAAAAAAAAAAAAGATAGGAGTTCAATAGGCTTTGAACAAAATGTCTCACTGAGGCCTGAATTGTAAAGTATACCGTGATTTCATAAGGGCAGTGGCAGAGATAAGCCTCCAAATCTATCAAGGCAGAGAAAGCATCAAATATTTGTGGAGAATGGCAACTAAAGTGCCCATATTTAAAAGCAACACGGAAATGATCTGGGCAAGCCTAAGCCTATTAGTCTGACCTCTTCAGTTTGCAAGACCTTAGAACAGGCTTTGAAGAAAAATATAAATTAAAGCCAGAGAAGTAAATAGAATATGGGATAAAATGCAGCAGTGCTAGCAATGGTAGATTGTGCCAGACAAGCCTGACAGCTTTTTTGATAAGGTAACTGATTTCCTAGACAAAGAAATAAAGTAGGTATAATTTGTCTAGATTTGGATGAAACACCTTCTCCAGTGTCACTCTGGAAGTTACACAGTAAACTGGAGACTCTGTGGATTACTTTAAGAATTGAAAGGTGGATCCAGTGTGATAACAGCAAGTAATACTGAAAGGGGGTATCAGAGATTAATGACATTTCTGATATATGTTGGGAATTCATCATTTGAAACAACTCATATAAAAAACAATTAGTTTGTTTTAGTTTATTACGATCAAGGTGACATGAGGTGATTGTTGTACTGGGTCTGGCTGGGATGGAGTTAAGTTCCCCTGCAGCAGCCCATATAGTAGCCACCTACTATAGTGCTCACCCTTGTAACTAGAACAGCATTGATATCACACCAGTGTTTTGTCTGTTGCTGAGCTGTGCTGGCATGGCATCAGCATGGCATGGCATCCCTCCAAAGCCCCCAGAGCCAGCAGGCTGGGGTAGAGCAAGAAGTGGGGAGAAGACGTAACCAGGGCAGCTGACCTAAATCAATCGAGATATTCCATACCATCTGATGTCACACTTAGTAATAAGAGGTGAGAAAGGGGAAGGAAGGGGGGGCTCTCGTTATGAAGACGTCTGTCTTCCCAAACAGTCACTACCTGTATCGAGGCCCTGCTTCCCAGGAATGGCTGAACAACATTAATTGGTGGGAAGTTGAGAGTGATTTTATTTCTCTCTCTCTGTGCTTCTGTACAGCCTTTGTTTTTTCTCTCTTCCTTTTCCCTTTAATTAAATTATCCTTATCTCAAATCACAACCCATTAGCCTTTTTTTTTTTTCTTTCCAGTATACTTTCCTCTCCTCTTCTTCAGAGGAAAAAGAGGAGCAAGAGAGAAGTTGTGGTAGAGTCCAACAGGGTAAAACCACTACAAGTCAAAAAGACAAATCTTACAAATTATTAAATTTTATGATTCTAATAAAGATATTGATGGGTTAACATGCATTTTCTTAAACTATCACCCAGATTTATCTATATAATTCTAGCCAACCATCTTGTTGAAAGAAAAACTGAACCTGCAAAACATATGAGGACAGTCTTCTAGGATGATCAAAGAAATGAAGACTCTAACCCAGCAGGAGATTAAAAGAGCCTGGTTTGTGCAGCAAAGCAAAGGAGCAAAGCAAGGGCTGAAGGGAAACAGAGAGACTGAGTAAAGAAAATAAACACAATGAGAGCAAAAAAAATATCTATAAGAAATTGATTAAATAGTAACTTGTCAGCAGGAAGGATCAGAACACTCAGCTCAGTGATTCAGGAAGCCGCTTCCAGTCTTATTTCTACATCAATACCATGATCCCTTTTTTGTATGTTAGTACAGGAAGTCAAGTGCTATTGTTCTTTCATGAAGAAAGCAATAAGCCAGTTCTTTCCAAGTGTGTTAGTGCAGTGTTTTTTTTCCAAGTCATTTCTCTCTTCTCAAAGAACACGTCACAGAATTTCTGTCTATGATATCTTATGTGAGAACCAACATGAGACTCCTCACTAATACCTTAACCCATGTTGACTTCCATAAAAAAATATATATATTAAAATGTCAAATACAGATCTTAAGCTCCACTTTCAAAACTTCTTGGACTTTTTTTGATGAGCTTTTTTTTTTTTTATGGACTTTTTTTTAATTGTTCTGCATCACTGTTTTCCTCTGGAATTATTATTTTTAATACTTGCTTGTATCTGCAACCATACCAGCTTTGTAACTGAATTCACTGAAGTAAGGCCATGCTGATGAACATCTGATTAAGATGAATATCCCTCCTTTTATTTTTCAACATTATCAAAGTGTAACTGAACTCTCTGTTTCATAAGATTTAAGTCGACCCATTTACAGTAATTGTATTGGAAGACTATTCAGTACTAAAATTGTTTTTTGACTAACTTCATTAAATTAATGTAGTACTGTTGAATATGGGTGATCATTCCATGATTAACACTCCCTAACTTTCTTTAGAACTCATTTTCTTTTCCATCACTCTTGCTTTAAATTGAAAATCTTATTATCCTCATTTTTTTAACTCTGACATCATCAAAACATAAAACTGGCAAGCAGCACAATTATGAAGATATGAAGGTGTCTTATTTTCTTCAAGAGTCCAAATGTAAAAAACAAAAGCTATATGATTTCAAGAATTAATTAAGCATTTTAAGATTAAAAAAATAATATTTTAGTCCAAAATTAAAAGCATTTTACAATTGTGAATACATTTTAAATTTAAGTTGTTATTAAATCAATCTAAAGAGAATACCACCCTAAATTTAGTACGTTTTAAGCAATATTGGATGACTGTTTCTGGGATTTTTGCATGTATATAAGAGTATGGATGAAGTACCATGACTATGTTACAAAATCTTGACAGACTGAAGTTTAGTGTGTCCACAGGCCCATTCAGTTTCTATTGCATGACTTCCCTGCTGAAGATTAAATTTTGTTGTTAGTTGTTGTTTCCAAAGTATTATTCTGGTAAATAATATTGTGACAGATCTCTGCACATGAACAGGGAAGCAAGAGTCAGACTAAGTTCTCCCCTGCTATTTTCACGGCAGTTACATCTGTCAGTAGGCACAGTAGCACTTCTGGCAAACAGTAGGCATGTCTGAACCTCATCTATGTTTTATTTCTGCCTTCTATGCATTTTGGGTCACACTTTAAGGTAAGGGTTGAAGGGTAAGTAAAAAACGACAGGTTGCTCAAATCACAGAAACATAAACCTCTTATACAGTGACCAAATAGCTCTAAGAGCTCACATAATACACTAGGAAGAACTAGAAGAGCTGCTGACTAGGAGCAAAAGTAGTTGAAACATAGTTGGAACACATTTCCTTGCTCTTTTAATGTCAAGTCCTAACACATGCTCATTCATCTGGAACTCGATGATCTTTACAGTCCCTTCCAACCCAAGCCATTCTATGATATGTTCTATGATATGACCAGGCCACTTTAGGTACCACTTCCATGGAAAACAGATCATGCCAAAATTAGGCCAGGTTCTTCCCAGATATCCCATGGATCTTGTACGCAAAGCAAGTCTCTGTGACTTGGAGTGAATGCATAGGCAAACATGAGAGATGATAAAGAAAATAAGCTAGGATGCACAAACAGCATTCAGATGGGAAGTGGAACATAAAATCCAGCAGCTAATCCAGAAAATGTACCTTGTATTCTGCAAATGTATGCCCACATATGCACACAAGGACAACCTGTGTTCTTAAATTACTGATAGAGAATATGGCAACTTTTCTGTCTGTGCACAGGGTTTTATCAAATATTAGGTATTTTGGCCCTGGCATGCTATCATACACTATAATTACTAATACTGTCTTGAGAATCATGCTATACACCACACAATTTTACAGTCTCCTTTCAGTATCTATTTACTAATCAGTGTTCTGAAATAGTGAGAAAAATATTAATAACCAGTTCATGCTGAAAAAAAAGTCAGAGTATTCCTGTTATGGCTTGCTAGGAATAGATTCAAGTCAGGTCAGGATTTGCATAATGATGCCTAAAGTATATAAATGGCACCCAGTCTTCCTTGAAAAATCCAATTCATTTACCAGCCTCTTTTCAAACACCCTCTCTTGAAGGGTACCAACAGCTATATAAGAAACATATTGACTGTATAGTACTGAGTTTCATCCAGGGAAGTGTACCTCCAGAAACAAAGCACTCACTTTGTCATGTATTATGACAGCTTTGCAGTGGCATTTTAAGATGGCCAGGAGCTCATTAAAAGCCAGACACAAACCATGCTTCCTAAATGGAATGGAATGGAATGGAATGGAATGGAATAGTTCAGTTGGAAAGGATCTTCAAAAATCATCTAGTCCAACTGCCCGAATACTTCAGGATTAATCAAAAGTTAAAGTAGATTAAGTGTATTATCCAAATGTCTCTTGAACATTTGCAAGCATGAGGCATCATTCACCTCTCTAAGAAGCCTCTTCCAGTGTTTGATCATCCTCACAATAAAAAATTTGTTCCTAATATCCAGTCTGAACTTTCCTTTGCACAGCTTTGTGCCATTCCTGCATGTCCTGTCATTGGTTACAAGGGAAAAGAGATCAGCACATCCTTCTCTATTCCTCACACACACACCCCACCCCAACCCTGGCCCCTCCCCCCCTTTGGGAAGCTGTAGAAAGTTCTTAACTTCCTATTCTGCAAGCTAGACAACCAAGAATCTTTAGCTTCTCCTCATGGCACCTACCTTCCAGCCCTTTTACCAGCTCTCCTCCAGATGCATTCAAGTATCTTAATATTATTTTTATATTGTGGAGACCAGAACTGTACACAATATTCAAGTTGGGGCCACACCAATGCTAAGTGAATCGCCTCTTTTTACAGGCTGACTATACTGTGTTTAATGCATTCCAAATCATGGTTTGCTCTCCAAGCTGCCAGGCCACACTTCTGGCTCATGTTGAGACTGCTGTTGACCAGCACCCCACCACCCCTTTCTGCAGAGCTGCTCTCCAGCCACTTGTCTCCTGGTCTGTACCTGTGTCTGGCATTACTCCACCCCAAGTGCAGAACCTGCCATTTTGAACTTTGTTGAACTTTGTGCTGTTGATAATTGCCCAATGTTCCAATGTATCAAGATCCCTCTGCAAGGCCTCTCACCCCTCCAGGGAATCAATAGCACCTCCTCATTTAGTGTCAACAGTAAACTTGCTAATGATGCCCTCCAGCCCTAGAATTGACCCTTAGAGTACACCCCAAGACTGTTGAGAGGGGTCCAGGTATAACATCCACTAACTCCCTCAGTACTCTGGGGTGAATCCCATCTAGGTGGACTTAAAAATGTTCAGCTTGTATAACTGGTCACTTTCAATTTTGGTGACCAGAAATGGAAAGTTGCTGCTCCTCCAGTCATGATCCTCCAAATCGTAGGATCAGGCAGTCCAAGACTGCCAAGTTAAAAACTGAGGCAAAAAAAAAGGCATTAAATGCCTCTCTGCCTTTTCCTTATCCCTACTTGTAAAGTGACCATCTACATTAAGCATCCATCAAATGTTTTCCTTAGATCTTCTGTTATATTTGAAAAAGCTTTTTCTGTTTGAGTCACTGGCCAATGCCAACTCAAGTTGAGCTTTGACTTTTCTTTTTTCCGCCCTACAAATGCTAACTCTGTGTCTATTACAGATGTCTGTACTCAGCTTCTTGCTGTGTGATTTACAGCTTGGGTTTTGCAGGTGAAAAACAACAGTAGAGTGAATGACACAACAAATCAATAAATACAGTTTTCAATTCCTCTACTGTCCTGGATCAGAGATTGCATAAGTGCAGTGGGGTGCATTTATGTTAGCAGTTTGGACCTGGACTGCACTTTTCAGACAAATTTCCCAATTCTCTCCATTTGCTATGATCTGGTTCACATCATGGAATCTGAACCAATGTGAAGGACATGAAATAAATTCTCTATAAATGAAATTAATGATGAGATCGAGGAGTGCGCCTAATACACTACAACTCCTCAAGAGTGTTCAGTTCAGGGGACAAGTTAGTTGAAAACAACTGTCTTTTCCAATAAATGTATATAAATTGGACTTTGTACTCTAAGAAAAAACAGATGCTGTTTCAGGTCTACAGAATCACTTCTATAAGAATAAGCTATTTGCTAATGTAGACACAGTCTTATAGTCTGATAAGAAAGGAGATTATTATTATTATTATTTTATGCTTGGATAAAATGCACTTATGGTTGTGATTAATCTTAAAAGCATTTCCAGATCCTCAGCACACCTCAACACTGTGTTGAGAGGGACTTGTTTGTGTCACTCAGGAGGCCCTTAAACAAGTTCTGAACTGCATTTTAGTGCCATTAGTCCTACCATGACATTAGACCAAAGAGAAGGACTGCTTGGATCCTCAGGGAACAGCTACCTGCAGTGCATCCCCCTCATTTAGAGCACTGACTACAGAATAAATTACTTCAAATTACTCAGTGAATTGTTCCTATTTTATAAAACAGCACATCTCTTGTTTTTCAATGAAGAAAATTGTGCTTTGCTATCTTTTTTCACTCTGAGTACTACCTAATCTAAAAGAAACTCTACTGTCAAAGAAAAGTACAACTCATTATAAAACTGTCAAAATGGATACTTTACTGGCTCCATACCTGCCATTCCCAGATATTAGACTGTTGACAGTATTTCCCTGAGTCTGTTAATCACACTATCAATAAGCACCACACTGTTAAGATACATGGGTGGACCTTTTTAGATGTACAGTAAATGACTGTTAAAAAAAAATAAATAAAATAAAAAAAAAAATAAAAAAAATCTGGCTGGAAATGGGACTGGCCCCAACTAGGGAGGACCTGCCCTGCCCACCCCATGGGGACCCCCCTAAGTCCCTTGGCCCACAGGGAGCCACTAGCTTTGTGGTCCTTAGCAGACAGGATTTGACTTAACCAAGTCCAACTACAATTCAGCTTGCTTTATCCAAAAAAATAAAAGTCATATTCATAATTAGATTGAAATTCTTTTACTCCTTCCTAGCCATCTAAACTATTCTTATATTAGAACTTTATTAGAGTAAATTAAATCTAAATCAGGAATGTGTTGTTTTTGTTTTTTTTCCCTAATACAGCCTTGGCCAAGGAAATCCTCAGATGTTACCATATTTACAACAGGATTAACTGTTTCTCACAAACTCCACATTTGCAATCTTATTCATGCTCAGTGGAACAAATATATTATTTACTTTCATTTGTATTTCATTATTAAAGAATGTTATGTCATTATACTTTCATAATAATTTTATAACACCACCAAAGTCAGACATAAGATTGTTTAGGATTCTGTACATTTTGTTTCAAAAGAAGGTGTACAGCCAGCATTTGTAGCATTGATGATTAAAGGGAGCTATTTTTTATATTTTCAGTCTTCATTTTAAAGTAATTAATTTGTACTGCCTAGGAACAAAGCCAAATAATGCCTATTCTGCTGTCAGTAACAATCTAAATTTGCTAACACAAAAGCACCTGCAGTCCACTACAATTCTTTTGCTGCTGCCTTAAAAAGGATTTCTATGTTTCTTCTACACTAAGAGAGGGAATAGTTCTCTAAATGTACAAGACTTGAAGACTCTCTTTAAGTAACAATGATAATTGAATAGTACAATATGGGAACAGCCATGAATGAAAAACAGCATGAAATTATACAAACTTCCGAAGATAAATGATAAGATGGAAAGGTTTATAAGGTTGCCATTATGAAACCAAGGTTTAATTTTAATGAGGGAGCATTAAAATTTTCTAGAGCACAGGTATAATTCTGTATATCCAATAACTAAAAAGAAAAAAGAAAAAAGAAAAAAAGAAGAAGAAGAAGAAGAAAAAAAAAAAAAGATATAATATTCCCCTTTTGTTTCAGTCACAGTTATAGATAGTGTAAAGCAATCACCACCAAAATAAATTATTGTTTGCCAGACTTGCAGGAAACTATATCCATCACACTGAGTTCATTATATGTTGTTACAATTTTGTAAATTCAGAACTTTCATAACTCAAAGAGAAACAAAGCACAATCTAGGCTAACCCGTATTTCCTTCTGAATCAGTTAATTCTCTCTTTTTCATTTCAAGAGCTATCTACCTTGCATTTCTGACAATCCTTGTTAATGAAAGGTGAAAACTTAAAACACTGATGCAGTAAAGGATGTTAGCTATTTGTATGCTGTTTGTATATTCCTCCTTGCATAATTTGCAGTTGCAATTGCTAACGATTCCCTATTTCAGTAACCAAACACAGTTTTCCCTAGTTTGTTTTTTTTTATGTCCTTTGATATTTGTTTTTTCCCTGAAAGTTCCAAGAGTCCAATGATTAGATAGCAACTGCAATTTTAATTATCTTTTGTAGATGCAAAGAAAATGTTATTTCTAAAGGTTTCAAAACAAAAGGGTCTATTTTCTTGTATTAAAGGTTTGAGAATTTAAGAAAGATGAACCTAAATTTCTGCACAATCAAATTTGTCAAGTATGACCAAATTTTGGGTTTGGAAACAATGAGTGGAGGTTATATAGTTGTTTTTTGCTTCTTTATTCAAATTTTCTACAGACGCAGAATGAAAATTTATTCTGAATAGCTACATTAACTATGATGAATTCACTTTTATCACTATTGTTCATATCCAATTAATATAAATGCCCAACTGGGAATAGAAAGAATTTGTATAAAACAAGTCACAAATTCAGGAGAGAGGAATTATCCCCTCATTTCCCTATGTAAGTTGTGAACTTCCTTAGAGGAAGGTGGAATTAAAATTTAAGGTCAAGATGGCTTAGCCCACAGGAGAATTCAAAAATGCTGTCAAAGCTATGAAAAGTATTTAATTCAGAAATACATACCTTTTTAGAAAGCCACTAAGATAAATGGATTAGTCAAAAGACTGGAAAATAAAATTTTATTAAATTAGACAATTTCCTTCACCTCTCCTGTTTTGTTATTTTTTAATAGATGGTAAAAATTACTCATGTTTGCTAGAATCACAGAAATGCATGTACTAGTTTCACCATCAAAACCAAATGCTATTAAAACTCAGTATCATGTGGATGGCAGGAATGGGGATGAATTCCCATGGGCATGCTTCTGGAGAAAGAAGAGCCACAAAATTTTACGGTTACTGTTTTCAGGTATTTTCAGTTGTACCTGGGATGTTTTTTTTTATGCTCATCCTAATATACTGTATTTGAAGCAATTCAAGCTTCCTCAATAGAACAAATAAGACCAAATACTAATTGAAAGAAAAGTGTCTAAAGGACACTTCTTTGCACAATATACAAGACCAGTATCATTATCTAGTTGTATGTGTTCATTGTATTTCACCTAATTTATAAGAGAACTGATGAAACTACGTCGTGTGCCATGACCTGAAAGTTTACTGGTCATCTCAAACTATTCTTCATCTCATTAAATACAAGATGTGCAAAACATATACATGTACAAACTATGGGATGTAGTGGGAAAGCAACTCAGCCTAACATGTATTGTTTCCATAAATATAAAGTGCAGTGTACTCTCAGGCAGACTAAGCTCATCAAATATCAATTCTTTCTCAGTTATAATGAAGACCTTTTACATGGAACAAAAGACAAATGGGACATTTTCATGATCATTGTAATTCAGAAATACTCACCTCAATGAAGCATGAAAAGGAGATTCCACACCAAAAGAAAGTTTGTCTCTGGGTCTCAGTGGTTTTTTTTGTTTGTTTGTTTGTTTTTCCTATTTTGTTCCTCTAAATACAGTTGTTGACAAATATTATTTTAAAAATGAAAATGTTATGTAAATGTTATGTTTTATTATTTTTCTATTCTAGTTTGTCTGATTCCTAGAGGTATATATGCTTTAACGATCTCAAAATTAGGGGATGAAATTAAAGATGAACCCACACTAAAACTTGAGATCAAAGAACCACAATGTCTTAGCAAAGCTCAAAACCAGAAGAGAACCTTAATCCAAACTAACTAAAAATAAAAGCCTAACTCTTGTTTTCAGCATATGAAATGCATTAAAAGAGGGGTAGAATTTATTTTTTTTTCTAGCAGGAGGAAAATTCTGTGGCTTGAACACTTCCAGGGATGGGGCATCCACAACTTCTCTGGGCAACATGTTCCAGTGCTTCACCACCCTCATAGTATAGAACTTCTTCCTAATATCTAATCTGAATCTACCCTATTTTTTTAGTTTAAAAACCATTAGTCCTTGTCCTATCACTACATTCCCTGACAGAAAATCCCTCTCCTGCTTTCCTGTAGGCCCCCCTTAGGTACTGGAAGGCCAATCTAAGGTCTCCCTAGAGCCTTCCCTTCTGTAAGCTGAACAACCCTAACTCCCTCAGCCTCATAGGAAAGGTGTCCCCTCTACTTTACTTGTCCCCTTCTACTCTGCATGTGAGGCAGAGTAGATACTTGGAGTACTGCGTACAGGTCTGGAGCCCCCAGTATAAGAGGTATGTTGATCTGTTAGAGTTGGTCCAGAGAAGAGCCACGAAGATGATCAAGGGGCTGGGGCACCTCTCTTTTGAAGAAAGGCTGAAAGAGCTGGGTTGTTCAGCCTAAAGAAGAGAAGGTTCTAGAGTGCCCTCATTGTGGCTTTTCAGTACTTAAAGGAGATGTATAAAAAAGATGGAGAGCAACTCTTTGCTCAATAAGGTAATTACAGGATAGGGGGCTTGGAACTACATTATCTGTAAGGTCCCTTCTAACTCAAGCCATTCTATGATTCTGTGATCTGTCAAATCCATATCTCTCCAATTTAGAGACAAGGATACCATGGGGGATGGTGTCAAATGCTTTTTACAAGTCCAGGCAGTTAATGTCAGTTGCTCTTCCCTCATCCACCAATGCTGTAACCCCTTCATAGAAGGCCACCAGATTTGTCAGGCACAATCTGCCTTTAGTGAAGTCATGATGGCTGTCACCAATCACCTCTTTATTTTCCGTGTGCTTTAGCATAGTTTCCAGGAGGATCTGCTCCATGATCTCGCCAGGCACAGAGGTGAGACTGTAGTTCCCTGGGTCCTCCTTTTTGTTCCTTTTTAAAAAAGGGGGTTATGTTTCCCTTCTTCCAGTCAGTGAGAACTTCACTGGACTGTGATGACTTCTCAGATATGATGGATAATGGTTTAGCAACTGCAACCACCAGTTGTCTCATGACCCATGGGTGTATCTCATCGAGTTCCATGGACTTGTGCACCTTTAGTTTCCTTTGCTGGACTCAAACTTGATCTACATTGGCCAGTCCATCATTCTCCCAGTCCCTGCTTTTGCCTTCTAGGGCTTGGGCTATGTGGTTAGAGTTCTTGCCCGTGAAGACTGAGGCAAAAAAGTCAGTGAGAATCACATCCTTCTCCATATCCCAGGTAACCACGTCTCCTCTTTCCCTCTGGAGAGGGCTCACAATTTCCCGAATCTTCCTTTTATCACTGATATACCTGTAGAATCCTTTCTTGTTGCAGTTATGGAGAAATGAATAAAATCCCTTTGAGATAACAATGAAAGTTGTAAATAATTGGAGAAAAAGCCCTCATCCTTTATCATGATACCTTTATCTTGGTCCAACCAGGGAGCTCCATGATGAATCTGTCTTGCAGGTTTCTTTATCTGTCCTACTTATACTTGCCCTACTTTCTTTTTTCAGCTCTTCTGTGGGACAAAACTACTGGCCACAGATAAGCATAGTTATTGTCACTGTATCTGGATGTGTGTGAAGGAAGAGGATGGGACATACCCATTCCATGCCAGCACTGGATAGCACTGAAAAAAAAATCCACTGCATAAATGTGATCTCTCAGAAGGTAACCCAAATCCTCTAGGATCTAGCTGCTAATTTTTGACCAGTCTATCTTAAACAGTGGAAGGTACTATACACTTGTGAATCTAGTCCCTGTTAAATCTCATAGGCAGTTTCCCCCTTTTTTGCAGAATTTTAGAGTATCTATAGAAAAAAGTATTAGTTGGCTACAGCTAAAGCCAAGTTTGGATATAGATACAATTTAAAAGTCAAAGCACAGCATACTTTAAGCACTAAGAATAGGTGTTATAACTACATTGTAAATATATATATAGTATGAAAAATATATTTAACTATACATTCAATAATGCATGCCAAGAAATGAAAGTATCAGAACGATTAAAAAGGATTCAAATTGGCATTCCCAGAAGTACTATTTTTCTATCAGTAGAAGAATCAGTAGAAAGCAACTGCCACCTCATAGCTCATCAGAAGAAAGATGCACCTAGCTATATTCATCAGAAATATACTACTCCAAAATGTCATTATAACCCAAGAATCAAGGAAATAATTTACCTCTCTATTTATGAGTCTATGATGTATCTATTGTGCTGTGTAATGCTGATTTCAAATCCACTCAGTCTCTCTGCAAACTTTCATTCTTGAAAACTATTCAGTGTGATTACAAAAAGCATTTAGGTTTTTAAAGACTGTTACATTAAAGAAAGAGAGAAACAACTTTAAAACTCACTATATTTCTTATCCCTATAGCATTTCCTCAGTAGAATGAAATAAAAGATCTATGCTTTTTTTTTTTTTTAATGCAAATTTTTCAAAAGTGATTAGGTGATTAGACTTACTAAACAGAAATCTGAGCCACACACATCTACCTACACTCTCAAAAGCACCCACTACTTCAATACCATCACAGAATCACAGTGTCAAAAAATATCCCAAGCTGGAAGGGAATCACAAGGATCATCAAGTCCAACTCCTGGATCCACACAGGTCCACCAAAAATCAAACCTATGCACAAACTCAAAACTCAAATATGTCTGAGAGCTGTGTCCAAAGGTTTTTTGAACTCCTTCAGGCTTGGTGTCATGACCACATCCCTGGGGAGCCTGTTCCAGTGCACGACCACCCTCTTGGTGAAGAATGTTTTCCTAATATCCAGTCTGAACATCCCCAGACATAGCCTCATGCTATCTACTCAGGTCCTATTGCTTTCACCAGAAAGAAGAGGTCAGCACCTGCCCCTCCTTTCCTCCTCATAAGGAAGCTGCAGGCCACTCTGATGTCTCCCCTCAGTCACCTCTTCTGTAGCCTGAACATGCAAAGTGACTTCTCATACGTCTTCTCTAGACCCTTCACCATCTTTGTTGCCCACTTTTGATACTCTCTAATAGTTTCATATCCTTCTTATATTGTGGTGTCCAAAACTACACACAGAACTCAAGATTAGGTCACATCAGCATAAAGAATGACAATTTTTCCCTTGATGCACCCCAAGAACCTTTTGGCTGACAATGCAGAATAGCTCAGAATTTATGAACATCCTAACCAGGATGGAGTAGAATGCTAATCCTGTTTCCACCACAATATCTACCAGGTAGTACAGGAGATGAAGTAGATCAGAGTTTTTTTTAAGAACTTAAAGAGTTCTCATTAACTAGATATCCCATTCATGTATTTTACATCTTTAATGTAAATCTCTGATGACCACACAACACAGAATTCTGGTATCTCTCACATTAAAGTTTTCAATGTACACAAAGCCTTTGGCTATAGACAGGAAAAATGTACTTTTGAGACAAAATACTGGAACTTCACAATTTGAAGAAAAAAGCATTCAATTCTATGAAACTTCATTTCTCTATGAAAAACACATAAATGCTGTCAATATGTTTTAAATTAATCAGAACTTTTCAACTTTTCTGCAAATACTTTGACTTATTCTTGCTTTTAAATTTTGTTCTATATATGCGTTGAGCAAGGAGAGAGACAATATTTAAGATATATCTCGGGATGTGCCATAACAGTCAATGAATATGATTCTTATTTCTCAGAAAGTTTATCTAGATATTCTGTAGAGAAAACAGTTTGGGGAGAAGTAGTCTGGGTTTGGGAAACTGAATCACTGCTTTTGATTGTGTCATTGAGTGTCAGAGTAGTATTAACATAAATTAAAAACATACCCAATGACAAGAAGCCTGTCAATTTTTTGTGAAAATTACTGAGTTTTAACATTTCATGAGATGAAAAAAATACTGTTCAGAAGGCTGCAGAGAACCTTCACATTGTTGGTTTGAAATAAGTACTGATATTATTTGCAAGTTTGTTTTCATGAGATCAGGTCATTCATCAAAGATTGGTAAAGATTTAATTGATTTTTTTGACGTCTTCCTGTGCATGGTATATCAAACAACATGGAAGCACTCTCTTTAAAAACTTCATTTTTTAATTTCATTTCAAAAATTTCATTTTTTTTCTTTAAAGTAAGTTGATAGCATGTTCATGAATATGCAATTAGATGTACTTATATTGTATTTAGCTTGGCTAAAGTGAAGTGACAAACCAAGAGTAATCACAAGAACACTGAATGAAGAAATCATTTCTAACTAAAGAAATGAGATCTGGTGCCAATCATGTGCAAATATAATTTTTTTTCCAACTCCAGTGAGAAAATGCAAATAATCTCTTAAGTGCAGGATAGATTATGAGGGGACATTTTTAGTTCAGTAGTTGACACACTTAACTATATTGTGAAATAACATTTTGACTGCAAAAACTGCCACTCTCTCCCAGCCAAGTCATGGTCATGGATTTAATCTCTGTGCTACATCAGAATTTGTTAAACTAGAGTGAATGTAGAATGAGGACTGTGCACCCATCCAGCACTCCTCCAGAGACTCTAGAAGCATATTTCAAGGGCTGAACATCCAGAAGAAAAGTCATGTTCAACAACAGAGTCCTCCAAGGGACATTAGGCCATGAAGGTCACATCACCAGAAAGGATAAGCGGCTTGAAGTCATGGGAACACCTTCAGGCAAAATGGTTCAGAATATTCAAGCACATGTCACTGAGCTGAGCTATGTTCTAGTACCCTTTGCCCTATTAAACACAGCAATTAGACATTATCCAGGAAAGAAGTGTTTGTGGAAGGCATTTGGAAACAGCCTGCAAGCACACTGCTGGAAATACAGCTGCAGTCTCAGCCATGTAGTCTGTAGTCTGCTCTTCCCGTAGAGCCAACATAGTTTTACCAACATAAACTGGGATTTGTCTGTTCTAACCAAAATCTTTACAGATTGGGTATCTAAGAAAGTACTTTTTTCTTATAGTTAATGGAGGGGAGAAGACGTTCAGAAGCTTGTTCATTGCAGCTTGACACGTGTTTAAGGTCTGCTGAATAACACCTGCAATTGCTAGCTTCTCTCCATTGATTATAAATGGAATTAAAGAAATTAGTATGGGCAGACATCTGCCTTTTAGAGGTCCACAGCTAGAGAGAAGCCCATTTGCTGAGTCCTTATTCCTTATGCCAACTACTAAAAAGTATTTGTTTGAGAGCACTATGTTCACTGTATTCTTCTGCTATACATAGAGTTCTTCAGTGAAATAATCTTCATAGAATACCTCAACGCACTGATTCTGGAAACTGAACAACCCAGTGAGTGTTAGATGGCAGCCTAGTCCTCGACACCATTTTCCAGGATAACTGAAGTCCTGACATATCCTTAAAAGGTTTGGTAGCTTTCCTTAGCAAGGAAGACTAAGGTAAGTAAGGAGTAGAAATTATATTTCACACAGTGAAAGATTTCATTGTTCCAAGAGTTTGAGCACTAAGTCTACTATGCCTCTACACAGATCTCAACTTGTAACAATTCAGAGAGCTGCTGCAATTTCTGCAGTTTTTCCTCTCATCTTTTTAGAGACAGAAAAATGAAGTCTAAATAAAACAGCACATACTACACAGCCTTAAATATTTTACAGCTTTTTAAAGACTTCAAATAAGAAATTTGCTTTTCCAGTCTGAACTTAATTCCTGTTGCTCTAAAATTCCTCACTAAAAATATATTTCAATGAGGGTGTTTGTTTTAAGAGTATCAAGAGTTTTGTTTTTACCTGGTAACCAGATGGCAGCTCTTTCTCTCAGGATTTGTTGTTATTTAACTAGATTTTAGTTGTTGTTGCTAATAGATATGGCAGACATTTTATCTTGCTACTACTATATTTTAGCATATTTAATTGCCAAATTTACAAGAAACGATCCAGTGCTTTTCCCAAGCAGATGGTAGTTGTTGTTTTTAACACTGTAGTGAGATTTCTTTTCCAAAATGCTTGCATAGCTTTTTTAAGTCTAATCTCAGTTCAGTACACACATAAAAGATCAGTTCATAAGCATGAATGGAGTTAAGGGCCAAATATGCAAAACATTGAGCACTCTAGCCCAGATGTCTGCACTGGAACAATTTCTTGTACCTAAAACTCAGCATATGTTCCAATACTTGTGGAACTAGGACTGCTGCTTGTGTTCCTGGGAGGCATGAGGTCTTAATGATAATTGTACCCATTTTGGACTTTATTATTTACCTTTCGTTATACATATCTTTTGCTATTAGTTTTAAATATGGGTAATTTACAGCAATCTATCTCAAAATATATATGTATAATAAAAAAATCATTTTTACATGAATTCTACTTCAAATCCCAACCTAAATGTTTGGGTACTGCAAAATGAAGTAACCTAAAACAATGATGAAAAAAAAAAATTACATAAAGTCTTTTTTTTTTTCTTTTACCTTAGCAGATGAGAGATATGAAAAACCCTATTAGGTGACAACAATCAGAAGTATGGTCCAAATATCTCTTAGCAGTCTCTGAAGTTTAAATCTGGATCTGAACCCAAACACCATGCCTCACCAATTGTTAATGGCTGTGAAGTAATATTTTAGAATAACTTGTGTGTTAAAAAAAAGTAAGAAACAAAGGAAGAAAGGGAAGAAGGAAGGACTAGGACTAGGACTAAGACTAGGACTAGGACTAGGACTAGGGACAAGACAAAGCAATCTGTCTTTCCCTAACCCCAGAGCTCTCAGACCTCTGTCCCCCTCGCAAAGCAAGCTCCTGCCACCCCACTGAGGCATGGGCAGCCTTTGGCAAAGGCCACCTCAGAAGCCCACAAGGTGCACTTGCTTGAAAACAATTGCTAGAAGCAACATGCCCTGGCAACAACCTCTTAAACCTCCTCTTACCTTGAAGGGCCTGGCCCACATATTTTATATGAAAAAGTATTATAAACAATTGTTTCACTTAAATATAACCTCATTCACACAGAAGTCTTATAAAAATATCCTTTGGTTGTTAATATGTCACTGGTATTTGCAATGAGTTTGCAGTATTTTTGACACTGTCAGTCTATGGCTTCTGCACCACCCAGCACAGCACTAAACTCTAATATATAGATGCCCAGAGAAATTAACAAGAAATATAACAAATACTATTGAAGTAACATGAAATCTTACCATCAAATGAGCTATCTAAATAACAGGTCACTAATATTAACTGGGATCTTTAATTATTGGGAAAATGTTACCCATTTGTATAGAGAAAGTCTAATTCTTTACACAGTCACACAAAGACTAAGAGAGAATAAATATAATGGATTAATGAATAATATGGGAGGATGAATAATATGCATTATGTTATTATGTTATGGGAAGATAATGATATGCCATTAAATAGATCGGCTATTATGCTTCCTAAATTTCAATAATGTAAAAAAAAAAAAAAAAGGAATAGGGCTAAAAGGAATGAAAGAAATGTAACATTGTTATTTAAAATCTGTGCATAAGGAGTATGCATGTATACCCCTTCACAATTTAATCTGATTAACAAAAAGTAATAATTTTCTGTTCAGGGCTACTTGTGAAAGAAAAGTTTTGGTCTTATTGTATAAAATGTTTTTCAGACTGAAGATAGCTAACAAGTTAGTTATTAGAGAGCTTGCATAATTTTATAACACAAAGTAGAGCTTATCACACATTTAACATCTAGACTGTATTGTAAAGAAATTTTATCCAGTCATTGCTAATTTTGACTGACTGGAACTAAACATGGTGAGAACAAAATGCACAGTCTTTTTCAAATGCAGGAAGAAAGGATATTCTCATTAAAATGATTTACTGATATGACTTAAAACAATTTATTTAATGTTCACCTTTTTATGTAAATATCCTTCAAATGAGAATTTAAAAAGTATAATTTAAAATAGATTTTTTAAAGTATAATGAGATGCTCTGTCAAATGGGAAGACAAATTAAAAGTGCAATTCACACTGCTATAGCAGCATTGCTACCACATAGGTACTAATCTTTTGCACAATGCTCACAGTAAAATGTACTGCAGTCTCCATAGGGCACGTGATTATAGACTTACAGGGAGACGGGGATTTAAATTATTCATCAAGGAGGATTTCATTTGCAGAAAACTTAGTGTGCCACATAAATAACAAAACTGTTAATTCTTGGCCCCTTGCAAATTAACTGCCTGGGAATAGCAATGGTTGTTACCAGGTAGTTTTACCCACAGTTGCAATAGCAATATGCTGTCAAACAGAAAGCTGTGTACTAAAATAATACTAAAGACAGAATAGTCATGCAGCCAATTAAATATTCAGAATGTGTTAGGTCCTGTAAATATAAACAGCCATGCATAATCCTGTCAGAAAATCTGATGAAAGCCAGATTATGGGCACAACTTATAGTCAAGAGAACAATGCAATTTTTGCTATGGCAAGTCTTTACATTTGAGCATCCATTGGGAATAGGATACCAAAATAATTTGCCAGGAAAACACTTGTAGTCTTTAAAACCATCAGGTTTAAATTTCAAGTGATGTGATATGTGCTTTCATCTGCATGTTAACTGCAGAACACTACAAGCTTATTATTTACAAAGTCAAACTCTATTGTCATCTAAGTGGTATTACTAAACTTTGGTACACATGGTACCTCCCCCAGTAACGCAATAGAAGATGGCATCATTTGTAACATGCTGGCTATGTCAACTTTTCAATGAAGCAATACCAGAGGCTGGTTTCTTCTACATCTGTGGGAAGTGACACAGAATTTCCACAGGTGGATTTTAAGAAGTTGTTCCAGAAGCTTCAATGAGGATATTCACCAGTCACGTAGTAAAACCTATAGTTTGGCTAAAGTTTGGCCATTACTACAAAACAGGCTCAGCAAACCAGGGAAAGGACTGTTTTGGTCTCCTTTAAAGTGTCCAAAATGGTTCTTGGGACATGTGGCTGATTCACAACATTTTAGTCCACAAAAAAAAAAAAAAAAATCATAGAATCATAGAATATCCTGAGTTGGAAATGACCCGTAAGGATCATCGAGTCCAACTGCTGGATTCACACAGATCTACCCAAAGATTCTGACCATAATGATTGCAATACAAATGCTAAAAATGACAATATCTTTTCAGGCAACAAACTAGACACCAATAAAGAGAGGACTTCATTTTTTGGATTTTGCTTTTCTTAAGTATTGTCTTTTTTATTTTGCAAAAATATTGAGAAAATCACCAGACATACTAAGAAAGAGATGTATTTTACTCCACAATCATAAGGCTGAGCTTATTCTTTAAACTAGTGAACAGTACTGATTCTGTCTTGAGTAAATCCATGAATGAGTTGCAACCACCAGCAAGTTCTACCAACTGAGACACTCTTTCCAGTAATATAGCCCAGAACCTCGTCCAAGAAGAAAAATGCACTGCAGTAGTCATCCCAGTTTTTAGGCCAGATAATATGAAGTTTTAAAAACACAGCAGATTTTTTGTTATCTAGGAGGGGTTCATTTGCTGTTCTGTTTGTTTTCTTGTTGTTGTTGTTTTCAAGAATGGTATTCAATTAATTTACATTCCCTCTTACTTGGAGACAGAAGCAAAGCAAAACAGCACCCACACAGTAAACAGTCCTGGTTCCTCTATATTTTGTCACAGTGTGTAACACTGACAGATGCAGATGTAGTTTTTATTTCATTTGGGTTTGAGGTGTAAACTAGAGTACTTTTCTTCGTTCACCAGTGTGTATGCATCAGAAATGTTGATTCTGAAATTATTTAGAAAGTACCAATAGTAAATAAGATTCATGGGATTCTCTTTTGCATAATCAGCCTTATAAAACTCCTACTGAAGTTAATCTAACTACATGCACATGAACACAACGGATGCATTTGGCTTCTGATGGACAAAAGCACTGTGTAGGGACACAGTGCTGGTGACCTGAAGCACTCCTCTTATGCTCCCCTCTTTCCAGACTGTTATCCCTTCATTGCTTGGAAACTGTAATTTAGATATCCTTCCAGGAGAGTTCCAGATTGCCAGAGCTTCAGACACATGTAAGAATAAAAGAATGGGATACTTTTATTTAAATACAGTTGGCTCTAAACAGTCTTTCCCTTTTAAATGACACATACTTCCAAATATGTATCTCACTCATGATACCTATAATTTAAAAGTAAAATAGTGAATACCTTGTTCCACTGAAGCAGCACTGTGAGAAAAGATAATTGGTTTTCCTTCAGTCTCATTTGTCTCTCTGGAACTACCAATCCCAATACCTGAGATAGACCATATATTATATGTAGTGGACCAGCCATGCCACTGCTGCTGGACTACTTACGTTACTCAAGTTAATTCATTTAGCATGAGATTAAGTATCTCTACATTGCACAAATGAGACTTAAGGCCAAGTCCCTTGTTAAATTTAGAGAGAGTCCAAGTGCTGAGGAAATTCCTTGCAGACAAAATACAGCTGTCAGACTATAAACTTTCTATTCCTTTACTTTCCTCAAAGGGAGGAGAGGCCAGACCTGGATAATTACATTGACCTTTCAGCATAATTACCCAGCTTTGTCATGTTTTTACACATAATTAAGTATTAATATTACCCTATAAGTAAACATGTACATAATATCTCTGTGAAGTACAAGAATGCATTGCCTTATATATACTTTATTAGCTGGAGTAAAATTTTAAATGCATGATGCATCTGTACCTATATTATGCTGTCAGATATTTTTGGTTAAAATGAATTTGTTTGTTCTTCAGTACAAGCCATTAAAAATCATTTGCACGATACTAAAAGCATTCATTGTGGAATGGATTCTTACACAATGAACAGATGTGACTAAATAACTAAATCATCACAGAAAACAAGATGCTGAACTCAAGTCTCTGTTGTTTGGAAACATAATTACAAGTCTGCCAGTACTGTAAAACTGCCAAAGAATGGCAGTATATTAGATATACTTTCCATGAGTGCTGATGACTGCATGGGGAGGAGAGCACAAGGCTGTTGAGAATTTGGTCATCTACCTTGTTTGTGAACTTGAATGTTATCAGCTTAAGACCTGCAAGATCTGGACACTGCTCTGTATTGAAAAATCATCAGCAAAAGACAGAGGTCACACATAATGTTTCCCTCTGACTGAAGTGTATGGACTGTCGGGGTCTTGTATTGTAACAAGACCATTGAGAATAACAACTATAAATGTCCTATTTTCCATAAATTAGGTTTATCAGTATCAGAAACTATTTGTGTTTGCCCTTCACAACATCCTATATTAGTGAGTTTTAGAATTTACTTAGTAGCTGTAGGAAAAAACAGTTCCATTTCTCTATCTTAAATTAAGTTGGTGCTAAATTAAGTTGGTGCTCCTTAGCTGTAGTATAACAGGAAAGAGTGGTCTTTTATGATTTCTTAGATATTTTCACATTTCTTCACAGCTGCTTGTTTTACAAATACATCTTAATCTACTTTATTTCTTCTAATTGGGAAGCTGCTCCAGGCCTCTGGTCCATATTTGGTTAAATCCTCCATACCCTTTCTAGTTCTGCTACACCTTTTTGTAACAGAATAAATGAACTCTGCATGTAACGTTATCATAGTAGTTTAATGAAGTTTGGATGCTTGTTCTCATAACCTTACTTCTGAATTTCCAGCACCTGCTTTCACTTTCCAATGTTCAGCATAGACATCACATTCTGTGTGAAATATCTGCTGTGATTCTAATCTTGCTAAATGATAATACTAACACTAACACTACTATTGAGGTCATTATTCTCTATATGTAATTAAGACCATTTCCTCTGCATGCATCGCCTGGTATTTATTGACACTGGGTCCGGCATTTTGGCCAAAATAACCCCATGCAACGCTACAGGCTTGGGACAGAGTGGCTCAAAAGCTGTGCAGAGGAAAAAGATCTGGGGGCTTTGGTTGAGGCTCACGTGAACGTGAGCCAGCATTGTGCCCAGATGGCCAAGAAGACCAACAGCATCCTGACTTGGATCAGGAATAGTGTGGCCAGCAGGACCAGGGAGGTGATTGTCCCCTTTTACTCAGCTCTGGTGAGGCTGCACTTCAAGTACTGTGCTCAGCTTTGCGCATCTCACTGCAATAAAGACATCGGGGCCCTGGAGCATGTCCAGAGAAGGGCTACAAAGCTGGTGAAGGGCCTGGAACACAAGTCCTATGAGAAGCGCCTGAGGGAAATGGGGTTGTTTAGTCTGGAGAAGTGGAGGCTCAGGGGGAGGCCTTATTGCTCTCTGCAGCTACCTGATATAAAGGTTTGGGGAGCTGGGGGTCAGCCTCTATTCACATGTAACTAGTGATAGGACAAGAAGGAATGGCCTCAAGTTCTGCCAGGGAAGGTTCAGGTTGGAAATTAAGAGAATTTTTTTCTCAGAAAGAGTAGTCAGGCATCGGAGCAGGTTGCCTGGGGAGGTGGTGGAGTCACCGTCCCTGGGAGTGTTTAAGGAAAGTTTGGACTTGGTGCTTAGGGACATCGTTTAGCCGGTGATACTGGTGATAGTAGGATGGTTGGACCAGATGATTTTGAAGGTCTTTTCCAACCTTAATGATTCTATGATTCATTTGCCATTTTAATACCCAGTAACTCAGTATTGTACCATTGGAATCTCATCACAGACTGTTATAAATACTAGGCATCATTTTGTTTTGTCTGCAGACTTTGTCATTACAATGTTACAAAGCTCATCTCTTTTTCTGAATAATTTATAAGTTTGTTAAATTCCAAGTTATGAATATACTGAATTACACAGGCTCATTACAGACTTCTACAGGATTTTATTTAACTACACTCCATTATAAGAAGAAATCACTGATTTCTATCTAGCTATTTAATAAATTGGCAGTGCATGGGTCTTTGTTGAAGGACTTGTCATAAAGTCTTTTGCTGTTCTAACTACATTTTATCACCTGGATAACCTTTACCCTATGTTTGTTGAGAAGTTCAAAGAATTCTAGTATCTTTTTGAGTCATGTATCTCCTCTAGTATCCAAGCCATTTTGATGCTTATTACATACATTTATCTTTGTACCCACTAACTCTACTCTTTGTCATAACATCTATTAAATTGCTTAATGCAAATGTCAGATTTCTTGGTAGGTAAATTCACAAGCTTGGCCTGGGACCCTATTTTAAAAACAGGCATCACATTTTTTACTTTCTATTCATTCAAAATTGTAGGTTGCATATTATATTTAAGTTCTTTATAACATTTGGATGAAAACCATTAAATCATGGAGATTTATTACTATTTATTTTATTGACTTGCTCCAAAATGTCTTTTATTGACACTTAAATTTGAGACAGTTCCTCAGACTTATCATCCATAAACAATGACTCCGAAGTAGGTATTATCCTGACCTTCTCTGCAGTGAACATAAATGCATACCATTAATTCATATTTTCTGCACAATGGCTTTCTTACACACAGTGAGTTTGATTATGTACTTATCTAGCTGTCTCAGAGACTTAGTATGCTATGTAGCATACTTCCCATTTCTGATTTGTTGTTTTGTGCCTTTTTCATTTGTTTGGTTTTCTTTTGTAGGTCTCCTTCAGCAAGATGTCCCTCAAAATGTTTTTGGCTTGTTTCATTACAATTTTATATTTAAACTGGTAAGTTTACGTTTATTTCTACTGTCATCATTTGGACATGACATGCATGTTCTAACAGTTTCTATCTGTTTGCTATTTACACTTTTCAGTATTTTGAAATTATTCGCTAATTAGTACTTAAGTTTGTTATTTATTTAAATGTATCAAGGTTACCTGCAAGCATTTTTGTTCTTGTTGTTGCTCTCTTCAGTGATCTTCTTTACATTTCATATTTCTCATGTCATTTTCTTAATGTTAATAGTACAGTACAACATTTTATTTTTTTTAGATAACATATATGGTGGCAAGTGAAATCTCTAAACATTATTGTATTTTCTGTTTTCACAAATTCAAGTGAAATCGTCTAGTAGCAATTTGACAATAGGCAATGGAAAGGGCCCCCTTTTCATTCAGTATTTCTTCAGAATATGGAATTCACTGTCAGCATTTAGGTTAGGTATTCATTAAAACAGTATTACAAAACTTTTCTTATTTAGGCATGCCATGTCAGCCTATAGCAAAACTGTGATTTATTTTAATAAAGGTATCTTACATGAATTAATCCTCCTACTGAACCATATCATGACTTACTATGCCATTTCTATTTACTTTCTACTCCATCAATACAATTTGCTCTGATTATCTTCTTTCCATTTTACTGTAAAGATGCCTCTTATACTGATATGCTCATTTAATACTAGCCATTTTCATGTATTAGTCTGGGTGGCTAGATCTGAAATGTAGAAATGGAAATGAACCTGGAAGGGTCATACAGGGAGGTATATGAAATATCATTTTATTTCTAATTACTCAAGTTAAGTGCAAGATTATTAGCTGTTCTGAAGACTAGAAACAAACATTAACTGGGAAAAAAGTGTTTATTTACCAGTTAACTATATCAGATTAATTCCATGTGTTGGTCTTCTTATTTTAAAACAAGAGGTCAGTACAAAATATTTAATTTCCAAATATATATATATGTGTGTGTGTGTGTGTATATACATGTATGGCATTAATCAGAAAGAATGTATTACAAACATTTTTTTTTCAGAAATATCTTTCATCTACCAAATTCTTAATGTATTTGAGTTATAAATATTCAATGACATCAGTTTTTTTTTCTAAGAATGTACATAAAATAAAAACTGTTACACTTTTGCTACTTCATGTAGTTGAAGTCACAGTCACAGTCAAGTCACAGTCAAGCTGTGACATTAAAATAGGCTTTCTACAGACTGCTACTCACTTGCAAAAAGTTATGGCTGTGTATCTCCATTGACCTCTTATTAATTCAAGTTGTGCAACATTAATTTATGTTGAATCTTTTATTTGAATGGAAATCTCAAATGGAAAGCTCAATCACAACAGTAATCTGGTCAAACTGCAACTAATCAAAAATAATCTACAATAGTGAAGTGGTAGACAGATAAAATAAAGGTTTACATTTACACTATAAATATTAAATTTACAACTGAGGTTGAGAATAAGATAAAATCTTTTCCTCTATATGCACTTCATTGATTCTCAGTCCCTAGTACATGCTATTCCCATGTCATATCTGGAGAGAAATGTCTGCCTTTCAAGCATACAACAGAAAATACTGATTATACAGATTATATTGTCAAGGTCAAGATAATTTTGTGCAGATATATAGACAGATAAACAGACAGAAAGACATCTAGCTTTTTTTTTTTTTTCAGTCCAGTCCAATCTCACTGACAAGTGAACACTGAATCACAAGAAAATGTTTAATCTTATTTCTCTTCAGAGTAACATGACATAACAAAAGGAGAAGAGGCATGCATGTCAGACCAAATATTCATATAACTCATTATCCTGTCTCTGGCAATAGTGAATAACGATGTCTAGAATAATGAAAAGTATAAGAGAAAGCACGTAATGGTAATTTCATGATAAACTCTCCCTACCTGCCGAAGCCTCCTTTATGAAGCTACTCAGATGTCTCATTTTCAGATTGAAGTAGACTGGCACAGAAAGTCACTTCTCATAGGTTTCAATTCCTTTCATACCTTTCATACATTCATTTTAACAAGAGCAAGTGCTGGGTCCTTCCCCTGGGGAGGGGCAACCCTGAGTATACATACAGACTAGGCAACAAGACACTGGAGAGCAGCTCCGCAGAGAGTGATCTGAGGGTTTTGGTTGATAGCAAGTTGAATATAAGCCTGCAGTGTGCCCTGGCAGCCAGGAGGGCCAGCTGTATCCTGGAGTGCATCAAGCACAGCATTGCTAGTCGGTCAAGGGAAGGGATTGTCCCACTCCGCTCTGCGCTGGTGTGGCCTCACCTCAAGCACTGTGTGCAATTCTGGGCACCACAGTACAAAAAGGATGTGAAACTATTGGTGAGTGTCCACAAGGGCTACAAAGATGGTGAAGGGCCTAGAGGGGAAGACGTACAAGAAGCAGCTGAGTCACTTGGTCTGTTCAGCCTGGAAAAGAGGAGGCTGAGGGGAGACCTCATCACAGTCTACAGCTTCCTCACAAGGGGCAGTGGAGAGGCAGGCACCAATCTATTCTCTATAGTGACCAGTGATAGGACCTGAAGGAATGGAGTCAATGTGCAACAGGGGAGGTTCATTCTGGCTATCAGGAAAAGGTTCTTCACCAAGAGGGTGGTCACACACTGGAACAGGCTCCCCAGGGACATAGTCATGGCACCAAGCCTGTCAGAGTTTAAGCATTTGGACTGTGCTCTCAGTCCCATGGTCTGAATTTTTGGGTAGACCTGTGTGGAGCAAGGAGCTGGACTCAATGATCCTTGTGGGTTCCTTCCAACTCAGGATATTCTATGATTCTATGATTCATTAGTCATATCATTCTTCTCTTTAGCTTTTCTCATTCTTACATACGGTTTTAAAGACTAGGACCCTAGAACTGTACAAATTATGAAGGATAAATACAGACCAGAGATTTGTACAATGCTGTAATGATGTTGCAGCATCAGTTGTTTGTTCTCTATTCCTTTCCTAGAACAACTTCTCATTTATGTGCCTTCTTTGTGCACTGTTGAATCATTGGCTATTTCTAAGCACTGAGCTGACTTGTTCATAGAACAATCTATTATAATTCCAAGATTTCTTACTTCAGTGAAAATAATTCATCTAGACTCCATCATTATGTATGTAAAGTTAGCTTTTTCTCCCATTGTGCATCACTATACATCTATCAACACTGAATTTCATCTGACATTTTTTCACACAGTTCCTCTGTATTGTAAATTTTTTTGCAACACTCTGCAGTTAATTTCCAGTTTTACTTCACTGAATAGATTAGTATCAGCACACTTTTTCACCTTGTTATTTTCCTCTTTTTCCAGATCATTTATGAACAGAGAGGCTTATCACAGATTCTTTCTAGACTCCACAAACCCTCTTTCCCTACTGAAAAAAAAAAAAAAAAATAGTAATAGTTTTTATTCTTTTTTTCCCTAACATTTAACTATTTCTTAGTCTTAAAGAATATCTTCCCTCTTATCTCTGTGTAGCTTAATTTTGCACTGGCTTTGATGAACAATCTTTCTAGAAACCTCTCTTCAGAATAGAGCTGAGAAATAATTTGCAAATAGTTTGTGCGATTTTGGTAAAAATAAACTTATTTGTGAATTTGAATTTCATTTTCTGAATTTTTGACCTTTTTTTTCCATAGAACTACATATGTTAATCAAATACTTTGATGATAGTCTTCATTTCTGTTTAATTCTTGCTTACTTCGTTGCCTCAGAATGATCTTCTGGTAGTTTTGTCTATTGTGACATTATGACACTTATACCATTCAAAACACAGGATCATATAGTCCTGCTTGGTTTCATTATCTGATAACGAGAATTGTAATTTTCAGTTAATCTTCTCAAATAAGCTATTCTTTATAAGTTACAACAGTATTATAATAAAGTTTTTCTTAGACTGGAATCTTAGGTCAGTTAGACATTTTCTGTTTTTTTGTTTTTGTTTATTTTTGATGGGCAAGTAACACAACTACTTGAAAGTAGATGGCTGAATCATGTGTTGGCCAACAGTTCAGCTAGCTGAATACAACATATATATACATATATGTATATATGTATATGTATTTCTGGGCCTTTTTGTACCCTAGCAGCTCATTTCAGTAATATTACACAATGTTCCCTTTTCTTTCTTTTTCTTTTTTTAACTCATGCAAATTTGGTAAGTAAATATTTCTTGTAATATTCAAGGAAAGCAGAAGCTACACTATATTCTGTATAATTATTTATAAGTAATTTACTAGTGAGATGATAAATCATGAGAAATCTTTTTAAACTACCAAAACCAATGGCATGGAGTAGTCAAAACTGAGAACACCTAGGAGTACCAGATCATGACCAAAGAATACAGAACAACTTAGAAGATTTAGCTAGGTTCTCAAAATAGTAATGCTCACAGCACTGTTCTATATGTAACAGGAATCATATTTGGATTTTTTTTTTTCCCAGGATATTGCTATGAGATATAGTTTAATAGAGAAAATGCCAAGTGAGTAGAGGATGGCAAGGATTCCAATACTAATAGGACTATTCAAAACAGTCAAAAGGGCCCTTTCATTATGTGAGAGTCCAAGAGAATGCTGGAAATGTTAAAGGATGGCATACAGATACACCACAGCAGCTCAAGGAAAGAATTACTGTCAGCTCATTCCCCTCTGGACTCATCCCATTGTAACTCTGGATCTTCATGAATGCTGGATGCTGCTACATTAGTAGTAGTTAGTAGAATGTCCAAGTACTAACATTCCTGTTAAATGCTAAAAATAGAAACTTTGCAATAGAGGAAATCCTATCATGAACTAATGATTCAATAGTTACATATATATTTACAAATCTTGAAAAGCATGTCACTGATGGGCCTCACTCTTCCCTGTCCCACAATGACATGCTTACTTCTTGCATTACATACTCCTAATGCTGCCTTACCAACACATTATGATATGGTTTCAAAACTAACTCCCCCATAATAAGAATACCATTCATTACCACTCCTTCTTCAACACACACACACACACACACACACACACACACACACACACACACAAAAAAAAAGTTTCCTATCTATCTTTCTATCTTAACCTTTCAGTTTCTCAAAGCAGTGATTTTTTTTTTTCTTGTTCAAAAAGTTGTGGTGTAAAACTTAGCAACAAATAAAATGTTTCTTAAATGCATGAAAATGTACCATTACTAACCTGCAAAAAGACCAGGAGCACAGGCCATTGTTGGCTCCTCTCCTATGATTTAAAAGTTTGCTAGTCCCATCTGAGCAAGTAGTACCTCCTTGTGCTTTTACTTTTCACATCAGCAGTTGAATCTGTAGTGCTACATTTTATAAATAATATATATATACGATCTGTAAAACTCTATGCAGAGATTTCTCTATTTCAGTCAGTGAAGCATCACAAAAGAAAAACGAAAATGTCTCTGCTTGGTCACAGCCTTCATACCCCTAATCAATAAACAAATTGAGCTCAGTCAGCAAGCTTTCTTGCACTCTTAGTAACAAGGCAAATATCTAGCTTCAGCAGTTGCTGTAATACAGTTACCTCACAGAAATTTGAGGACTTTTAGCTATAGAAATTATTCAGTAGTACTTGAAACACTGTAGAGTAAACTAACCTTGTCACTCAATCCAGAAGAGAAAGTCTTTCCAGTTATGAGAGGAAGTTTGAAGTTTGGTTAATGACATCAGTGTCAGTGCTTCCCTTTGCTTTCCTAGGCAGGCACCTTCTTTGCTTTCTGACCACAGGGAGGAACTATACACTGCCTAAAATACAAAACACTATAAGGCATTCAAGTGCAATTACTCACCTGTTCCCCTCAAACCACCAGTGGCCTTAACTGCTCAGTTTTCTCAATATCAAAATATACCATGCACCTCAGGGTACTTCAGTTCAGCAGCAAGAGCAGTAACTCACATGAACAAAATTCAAGTGTATAGACAGTGGAAACTGAGGGCATATACTAAAAAATATGAGGAAAAATATTTTTAGTGACATGGAGCAGTACAGACTGCAAACTCACTTTCTTGCTGTGCCTCTTGCTTTCCACAGGAACTGCAGTGAGCTAGGCCAGAACTCCATAGAAGTGGCACCTAAACTAGTATCTGGCCAATTGTAGGAGAAGGAAGAGAAAAAAAAAAGAAATGGAATGACAAGAGGTGAAGTCCTCAAATTCTCAAAGAAACAAGGTTAGATTAAGCTAAAACATGGAGATGTGAGAATGAGAAGTCAGAGTCTCAGGGATGAGGAAATAAAGGGAGGTAACAAATTGAGGAAAATAAAAACAGATTTGTCATGAACAGAATGAAGCGGTAGCACTAGAGTTTGATCTTCTCCTCTGCTTTGTGCCATCACTGCTTTCAGGTCCTGTACTACTAAATGCAGAAAACTTTCCAAAATTTCATCAGTAACCTGTACAGATCTCTCCAAGCAACTCCCCAGCATCAGCAGCCATCCAAGCTGAATGCATTTCAGACCTTCAGGTCCTCCTGAGGCAGTCAAGCACAGAACATATGGCAGATCCTTCTTGTGAGCTGGAAGTCTTCAGCCATGCAAATTCCATTCTGCCTCTAAGTGTCTAATTGCTAGTTTCAAACCATTTTAGTAGACATTTTTGGTTTAAGATGTAGCCTTGTTGTCACAGTTAGCTGTTGTTTGTTTTTTTTTTTCCTATTCTAATTCAGTATATTTGCATAAGTTCTGAGGGCAATAAAAGTATTTTCATTGTTACTTTTAGTTTCAGTCTGATTATTTTTTAATCTAATAAAACTGCCATAAAATCTGTACAAAGTGCCATAAAAATTCTCAAGAAATAAAATATAATCTCATATGAACAAATTTTCTTTTAAAAATATTTAAAGGTACAAGAAATGTTCCTTGATTTTCTTCATGAAATATTCATAAGTAAAGCAAGAGAAGCTACACAAAACATTATGAAAATAAATAAAGTTTGAAGTGGGAAGATGAGCTCCTATCACAAGCTGTGCAACATCTCATCTTTAGTTCTTTTACAAATACTGTAATAAAACATAAAGAGAATAGTATGAATACAGTCATTAAGTGTCAGCTATGCCAATTCCCATTAGGTAAGTGTGCTCATACTTAAAAAATTTCAGTGACATCTGAACAATTTGTGTTATAGTCCCTGAAGAATCCATGTACTGATAGCTGATATTTCCATTAATATTAAATATAAATGAAAGAAAAATTACTTATTTTTTTAAATCATCTTACTTGCTTGAAACAGAAATTTAAAAAATATCCCCAATAAGATATCCCTAGAGATTTTAATTTTGCATCGATATCTCAGTGGTCACCCATAAGTCTTGGAAAGTCTCCAAAATTATTTGTCAAACTGTAGTAAAGCTTTCTCTGCACTCCCAAGTATTTTGCAACACACATCAGACAGTCATAGTCCCAGGAACTATTGTTCAGAAAATCCTACTTTTGTCAGTAGGTAGCACCATTTCCCTTACATTCTCCCAGATGCACTGTTGTTCAGGGTGCAGGTAACGATTAAGCAAACTTTTTCTTCAATCCAATTGTATAACAAGACTCAATCAAGATGTAAGGTCATTGCTTCACCCAGAACAGCAGAAGGAATCACAACACTTTAATGTCCACCAAATGAAGAACTGAGTTCCTCCTCCTCTCCTACCTCCCCCACTTAAAAATAAATAAATCAATCAATAAATAAATAAGTTTGATCATTTAGTCTTCTAATGTACCTTGCAAATGTGATCAGCTGTACCTTGTAGCTCAATGGAAGATTACATCTTTCTGTTAACAAACTCATATGTATAGTATTTTATCAGCAGGGTTTTATCTACTGTAATTCTGCAATCATACATTCTCAAATCTACAAATGCCTGAACCAGTGTTTGAGTACTGGTTTCTCTATCAGCATATATATCCATCCCATCAAGCTTAAACAGTATATCTACCTACATTTTAACTGCTACCTTCAGACTAATATGAATGGTAGCAATTCCGGACAGTGTTACCACATACTCCTAAATAATTTAAGACCTCTCATAGTGGTGTATGGCTTCATGCTAAGCTCCAGAAATATTAAAGACATAGCCTTGGTTACTCTCATACTTGGAAACCACTCAGTTATTCTGCATCTTCACCATCATTGGCACCTACCAGCCTAAGCTTCCCTCAAGGCCTCTATTTTGCCTTCAACAAAACTGATCTAAGACGTAGTCCTTCAGATACAGTTGTTGTTTGTGCTCCTTTTCCACACACTCCCTTGCTCTAAACCACTCACTCTACTGCTGCTTCAGCCACTACCAGCAGCTGCCAAAACTATCACAAAAGCTGTTCAATACTAGTAGTAAACATTTTCCTTTCCACCTGCAGATAAACAGCAAATATATCACACAAATAGCTCCATAGTTGCAATAAACATTTATCCATGCTGACCAGGTACAAGATGAAATTAAATATTTGCTAGCAAAAATACATACATGGAATAGCAAGAAATTAATGGAAATTGTTTAATTTGGACCCAGAAAGTAGATTTCCTATTGATTGTTACAGATTTCCATCTTTTCTCAACCTCTGTCATAGCAGGGCATCTAATAGCAGGGCAAAGAGACTTGAATAACTTAATCTGTTATCTTCCTTGCAGTTTACAAATTTGTCTAATTATGGAAATTGTATAACCAATTATGAATATTCTATAGAATGGAAATTGTTCACATAAAAGTCTTGTACAAAATATAATGGATGCATTTAGGGAAATAAATTATTCTAAGTCATAAGTTATTTACCAAATAAATTATTCACTGTGAATTGCTCAACTCCTAGTAATCAAGGGCTAATCTGCTTTTCCTCCAAAGACCAAGTCAGTGGAAGAAAGCAAATTAATCTAGAGGTTGCAGTAATTATTGATTCATCTCACTGGCATATATAACAACACAACTTGATTTTGCTATTTGTTTACAAAGGTTATATTAATTCATTTGATGAAGATCAAATCTAAAAGCATAAATACACAAGATAAATATAAAGAAAGAAAATTTCTTCTCTTGCAGCAAACAGTAACGCTCTGCCTGGACAGAATTCATTCTAAACAGTATATGCTTGCACTTCTGTTCTATTATAATCCTCTTTGCTCTCTCAATTATTCATTTGGATCATTTACACAGCTTAAATTCTCTAGGTATTGCATTGAACAAGTATTCTTTCTCAAGATTTTTAGTGGAGGCATTTCATATCTGTTTGTTTTAATTTCAATTGGAAAGATAATTTGGGATGCTGCTGCAAGACAATAAAAAAAAATGTCTGAAGGTAGTTCAGTGCCCATCCAAGAAGAAAGACCTCTTAGACAGTACAGTACTTGTTAAAATGATGCTGAATGCTTCTCATGAAATCTCACCAGAAATATAATACTGTAAATGATTTAAGTATGCATTGTTAGGCAATAACCTTGCACTGAAGCAGGGGTATGCATTAGTAGACTCCTTTTGGTTCTTAGTTTCTATTATTCTGTACTTAACTGAGTAGGTCTAGAGAGTTCTGCCCTAGCTCTAACACCTATTTCTTGTTTCTCTTTCCTTCTACCTTTATGTTCCACACTTTCTCTATGTTACAATATATTTGTTTCCTGCCATATCCTATAGCTTCCCTGGGCAAATTCCTAAATTTCTACATCTATTTCTCTGTTTCTGTCTTCCATACAACACTCATTTATCATAAGTTCCTATTTTGCTTTCTCCTCTACTGGTAAAAAAAGTTGCAGTTCCCTAAGCCTCTGCTTAGATGTCTTCCCATGACATGCCAAAACATCATTGGGCAAAACCCCCCAAAACTGAAAGCACAGGCGTGTTTTCTGTTGAGTGGTTCAGAGATTCCTGATTCATATCCATTCACTGGACAAAGACCCTGACCCATATACCTCATGAGCTCCAGGTCATTTTCCCTTCCCACATCTCCAGATCCTCTTGAAAATACTCAGGCTGTGCAGGTCTCCTCACCTCTTCATCTTATGTTCTCTCTGCAATCCCATGAAATCACTGCACCTCCTCTTGCCTCTGGCATACTAATGAGCAGAGCCATCAGCAGGAAATAAATAATGGCAAGGATCCTTAGTAGCCTCACCTCTCTGAGTAAAACACCCTCAGATGTCTTCCAGAAGCAATGGGCTCTCTTAGACATATCCTGCTTCTTGCTTTCCATCTGTGTCCATTCAATCCATTTTGGAGCCTCAACCCTTTTTTTTCTCCCCATTTTTTCCCATCATCAGTTGCCTATTCACCTTATGTTTGCTCACAAATACCTAAGAACAATAAACAGGAAGCATCAAACATTTGGGGAAAGCAATGTCCACACATGCCTTAAGCTCCCCTCATGTTTATCCACGCAGCGGATTCCTTAGGGTAGCTGCATGCTGTCTCTTTTCATGTATTGTAACAACAATTTCCTACTGCACAAAAACATTAATGATTTCAACAGCCTTCCTCTTCAATAGACAAGAAAATAAAGGCCAAAACTTCAAATATCATCTGCAATTTGAAAATGCCAACAGAGGACATATTTTGGCAAGGCAAAATATTTCAATTTTAAATTCTCTTTCCATTGTTGATACTACAATATAATAAACACACATTTCAAAACAATTGTGTCAACTAAGAAAAACTAAATTCTCATAAAGAAAATGGCATAAAGGGATGTTTCCACAATTCTGAAATTCTCACAGGCAGTTTGAGTTCAGTCCCATCATTGTTTTCCAACTAAATAATATTTCATCAAAAAATTACTCTGATCTACTCTAACTTATATATTATTGATGATGTTTTGATATGTAAGTCTTCTTATGAGATCTTTTCCAGCTTGTTTGTTCTAAAAAACTTTATAGTAATGGTATTGAAGTATTTACTTCAGTGATTAAAATGCAAATAATATGCAGAATCCATAGGCCAGAGGAAAGTCATAACTGAATTTCATAAGCCATATTATTGTCTTTCATACAATTAACTCCTATTTTTATTTGTATAACACTTAAGCAACTGCTGGGATTTCTTGTTTTATATCAGAGCACACTGTGAATTATATTAAGCATCTAATTTTTTTTCCAAGATAAGATGATGTTCAAAGAATTCAACATTGACAAAATTTAACACTGAAGGAAGTGAACTCTATATTTCTTAACAAATACCGAAAAACATTAAGAGATTCATTCTTTATTATACTGCATAGCCTATTTTAGGTGAGAACTTAACAGTGCTTTGGAGAACTGAATCATAAATTTGAGCTTAGAACTATGTAAATATTTGCCTGAAAATCAGATCCTATAAAGGATCAGCTCCACATATAGAAAATTCAGGTAGTTTGCACTATCCAATATATTTTCTTTAGACTGTAACTCAAAGTCAAGATAGCATGTATGAAGTAAGTGCGTTTGTGTGCATGTGAACATGTCTATGGAAGTACAATAAACAGCAGAAAGAATCCTTCTGACAAAGCAAGTGGCAATTCCAACCAACCCTTTTACTGAAAAGATTTAATTTTGAGAAAAATTGAACTTTTGTTGAAATGAATGTGTATCATTGCTGTTTTATATAATTAATCATAGGTTTTCCTGAAATAAAGGAACAGATTCATTTGTCTTTAATTGAGAGGAGAGATTTTAAAAATTACCTACAAAATACTTAGAAAACAATGCAGCTTTGAATATAAATAAAATTAGTTTAAATAAAAGAAAAAAAAAATGTGTGCAGCACTACTTGCATTTAATATGATGTGTAATGACAAAACCTCTTTCAAGTGAAGTTGATGTCTAAAACAGCATGAAAGCAATCTGAAGGAAACAGTACTATATTTTATAGCTAGAGACTGAAGGTTGTTTTTGAGTTAATTTTGTCAACTGATTACTGAAAAAAATGCATCGGTATATGTTCAATGATCACTGAGACACAAGTTAACAATTGTTTGGGGGGTTGGTTTGGTTCTTTGTTTGTTTTTTTTCTTTGTTCTGTCTGCAGACTGTCAAAATCAGAAAAAAATATCTACAGGTTAGACATTTAAAACATGATCAAATAAATTCTGTATCCTCTAGTGCAAATCCACATGATGGCATAACCTGTTTCCTAGGATTGTTGAAAGCATTACTGGATCAAAAGCCTCCAAACTAAATCTATTACTTTGTTTTCTGAATTTGAGGACAACAATATACAAATGACAAGCACTTTTTTCACCAAAACCAAAAGACTTCTGACTTGTTTTTCCACAGAGCAGCTGAGGTTTCACAAGCAGCTTACCACAAGCAGCTGAGGTTTCACAAGGATACAGGTGCCAAAGTTTTGTACTCACATGCCCCTGTGAAAGGAGCTGTATTTCTTCACAGAGTACATAACACCTGTGACACAGCTGCAAGGCTCTCTCTCATTCCCCAGCTCTTGCTCCAAGTGTCATGCTGATTTCTTTCAGCAGCAAAAAACAGTGCCCACCACGCTATATTGTTTTGCTTCTTTTATGACAGTGATAAGTGAGGCCTTGCAGCGGGAGGACCATTCATTCTGCACTATTAGAGACAGCCCTTATTTGGTGCCTAATGTTCCATGATCCATAAGCATTAAAGGAACTGCAAAGTATTTGATTAGGTAAAAGGTATATTTATATTTTTGAGGCACAGGCATAGCAAAAGAGAGTACTGGAGAACACAAATATTTCATAGAATGAATAGAATACAGCATTGTCAGGTAATAAAACAATAGGGGAAAAAAAAAAAAAAAAAAAAAAAATAAGAGAATATAAAAGCCCAAACACAAAAAAAAAAAAAAAAAAAAAAAAACACCCTCTTTATGGTAAAGCCACAGACTGCCAGTCCCAGACTGGAGAACAGCTAGCCTCTATTGGAAACACTGAAACCTGAAGTTTGCAACACTGAAGCAGAATAAAAGGAAACAAAATCAAGTCTTGTTTTTTATATGAGTTCATTAGGACCTAGTTTCCTCAGAACCATCAATAAGAAACAGACTTTCACTGAGCCATCCATGGGGTTAAACCCTTATGAAAGCACCTGTCTGTCAGACTAGCAGAATAGTCCAAGACATAAGCAATGGCAACACCATGTCAAAGCCATATCTGGTGGCCTAGGCACAAATGAGATATACAAGCACAGTTTCCCTCTTCATCTTCATTTGCCCTCTTCCTTTCCCTCCTGCAATGGAAAGGTTATTTTAGCCAGTCAAGGCTGGGACATCAGGAGGTCTTTAGCACAAACCCCTGCTCAAAGCAAGGTCAGCTCTGAGGTCAGATGAGATTGCTCAGGGCTTCATCTAGTCAGGTCTTAAAGACTACCAAGGACAGAGAACATTACCTCCTGGGGCAGCCTCATGGTGAAAAAAGTTTTTCCTTAAGTCCAGTTTGAACCTTTCCTGACTTAGTTAATGTCCATTATCTCTCAGTCTTCCAAAGGGCCTGGATCCATCTTATCATTAACCTCCATGTAGGTACTGGCAAACTATTGTTAGCTTCTCCCAGAGCAACCTTTTCTCCAGGTGGAACAAGACCTAGTCCTTCAACTTGTCCTCTCAGGGCAAGTGCTTGAGCCCCATCCATCATGGTGGTCTTCTGCTGAGCTCACTCTAAGTTGTCCATGTCCTTCTGTTACTGAGGGGCCCGAAACTGGACACAGTTAGACACAGTCTAATGAGTGCTGAATAAAGGAGGATGATCTCCATCTGCTGGCTGTTACCCTGTTCAGATAGCTGAGGAGGCTGTTGGCCATCCTTGCTACCATACCAGGGCACACAGCTGGCCCACGCTCAGCTGCCCACAAGGGCCCCTGAAAGCTGGTCCCAGGCTAGTGCCACACAGGGTAGCTTCCTTCTCAGGGGCAGTGCTTGCATTTCTCCTCATTGAATTAGTAAACATCTCTAAACACCTTGCTAAAATGGATAACTGAGATGAACACTAAGAAGAGAAACAGAATCTTTTGCCATATCTTGGGCAAAGGCCCAACACCACTACTCATTTTTACAGCTGGGTCAGGGCAGCAGCAGCACCCACAGAACCAGCTCCAGTCACTGTTGCTGCACCTACTGCCTCAGTAGAGGGGGTGGACAGCAACTCAAAGGCTTGCTTAAGGCTATCAAATGGAATGGAAACAGCAGTTTCAATAGGCAGAGTCCAAAAACAAGGAGTTCAGAGAGAAAACAATCACCTTGTTAGCCCTTAATGTGATGAGAGCAACACAGAGTCTATCCTGAGAGCTGAACATGATTAACTGTTATTCTAAGGTACCTCAGTGTAATCACAAAATACTCTGACAGCAACTCCAGGAGATTAAGGTCTTTTATCTGCCTGCAAAATAGGTAAATCATTCTTCAGTAAAGCTCAGTATGGGAAACATCTATTTTGCAAGCAGTCATGGGCTAGCCCTGCTCACACTGTAAGCTGAATCTCCAATCAGAAGCTGTATATAGAGTTGTCTTAGTGACAAATCTTTTCAAACAGACCTATGAAGAAACAGGATATGTTGACTGAGACCTAGTGTTACAGCTTTCACATGCACACACAGAGCATTTGTGTCTGCTCACCAAGCAACAGGTAGGCAGTGCATCCCTTCTCTTTTATTCAAGCCATAATAACGTGGCCCTGCCCTTCCACTGCTCCACAGCACATCCCAACAGCAGCTCAGACCATAAGAGGCGACAGCAGTATGGATACAACCCCATGAGGAGGCAACTGCATGTGGGCTGCAACAGTGCTGAGCCCAAGGTGGAAACCAGTGCCCTGGGGAATTCACCCAACACAACTGTCTCAGAAATACAAGTAATTTACAGTTCAGTAGCCCCAGTTGTGTGGCAAGGTTAATTTTTTTGCTACAGCAACTATTTTCCCTAACCCTAACTGGCCCTGCCACATCTTGTGTTGCACAGTGACCTGAAAAGAGGAGCTTGTCAGAAGGGGTTGAAGGTCTCTAGCAAAGATAAAACGCATGAGGGGAAATCCATTTAGATCTATACAAAACATACAGCCAAAAATCTTCTCAAGGCATTAAAAAAAATACCAGAACATTCAACACTGAAGGTGAAAAAAAAAAAAAAAAAAAAAAAAAAAAGAGGAGCAACACAAGCCACAGTGTACTTCCCTTCAAGCTTTCTTTTCTCCAAAGACTCTATGCTATGTACTTTATCACTGCACTATCCCAACAGAATTAGCATTTGTTTTTTCTTGTTGTTGTTGTTGTTTTTGCCAGTATATTGCAGTGCCAGCTGATGAAGCTAGTAACAGATTTCACTAGCAAAATTTTGCAAATGTAGTCAGTTTTACTCACTAAAGGTTGGAGCTACACTGTATAACTCTCTACAACTGCAGTAATCATTTAATGTATTTTATTTAATGAAAACAACAAACCAGCCTATGTTAAAAGCTGGCTTTCATAAAAATGAAGCAATTTGGTGACTTACAGAAAATAAAAAAAGATAGAGAAGAAATACCCAAATGAGGTAATAAACAATTAATTTCAAAGAACCAATCATCAATTTAGTAGCTTACACAATAAAAAGAGATGGTGATGTAAATATAGTAGTAAATATAATAGCAGCATCTACAAGATGTGATTTAATTGGCAAAATGAATCAGCTAGAGAAACAACTGTAAAAAAAATGCAGCATTTTTCAAGTTCAAGGAGAGAAAAGAGAGTCTGCCCTCTGGTTTACAATGTGAAATATTATTGCATTTTTTGTGTTCCAATTCTACAGAAAAAGAAAAAAAAATCACTGATGTCCACTGGAAGTCTGTCAAGTCCTGAATATGTAACTGATTCACCTTGCACAGCACTGATGAGTTTGTTTGCCCCAGAGCTATTCTCTGAAAATGCTCTATATTCGTGTTCATAGAATGTAAAAGTCCCCTTCTACATACAGCAGGAACATACAAAATTCAAAGTTAGACCTCTCAAAATCTGTATTTTCTTCTGTTTTGCCTTCCTGCCCAGCAGAACATACATGCCCTAAAGAACACCTGTAGAGATTTGTACCAGGATTATTATACTGGTTTCAATTAAGTGGAATGCAAATATGTGTAAGTGCATACCAGAGGAAACAGAAGAATAGGGTTGAAAGAAGAATGGCCTGTACTGATAACCAAGGACACAACAGCAACACAACAGCAGTGAAACACTCAGGGGCATGATGTCTCCATCAAGACCAGGGCATGTGTTCTGCTAAGACCACAGCACAGACTCAACAGTAAAAGACCCTATGCCTCAATAAAAGGAGGAGTATGGCAAGGCACATGACATGAACTGTTCCTTTTCTTGCCAGCCTAATAGGAAGATACATCCTGATTTATGAAACTGGCCATTGCTTGGGTACCTATTACACTGCTTGACCATCCTTCTGTCAAAATAAATAAATCAATAAATGTAATTCTTCCTACCTAAGCCTAACTTCTCATTTTGCAACTTGCATCCATTGTCTCTTATCCTACCACTGTGCATCTCCAGGAAGAATGTGGTTCATAGGTACTTAACCTTTCTTAGGGAGTGCTCCAGTCAGATCCAAGTTCTTGCTCCCCATCTTTAGAAAATTCAGAAGAAAGCTTTAATATATCTCCTACTATGTTATGATCTAGCTGATATAAGATGCAAAGCCTTCTTCAGTGGACCAGGTACTATTATTGTATTTAATACTCTCCTGGGCAAATTTGGAGTAGAACTTTTATTATATTTTAGCATGAATTGTTTCCATCCAGTGAATCTTCTATATTGCATCAGTCTGTAATGAAGCAGATACAAACACGTAAATGTGTAGGCATGCATTACTGGTTCTTCACTGAATTCAGACGTGATTATCAACCATTTGAGGTGACAGTTTGAGGTTCCCAGCTCCCAGGTCTTTGAGGGGTAGTAGTTTTCTATGCATTTGAAAATTCTAGTCCTAAGCTTTTCTATGGCTTTTTAAAGTTAGTGTTATGGTTGTTTGAGTCTTGAAGGTTTTTCATTACCAATTGAACAGGTTTTGGCATAGTGACAGCAGCATGACTGTCAAGGATATACTGATGAAGTGTCTTCACAAAGAAGATCGTTCACGAGGCATATGAGGGAAGTTTCAATGTCTACTTGATCCTCTGCCTCTTTGCTGAAACTGCAAAATCCATAATTAGCACAAAAGTTGATGGTGTTTTTGTGACTGGAACAGCTTTCTATTAAAAATTTAAGATGCATTTCATATAGGCCTAACAAAACACTAAGGTGATAACTCCATTTAGACAGCGCCAATCTAGCCTGGGACATAAATCAATGATTCAGAAGTGGCAGTCTTCAAATCCTGTTACTAGTTCACTGAACAATCCATTCCCATCCTAAGAATCCATAACAGTTATAAATAACAAGGCAATAATAAAACCTAGATTAGAAGTACACATTTTCACACATTGTTCAGTATCCTGTACTGGTCAGATTATTAAGACTGTCTGCATGTATCAATATAGAAAGAAATATTTGGCCACCCAACTGAAAAAAAAGAGTTCACAAAAATTAATGGCAGCTATAAAAATCTCATCACTTTATTTAGACTGAGTCTATTTTTAACAAGAGCTTTGGAATGTGACAGCTATATGTGCTGTATACAGAATGAAAAATACTCTGTAGTGTAAATACAGCTCCATGAAACTTTCCAGGGAAACTTTTTTTGCAGAATATTTTCTAAGCAGATTAACTAACCAATTCATGAATTAATGTTGAATTAATCATTTTTTTTAAACAAACATCTACTGTGTTTAGAGACTATTATTAAAGACTATTTAGAGACTATCATTAAAGACTATTTCACTTCAAAATGCACCTACAAAAATATCTTATTATTTAAAAGTCTAAAATATTCAAAAAAAAACAAAGCATTTTGGTTCAGAACACAACAGTTTTTAACTTTTAACTCAAAACCATAATATGTGATTCTTGTGATTCTTTCATTGTGATTTCACATTTTTAGTAGCCCTGGTCAACCTGCAAACCCAGAGTCCTTGCTAAACATTCCCAATCATCAGCACAGTCCAAATTACCCACCACCACATTCCTTACCTTTTTTGTTAAAGACCTTCTGCTCTGACAAGCTCTAGGAAAAGTCAACCAATAAAATAATATGCAAGTAAGAAACTACCACTTTCTGTGCCTTAAAAAAAAAAAAAAAAAAAAAAAAAAAAAAAAAAGTTACTCTTTATATTAAAAACAAATGAAATATTGAAAAATAATTACAGAACTAGAATATAAAATCAAATTAAATGTGTGACAGAATTTAGCCTTATTCTAATATACATTGAGGCATATTCATACCTCTGCTGTAGCAACAGTCATTTGTCTGCAGCCAGCAGGGGTGGTCACACAAAAGCTGAGAAGTAGGTAACAGCCTTCCCACCTTCCAGCCTGTTCTTCTCTGCTTCTTTAGATCATGCCAAGAGTGAAACACTCTGCAGGATCACAGAAAGAGCAGCCAGGGTACCTCATATGCTGCCTTGCAACAGGGCAGGTTTCTCCCTCTCACACCAGGGCAGCTGTTTTGCACATGCAATGCTGAATCTGTGTGTGCAGAACTTGCACACTGTCCCACAGCCTTTAAGGAGACATATTAGCATTCCCTAATGGTTAACCAAAATTTATATACAAACAACTGCTCTTCATATGCAAATTACTCTTGAACATGTAGGAGGTATCCATTTGGATAATATCCTAGAAGACATGTAGATAGATAGGATAGAATAGGATAACATTTGAATAATATACTAAAAGGATAATATTCTTTAAATTGAAGGAAAGGTGCAGAAAGCCTTGAGAAAAAATTGGATTTCAATTGTATCAATGTGAGATAGTGAATGTGAGACTACTGTTCATAGATTCATAGAATAATTAAGGATGGAAAAGACCTCCAAGATCATCTGGTCCAACCATCCTACTACCACCAATATTATGTACTAAACCATGTACCCAAGCACCACGTTCAACCTTTCCTTGAACACCCGCAGGGACAGTGACTCCACCACCTTCCCAGGCAACCCTTTCCAATGTCTCACTACTCTATCTGAGAAGAAATTTCTCTTAATTTCCAACCTGAACCTCCCCTGGCAGAACTGGAGGCCATTCCTTCTTGTGCTATCACTAGTTATCTGCAAGATGAGGCCAGCCCCCAGCTCCCCAAAACTTTCTTTCAGGTAGTTGTAGAGAGAAATAAGGTCTCCCCTGAGCCTCCTCTTCTCCAGACTAAACAACCCCAGTTCCTTCAGGCATTCCTCATAGGACTTGTGTTCCAGGCCCTTCACCAGCTTTGTAGTCCTTCTATGAAGGACTTGTAGGCTCTGGGGCCTTGATGTCTTTCTTGCAGTGAGGGGCCCAAAACTGAACACAGTACTCAAGGAATGGCCTCACCAGAGCCGAGTACAGGGGAACAATCACCTCCCTGGTCCTGCTGGCTATGCTATTCCTGATATAAACCAGGATGCCATCGGCCTTCTTGGCCACCTGACCACACTGCCAGCTAATGTTCAGAGGAGCATCAGTCAGCACCCCCAGATCCTTATCCTCTGTGCAACTGACTGATCAACTGACTTATCAATTGACTTATCCCAGATGATGAACTGACCTCATGGTGTCACTGTTCTAGTCAAACAAAAATCTTCAAGAACTGAAAGAATATGAGACTTTTGGAGGAAGTCTTTTAAATGAATTTGTTCACTAAGTTCCTCTTCATCAGAACATTTGTATGTGTCATTAACATGAATCATAATATGCAGATGGATCAAACAGCAATCACCATGCTATCACATTCTTATGCATGGAATCATGAAGCTGACTGATGTAAGTTGCCTTTTATTTGCTAAATGTGGAAATGCTCAGTCAGCAATAATATTTCTTCTTTTGCATGGAAGAAAAGAGAGAAAGCAACAAAAGGGCAGCCAAACTGAGCCATCATTATTTTAGGATCATGTTTTGGGGCCAATCTCCTCTGGCACTGATTATGTGAATTCTGCTGGATGAATGAATTTAAAAGTCCTTTCTGTTAGATACATATAAAAAACTTTTAGGCCATAGCAAAACATCTTCATAGTGAAGAGTGTGGCTTATATACCTAAATATTAGGAACTGCAGTGCTAACATTATTGCATATTCACAACTTATTTAATACCCTCTTCAAAAATAAGCCTGCTATCTTAACTAAATACTGACTTAATTTTTACATGTATATATGTGTAAGTGTATATATTCTCTCTCTTTCACATATCCAGGTTTCAAAATCACTTAAAATTATGTTAGTTAATACTAACCTAATTCAGTTAGTAACACTAACACTTCAGTTTCCAGACTAGAGATATGAAAACAAAGTAAATAGAAAATAAATTCCTTTAATTTATGCTTTACATTTTAAATTGCTTTCCTGTTTAGATTCATCTGGATGCCTCTCAAACCAATGACTACTGCTTTCATTATTACAAAACTAATGACAGTCTTGCCTGTATTTTTCCTTTCAAAAACACTATGGAAATAATCATATCTAAATATTGAAAAAGGCAAAACCTCAGATCATTACAAACACAGAATCTTGACACAGATCCCATTTTTTTCCACAAAATAAACAAATAAATAAGTCACTAGATATTTCCCTGCTCAAAGAGGGAAAAAAAAATACATTAATGTCATTCTTCAGTGCTTCATTCCCTTCATCTTCAGCCTCTCTTAGATAAAATGCCTTATTGAAGACATCAGGAGGTTTCCCAACTAGTGAAAAATAAACAAAGCTCCTGAGTTCTGTTTTAGAAAGACATTTTAAAAATTCCCTTTCACCACTTCCTTGAGATTCTGGGAAAAAAAAAAAATAATAAAAAAAAATAATAAAAAAAATCCTTTAAATCTGTCCTCTGAAGAAAGGATTGTACCTTCACTGTAGAACAGATATGCAAGTATACTACTGCAGACAAACACTGCAGTAGAATTTTCCCAGTTAACAAAAGAGTTGCATACCCTTGACACACACACTGCTTTTTTATTGCAAAGTTGAAAATTAATTCCTTGCCCAGGAGGCTTTCATGGCCCTACAATTAAAGTTATACATTTTCTGAAAGGAAATGTTTAGATTATCTGAAGATGCTGTCAAGCAAATTAAGTCTATTGTTGAGTGTTCGCATTTCACTGTCAGACACCTACAAGCTTCGCTGGGGCTGTCTTTTATAAATAGCAAGGAAAATACAGGACATTAAATCTAGCAAGATTATAGCTTATAAGAAAATAATAAATTAATTCAAACTTTTGAAATCCTGAAGAAGATACATTGATCTCTGAATGCACTAAGGAAATCAAGATTCATACTCCCACGTATATTTTATTATATCCTCATAGTTCAACTTAATAGTAGAACAAGAATTGTTCATGGTAAAACATTTTTTAAGATATGAATTAGTTCAATAAATGTACAGAAGACAAAAAGAGGAGTTCCCATTGTTAAAAATTTACCATTCCACTCAAATGTATGTGAATAGTAAAGTTAATGGAGAAAAAAAGTTACGTCTTAATTTCTCAGGCAGAGAACTACAGTTCAACATTTATTTGCCAGTGGTGTCATGTGTCATCCTAGGAAAATCATAGCCTGCTACACAGTTTTAAAGCAATTTATGAGCTTTGTTTTTATCTCAGTCCTGATAAAACCATCTCCTTCCACACCATCAATGTTTAAATAGAACAGTACAAAAAAATCAGTGAATTAATACTTAATATGTCCAAATAAAATTAAAGCAATACATGTCTTGCTTCCCTAAGACATGCAATAAATGGCTGCTATTATCAGTCAGAGTAATTACATTTCCAAAGTATATCTGTATATTGAGTTGCATAAAAGACCAAATTTGGTGTATTTGTTATTATTTGGTTTAAAAAATTTTCATGATATACCCATTCCAAGCACATAAGGAGACATATCTTCTGCTATTTGTCTTCCTCAGTACTACAACATAACAAGCGATTTATTTTATCCCTTTGTGCAAAATAGCTGCGTGCATAATTAAATGTATGAAGATGATAGATAGCAGATATTTCCTGAGTAGCTAAAAGTTGAGAATTCTTTTAGTCTAACATGGAACAGATTTTGAAGAATGATATAAAGAGTCTTATTCATATATGCATTACAGAAAAGTTGTTAATGAGAAGCTAGGTGACTCAGAGGGTTAAGAGCAAAAGCTCTTCGGTACTGAGTTCAAATCCAGACTGAACATTATCTTTACTGTTCTCATCCAGCTAATCCATAGGAAGTCTCTGAGCTTCAGAAGAAACCATCAATTGCTCATTGATAGCTTGTTCTATAGATCTTGTTGGAATAAAAGAAGGTGATTTCAGTGCAAAATTGTCATAGGTATGTGGGAAATTCCTACACAAAAAAAAAAGCATATCACAGTTGACAAATAGGGGCAACTGTAGGAGCAAGAAAATCTCATATAGTTTTCTGCAACAATGTATGAACAGTGATATTAAACATAAAGCTATTATAAATTAAAGTTTGAATATTTTTAGAAGCTAGTTTACCTCCAGTATTATGTATATGGACCCTTGGAAATCTGCTGTCAACTCCACAAAGCAGAACACAATGTTTATTCTCTGCCCGTGCCAACAAAGAATATTACACACAAGCCTCAGGACCACTGTACATTTCTTCCTCTTCTAAAACATTTTATGAGATCTCATTTTGAAATTGCTTTGGTCCAACTGTCATTTACATTTAATTTCATAAGTCAAAATTTTATTTTAATATTTTACAGAAACTAAGGACCAATCTGCTGCACAAGTGCCCATCTTCTCCATAACTGTGTTGAGCTGGCTGACATTTTCCACATAGCTCAATGCATAAACACCAACATCAAGCTGAAATAAAACCCAAGACAGTAAACATTAATCTAATCTGTAAGAAACTGAAAAGTCCTATGATAGGACTTACTATGGAATCTTACATTAAACAGGGCTAGCAATCCCAATATGTATACAAACTCAGGGTACATGTTCATTGTTCACCTCTTCATGGCAACAGACAATCATGCTTTGTAAGTTTAAAATCATGCTTTGTAAGTTTAAAAGTCCCTTTTTGTATTCTTTTCTTAGTCTTCACAGAAATATTTAACTCTGCATGAGATGTGACTTGCAATTTCACAGGGAATGGCTTGCTTTGGGGACAAGTACTTTATGGGGAGTTGTAGAACAGGTTTGTAATGGAAGCTAGCTTCAACCTTACCTGTGCAATAGCTATAACTGTTTCATAATAAGAAAAAAGATTAAGTCTTGGCATATTGCTTTGTCACTCAGGCACCCTGGAGTTGGCAGTAAGTGTTTGCACAATCCAGCCAGGATAAGGCATGATAGGAAAATTGAAAAAATATAGGTTTCTAACCTTTCTAGGGTGAGGATTTGTCAGATGTTTCTTTCTTCTAGTTTTATTTGGAAGAGGTACTTTAAACAATTGGGATACAAAAGCAATATACAGTGCTGTAAAGTTGACTTGTACAAAGCAATCTCCATAGCCACAGGAGAGCCGTTTACAGGTTTACATAGATGTCACAGTGCACAATTAAATAGAAGAAATACTGAAGATTGAATTACACTGCATATTCAGCATATTACATATTTGTCTCTTAGAATATGACATATTTGTCTCTTCGTTGCACTTTGGCAATGATTAAATACTATTTTCTTAAACATTTGACATCTCGAAACACCAATGGTAAAATTCTGACCTGAGTTTTCTTCCATAAAAATAAAAATAAAAAGTCAGCAGAAATAAAGCAATTCAAGAAAGACTAGAGACCTGCAATGTATATTTCTCTTTATGATCATGGCTCCTGAGCAACAATTTAATAGCAGACCAAAACATTAATTCCACTTTAGTACCAAGCACATTTTTAAAAGTTTGCTTCAGTGGGTTGACAAGCTAACAAGGTGTCAACCATCACTACGGGACCACCTTGAGAATGAGAGAAGCAGAAGAAGTTGTAGACAATTAATTACCAAAGTAGCAGAGTTTAAGATGAAACCATCTTCTGGTTAGACACCCAAATTAGGATACTCTGTTTTCTTAAATGTTCAACAACCAGCAGTTTCCACTATTCCTATAAAAGACGGAGAATGAACACTGCTGAGAGCAGGGAACATCTATCTGGATATTGTATTTATAGAAGCTGAGCTCTTTTGCTAATGCTTTTGACTAAAATTTATGTTGCTAATAGGAAGTCTGAATACAATGAGAACTGCTCTCAAATGTGCAGGGAGATATTATTACCACACAATAATTATTACATTACTGACAAAAAGCTATCATTACTAATGGTCTTTTAAGTATTTTGGTCATACAAATTTTATATTGCCACAACAAAAATTACCATGCTTCAGATCTCCTCCTGTTAAGTCATAGTTGAGGTTCTGTCCAAAGCAAATTCAAAATGGTCAAAAGGTGGTTTATAGTTTTACAACAACAATAGAAATATTTTTAGGAATAGTTCCTTCCATGATTATTTTTAGGCAGCACAGAATAAACAAATATTCCAGGAATGTAATTGTTTATTCATATTTATTAACAACAATTAAGCCGACACTCTCAGTTTAGAGAGTTTATGAAACACTTGGACCATTTCAACAATGTTTGAGAAATGTGGTCATTTTCTTTTGGTTGCTGAGAGAAATGTGAATACAAATGATTAGGCTTCACATGTCTCCAACTGGTAAATTACACCTTTTTTTCTAAATGGTATTCTTTTGCCATTAGATTAAGATATAAGATAGTTTATCTTCTTTAACACACTTTGCGTTTGTCAAAAACACATTTAAAAACTGCAATAAGAAGTAAAGCTGCTCTTTGATTGGGGAAATCCATTTCTGACTATAAATAAATTAGTTTACATGAAAGTTACTATTTTCTTCATTCTTATAAAACGAATTTCTGTTCACAAAAATTGTTTCACAACATTTCTTTCTAGGGATTGTGATCTAAAGAGTGAGTTTTATTTATAGCACTTTATAAAGAATCACTCTCCAAAATTTCTTATTTTTGTAATTGTATAAAAATTTGTGTAAAAAAAAAAAAATTAAAGACAGGATAAAAGAAATAGAGTGTGAAGAGAAATATATTTTGCTTTGCTGTCATGAGTTACTACACCAAACTCAATATGTATATGCGGAAAGATAACTGAACCCTTTTTACAAGCACCATATGCTTTACTTCCAAAAATGCAGACTGGCTGATGTTGAGATGTCACTTCTGGACACACATGCCCTTTGCTGAAATAACAAGTCAGTGGTTACAGGGTGGATCAATTTTATTGGATCAGTTAGAAACTATATGGGGGCTTCATTGTTAATCTACTGATTTGGTCCTTTTCTTACAACACTTATATCCCTTTTCACAGAGCAGCACTGCTTCACTGGAGAAGTAGATTTAGATCATAGATCATAGAATAGATCATAGATCATAGAATGGTTTTGGTTGGAAGGGACCTTATAAATCACCTAGTTCTAACCCCGTGCCATGGGCAGGGACACCTTCCACTAGATCTGGCTGCCTAAAGTTTCATCCAACCTGGTTTTGAATACTTCCATGGATGGGGTAGCTGTACAAAAAACAGCACAACCATGGACTGTGAAAAGCTCTCTCATATTAATCTCTAATATTATAGAAAGTTGGAACTCATGAGTTATTTGTCATCAATATGAAAACTTATCAATATTTTAAAACTTTGTAGCTTTGGTAGCAAAAACATTTTCTTGGTAACATTTTTTAAAATCAGGAAAGCAGAATGCACTAGAGCCACCTGCCTATTGCGCCTTTCCAAAATCAGGCAGAAGTAAAGTTATTTTGTAAAAGTTATTGAAGTCTGTTAAATATAGTAAAAATGATATATGGCAAAAAATCCAGGTATGTCAATAACAAAACAACAGAAGCCCTAGCACACTGAGCACACTGTAAATAGAATAGGAAAAAAAAAAAAAAATAAATTAAATTGCTAACAATGAGCTTAATCTTAAGAGAACATTATATGTTTTTTAACACTTTCTACTTTTTTTAACATACAATTGCACACAGACTGCTGATTTTATTAAAATATTTCATTCTTTGATGTGATTTTGACACTTCATTTTATCTCCAATATAGTTTTAAAATCTTATTTTCAAGGACATATAGCATATGAAGTTATCCTTGTGTAACCCCTTTCAGTTGTTTAAATTGTTTGCACTCCACTAAAACCACCCTTGGTAAAATCCCTGAAGAGCTCCTTGAAGCCTATATTTAAAACCCATTGAATTCCCATCCTCCTTGATTTATCAAATTACTTCAAAGCCAATATATCCTTTTCTTCTTAAAACACTTAATTACAAAAAACTTTACTGATGAAAAAGTTGGGTTTTTTATCAGAAAAGAAGACTGAAAGTTATATATTTTTTATCTTTTTTCTGTACCTTGAGAGAACTTTGACACCACATAGCTCAAGTGGAAGGCACTTATTTCTTCTACAGAAAGGAAAATCAGAGAATAATTTAAAAATAAATAATAAATAAATAAATATAAGTTTTAAGCTACTGAGACTAAACATATATATATATAGAAAAAGATAGTATTTCCCTTCAGAGGAAAGAGCAAAAATTTACAGGCCTGCACAGAAGTCACTTATGGTTTCCCAAATGGTTCAGTGCTCAATGGAGATATTAACAAAGACAAGATCACTGAAGTGACAGCTTTTTGATGTTGCTTGTGATGGTCCCCAAAAATGGGAGCTCTGCAGTGCTCTCCATTAGAGACCTCTCCTTTCCACAGCCCAAGTAAAAACTGAATGTGACAGAAACTGCTCAGTAGGTTGAAAGGACAAGGACAAGCCAACATATCTGCTCCATATACATGCTGTTAACTGTTAGCTTACTCAGTCTGGGGAGTCAGGGCCTTTTCTCCTTGCACTAATTATGACTTTTAAATTGTGTTACTTCACACAAGTAGGCCTTAAGGGCACATCAAACTTTTTCTGAAAGCACAGTGTTTTATTTTCTGTTTCAGGATTGTGAGGACAAGGAAGTGCTGCCCTGCAATCCAGTTGAGAAGGAAACAGGACTTTAGAAATGATATTCGACCATGCAGGGGGAAACATCAAAGAATGTACCTCTATACTTCATGCATATCCATTTTTCCTTTGTCACTCTTCAACTATTAAAAAGAAGATTGTGGAAAAAAAGAGGATATTTAAAATATGAAGTGAAAGCACAGAATTAGGGGAGAAACAGCTGATAATATCATGTTGCCATCAAAAAGAAAAAAGAAAAAAAAGAAAAAAAAAAAGAAATAGAACTCATACATAATCACAGAAGTCAGGAAGGCTGTATGGTTTCCAGAAAGAGCTACTCATCATTGGTGGCCAGAATTCCTGTAGAGCAAGGGAGCTGCAGTCATACATGGTGTGTTCATAGCAGGCAAATCAAGAGCAACTCTGTTTATTCATGCCATCTAATTTCAGGCTCCTGTGTCCCTTAAAGCAACTGTATGACTGATAGCAAAAGATGGTTCTTCACAGACCCCAGCACCAAGGGTGAAAGCCTGGTGGCTGACCAGCATTTTCCATTGTCCTCGTGAGCTGCTAAACACTGCCCACCAGCTATATGGGGAACCTGACAGGCCAAAAGCCTATTAACATAAATGCCTTCCAGAGTTTTTAACCTCATTCAACCCAATCCCGTTCTTACAGTCAGGTTTATCAGAGGACAGTGGAGACCAGCTTCTCTATTTATAAAGCTTCTGCTTCAGTTATTATCAAAGTGTTAATAGCCAGTTCCAATCAATTTCTCTTAGACAGAAATTCCTTGCTATTTTCTTACAAGCTGATGACTGGAATTGATAAATGATGGTGCTATCTAATTATACTAATGAGATTAGGTCAGTCAGCTTCTGCTAAGGAATGTTTCTTGCAAGTGTCTGCTCTCTAAATGTCAGGCAGATGTAGATTCACGTTGTGGGACCTCCATACATTACTCTGCAAGTCAGAATAATGCTTAGCAGAAAACCACTCCTACTTTGAGGCATCACAACAGCCATTTTAAAACCAGTGTCAGATTTACTTGGAAGTACAACCAAATCCACGGAAAGGTCAGTAAGTCCAGCCTGGTCTAGTACAGGCAGGAAATTTTCCATAGTGACACATACAGAGAGCAAGAAGCAGTGGTGTCTAACTGTCCGTGTTTGGCTACAGGTAGTCTGGTATCTCCAAGTCTTCAAAGAAGCTGTTTCTACCAACCCACAGTATGTCTGCACAGCTCCAAGCATTCCCATGCAGAAACGTTCAGGCTGGCATGGACAAAATTAGCTTAGGTCACTGGCACCCTTACAAGATATTTTTTACCAGATGCTAACCTTGCAGGATTAGCTTTCCCTAAATGGCACCAGCACTTTTTTTTTTTTTTTTTTTTTTTTTTTTCATTTTCAGACTCCTTCTAGATGCTCAGAGGACTCTTTGTGAGAATTGAAAACACCATTATTATCTCATGTCCTGAAAATGAATCAACAGATCCTTGATATAAATTCTTGGATCTTCGCCTATTAAATCCTGGAAGATGACCTTGCAAGGTCCTCTCCAGTTCTGTTTTCAATCATAAACTTTTAGCTAGAAGGTACAATCACATGCTGTGATTCTTTCAAAAAGCAGCTCTTCTCTGATCCTGTCAGCTTCAACATTTCCTTCAAAAAGAAAACAAACAGCCTTCACTTTCTTTATTGTCTGATAGGAAGTATAAACTCTATGATAAAAAATCCTCAATAGATTGGAAAAAGAAAAAAAGAGTCATTTTTACAAGTGTTGTAAATTGATATTTAAAACATATTTTTTTTCATCATGACCATTAAGGGCAATAATGCTACCAACAGATGAACTCCACAAAAATGGCATTGCTTCTAATGTTGAAAAAATGACAAACACTGTTTACAGAAAAAAAAAAAAAAAAAAAAAAAAGAATGATAAACTATCACAGTAAATTTCAATGTAGTTCTGTAGTTCTGGAAGAAATATCCCAGTTTTTACAAAGATAGAAAATAGTAACTGAGTATTAGATCCAATAAACTAATACAAAAATTCTTAGCAACTTAATATTATTTCCTCTAATTTATGAAGAAAGACTTAACTCTGACAGTAGGGCTCCATAGAAACATTGTCATAAAGAACATTTATTTGAAATAGGACATTACCATACTGTGATGCAGAATCATTTGTCTGAGGCTTTTACACTTATTAGCCATCTTTGTTATGAAAATATGCATACAAAATTAGTTATACTCAGCAAATAACCTTGAAAGCTCTGTGTTTTAAATAACCTAAAGTTTAAATGTATAGAAATCAAATAACTTTAAAGAAAAGGAAAAAAAAAAAAAAAAAAAAAAAAAAACCTTCCAAGTTCAAAAACTCAAAAGGCTCAAAAACTCTGGATTTAAATGCTCGACCACAGAGACTTCACTTATGGGACAATCTCTAGCAGCAGGAGAGAAATCAAAGCACAGCAATAAATTATAGTGTTAATTCATCTGATTATATAATTCTAGTCTTCTCTTTCTCTCTCTTTTTAAATCAGTGCTTGAAGGAATAAATTTATTGCTGAGCTTCTCTTCCTGTTCTGAATGATGGATCTCACATTATTCTTGGAATTTCATATATATGGAATTTAGTGCTTCAAAAATAATTTTCTTTTTTTCATGGCTTAGCTAAAAAACATCTGCCACATACTTATTACTGAAATATTAGAAAATCATTGAACTGGAAAATAATATAAAATATGTAAATTTTCTAAGAAAACAAATTTTCATCAAACTTTACACTTTTTTGCCTAATGGATCTTATTTATTTATTGAAAGAAACTTTTCTAAAAAAAAAAAAAAATGTGATATGACAATCAGAAAGTAAACAGTAGCATAGTTACTTGGTTACAATGAGAGACTGTACTTTTCAGCTAAAGTTTACTAGGAAGTTTAGATTAAACAGATCCCCAGGTAAAAAAAAAAAAAAAAAAGAGTCGGAAACTAAAATCTACAGTGCGCTGGCATGAGATTAAGTCACTTCAGGCACAACAAACATCAGAAAGCAGGTACATGCAAAAGGATTAATGAGTGGACACAGCTCAGGGTAAAAAGCAGGTAGCTAAAATCTGTGGGATTATTCTTCCCCTTGCTCTTCTCAGGAAAGGGTAGCAAGATGTTTTTCTGGGCTCTGCCTCTACCAGAGGGTTGTGCAAGGAAATTGTTGTTGAAACACTCAGGCAGAAACCAGTCCTGCTAAGGGGCAAGATCTCAACAGAAGAAGGACCTACAGACTGGTGAGATCAGCAAATTGTCTTTCGCACTTTTTTTCTCAGCAGGCTGGTCTTTTAGTTTTGTGATTAAAAAATTGTGGGATTAAGATCTACAGCCACTTGATTTTGCTCTACTCATGTGCTATAGTTCTGCCTTGCTTTTTAGGCCCTTTCTTGTCTCTCTCTTCCATTAGCTCCCAGTAAAACACTATTCAAAAAAAAAAAAAAAAAAAAAAAAAAGTATTTTAATTAAGATGAGAGGCACTTCTTATTTAAGAGAAGAGCAAGGAAGCAACCAATTCTTCTAAAATATTTGCCAGTTGTCTTCACAGTTTATACACTAGGAGAGGCTGAAATAATTTGTGTAATAACCAGCTGGATCTGAATATTTCTGTCTCAAGCTGTTGGTTCATTCCGTTTTCGCCCTCTCTTCAGTACAGCAGTTTTCCCACTGAATTTGCCGTTCTTTAAATTCCATCTGTGCTTTCAACTATTACCCATCTGTGCAGCTTGAGTTTCAACTAAACCTTCGACCAAGTGCTGAATGAGCACACTGCAGTGCTGTTATACTCTGTACCTCCGTCATGATCCAATGAACTAACATTAAACAAGACCAACGTTAGTTCAGGTAATACATCTCAACTTCACTTATTTCTCTGTCTTAATAAAAGATGAAATTCTCTCTAGTTAATCAATATTGGTGATTCTTCATGTTAGAATGAGGTTTCTTCCTGAACACACTAGAGCATTTAATTTAACTGTGTCCTCTCTGTGAGTAGGCAGTCATTTTTGCAAGTCCATAGGTATTGCCTTTTACCATGCTGTACAAGAGCCCGTGGGTGGCCAGCTGGAGGGACTCCCAAAGCCTGTTTCGCTTTGCACTGAGCACAGGGGTCAGCTCTGCCTGCAGGGGCACCCTGTAATGCCACTGGCACACGGGCCCAGCACAGTTGTATACGTCATGAAGCTGCAGCTAACCCATTGTCCTGGTTTCAGTTAAGACAGAGTTATTTTTCCTCCTAATAGCTGGTAGGGTGCTGTTTTGGATTAGGATGAGAAGAGTGCTGATAACATGCTGATGTTTTAATTGTTGCAGAGCAGTGCTTACACTAAGCCAAGGACTTTTCAGCTTCTCGCTCTGTCCTGCCAGCAGGCAGGCTGGGGGTGCAGCAAGAGCTGGGAGGGGACAGACCCAGGACAGCTGACCCAAACTGGCCAAAGGGGTATTCCATACCATCTGACGTCATGCTAAACAATATATAGGGGTGGCTAGCTGGGGTGGGGGGCCGGCTGCTCAGGGTTGGGCTGGGCATCGGTCAGTGGGTGGTGAGCAATTGCATTGTGCATCACTTGTTTGTACATATTATTATTGTTATTATTATTTTCTATCTTAATAAACTCTCTTTATCTCAACTCACAGGCTTCACTTTCCCATTTCTCTCCCCCATCCCAGAGAGGGAGGGGGGAGGGTGAGTGAATGACTGTCCGGTGTTTAGCTGCCAGCTGGGTTAAACCACAACACCCATGCTCACAAGATGTAGGACTTCATAGAATCATAGAATCATAGAATATCCTGAGTTGGAAGGGACCCTTAAGGATCATCAAGTCCAACTCTTGACACCGCACAGGTCTACCCAAAAGTTCAGACCATGTGACTAAGTGCACAGTCCAATCTCTTCTTAAATTCAGACAGGCTCGGTGCAGTGACCACTTCCCTGGAGAGCCTGTTCCAGTGTGCAACCACCCTCTCTGTGAAGAACCCCCTCCTGACGTCCAGCCTAAATTTCCCCTGCCTCGGCTTAACCCCGTTCCCGCGGGTCCTGTCACTAGTGTTAATGGAGAAAAGGTCTCCTGCCTCTTGACAACCCCTTACGAGGAAGTTGTAGACTGCGATGAGGTCTCCCCTCAGCCTCCTCTTCTCCAGGCTGAACAGGCCCAGTGACCTCAGCCGTTCCTCGTACGTCTTCCCCTCCAGGCCTTTCACCATCTTCGTAGCCCTCCTCTGGACACTCTCCAACAGTTTCATGTCCTTTTTATACTGTGGTGCCCAGAACTGCACACAGTACTCGAGGTGAGGCCGCACCAGCGCAGAGTAGAGCGGGACAATCACCTCCCTTGACCTACTAGCGATGCCGTTCTTGATGCACCCCAGGATACGATTGGCCCTCCTGGCTGCCAGGCCACACTGCTGGCTCATATTCAACTTGCTGTCTACCACGACCCCCAGATCCCTCTCTTCTAGGCTGCTCTCCAGCGTCTCATCGCCCAGTCTGTACATGCAGCCAGGGTTTCCCCGTCCCAGGTGCAGGACCCGGCACTTGCTCTTATTGAACTTCATGCGGTTGGTGATCGCCCAGCTCTCCAACCTGTCCAGATCCCTCTGTAAGGCCTTTACGCCCTCATTTGAGTCCACAACTCCTCCAAGTTTGGTGTCATCAGCAAACTTGCTCAAAATACCCTCTATTCCTACATCCAGATCGTTTATAAAAATATTGAAAAGTACCGGCCCTAAAATGGAGCCTTGAGGGACCCCACTGGTGACCGCCCGCCAGCCTGACGCAGCTCCATTTACCATAACCCTTTGGGCCCTGCCCGTTAGCCAATTGCTCACCCATCGTGTGATGTTTTTATTTAGCTGTATGGTGGACATTTTGTCCAGTAGGATCCTATGGGAAACCGTGTCAAAAGCCTTGCTGAAGTCCAAAAAAATCACATCAGCTGGTTTCCCTTGGTCCACCATACGGGTGATCTTATCATAAAAGGAAATCAGGTTAGTTAGGCAGGACCTACCCTTCACAAACCCATGCTGGCTGGGACCAATGACTGCTTTGTCCCCCAGGTGCGCCTCAATAAGTCCGAGAACCAACTTCTCCATGATTTTACCAGGCACTGACGTGAGACTGACAGGCCTGTAATTGCTAGGGTCTTCTTTCTGACCCTTCTTGAAAATCGGCACGACATTTGCCAGCTTCCAGTCTACCGGGACCTCTCCAAATTCCCAGGATCGTTGAAAAATAATTGATAGAGGTTCCGCGATGACATCCGCCAGCTCTTTCAGCACCCGGGGATGAATCCCATCCGGACCCATGGACTTGTAGGGATCCAGGTGGAGTAGCAAATCCCGCACACGTTCAGGGTCGGTTGGGAGTTTTTCATCACCACCGTCCAGGTCCTCCAGCTCGGGGCACCCTGGGTCCCGAAGCCCATCATCGGCAATGAAGACAGAGGCAAAGAAGGCGTTAAGCGTCTCTGCTTTGCCTATGTCATTGTCTGTGAGGAGACCTTCCCTATCAAGGAGCGGCCCTATGTATTCTTTAGTTCTCCTTTTTCCATTCACATATCTAAAAAAAACCTTTTTGTTTTCTCTCACAGACACAGCCAGCTTCAACTCTAGGTGTGCTTTGGCCACACGAACTTTCTCCCTACAAACATGAACAGCATCCCTGTATTCTTTCCATGACACCTGGCCCTCCTTCCAGTAGCAAAACACTCTCTGTTTCCGCCTAATCTCCATTAGAATGTTCCTGGTCAGCCACGCCGGCCTCCTGCCCCGCCTGCCTGACTTGCGATATTTAGGAATTGCCTGATCTTGTGCTTCTAGGAGGCATCGCTTAAAGAATGACCAGCACTGGTGGACATCGAGGCCTTCAAGAGCAGTTTCCCAGGGGACCTTGCTGACTAGTTCCCTGAGCAGCCTGAAGTCTGCTTTCCCCATATCTAGGGATGAGGTTTTGGTGGCACTTTTCCTTCTGTCACCATAAATGTTGAACTCAACCACTTCATGGTCGCTATGACCGAGGCGGCCACCAATCACCACATCTCCCACCAGACCCTCTCTGTTTTCTAGCAACAGGTCTAGGAGGGCACCTTTCCTAGTTGGCTCCGTTAGCACCTGTACCAAGAAGTTATCATCTAGGTGCTTCATGAACCTCCTGGACTTGCTCGTGTCAGCCGTGTGGCACTCCCAGTTAACGTCCGGCAAGTTGAAGTCCCCCATAAGGACAAGGGGAGTTAATCTCGAGGCCTCTCTTAGTTCTGTAAAGAATAATTTATCGGCGCTATCATCCTGGCCAGGCGGTCTGTAATAGACTCCCACAACTACATCCCCTTTATTCGTTCGTCCCTTGATCCTTACCCAGAGGCTCTCAACTTTGCCATCGCCAACCTGAAGTTCCACACAGTCCAGCCCCTGCTTCACATACATCGCCACCCCACCACCTCGCCTACCCTGCCTGTCCCTCCTGAAGAGCCTGTAACCATCTATCGCAACACCCCAGTCACAGGACTCATCCCACCAGGTTTCGCTTATGCCGATGATGTCGTAGTTGCGGGACTGGGCCAGGACTTCTAGCTCATCTATTTTATTCCTCATACTGCGTGCGTTTGTGTAAAAGCACTTCAGGTGCGTCTCCTTACACTCAGCACCTTGTGGATCTGACCAAAGGACCCCACTGGCACACAGCCCCTCTGATTCTAGCGTACCATCCCTTAGGTCTTCACCGGCTCGCCTGGTTTTAGCCCCTTCCCCCTTCGACTCTAGTTTAAAGCCCTATCTATCAGCCCTGCCAACTCCTGACCTAAGATCCTTACCCCTCTCCGAGAGAGGCGCATCCCATCCGGTGCCATCAGGCCCGGTGTAGCATAGACCTTCCCATGATCAAAGAAACCAAAATTCTGCCGGTCACACCAGTCTCGAAGCCACGAGTTTATGTGAACAGTACGTCTTTCAGCTTCGATCCCCCCTATCGGAAGGACAGAGGCAAACACCACCTGCGCCCCTGATCCTCTAAGTAGTCGCCCCAAATCCCTAAAGTCTCTTTTGATCGCCTTCGGACTTCTCGTTGCTACTTCATCGCTACCAGCCTGAAAGACCAGTAGCGGACTTGTCATGACACAACCTCTAGCTTCCCAATACCATGCAAAATCATTATGTGCATTTCTCAGCAATGCAATGGAAGATGCTTTAAGAAAACTTTCAGACAGTAAGTAATGCAGTCATGTTTTCTTGCTTTCTTTCTGATAACATTCTATTTTCCTTTTTTTAGTAGAAATTAAAAAAACTAACAGAGATTACATATTTAGCCTACCTGTAGCAAAATTTTTTTCATTTAATGTGTCCTAGCTAAAGCCACAATGAATGATAGCACCATCTTTAAAGATACAGACTGGCAGTCTGATTGCATGTCAGCCCAAGTGTCACAGAAAAACAGACCAGAAGGCTCTGAAGCAAAACATTCACTGTGATCACAGAATACAACAAATATGTTTTGCGAGATTACACAGTTTCATTTCTATTGGTTCCCTAGTGGGCCTATTCTTGAATATCTGCACTGATGTTTCTTCAACAAAATGAGATACAATATTTGCAAATGCAAATCTATTAACAATTCAAAGAAATTCAATTAAGAAAACAGTAAGCAACCATGCATGACCTATTCCTGATTTTTGCCACAAGCCCCTGTAAACTGAAAACAAAGTAGTGAACTCTCCAATGAGGAAGACTATGCTGAGTTAAATTAATCTATCATGCTTTATTAAATTAGTATTTGTAATCTAAAGTGTTGTTAATAATGTTTGGTTCAGTTAATACTGGATCTGAATTAAAGGTAATTATTTGAGCAAAGTAGAGCTGTGCAAATACATAGTATGAAGTCTGTGAAATTAAACAGGAAATATTTAATTCTATATTACTTTAATCTCTACTATAATGGTATTCAGAATTTTATAAAAAATAAACTATCATTGCAAGATCCATCTTGGTGAAAATGTAGATTTATTCTAATTCATTTTTTATGCTAAAAAGACATGTTTATGTTCTAAAATTAAATATTCTAATATTTTTCTAAATTTATCCCTTTTGGGATTTGTAAAAAAAAAAAAAAAAAAAAAAAAAGTAGCATTTATAATATTTTAAAATAAGACAAAAAAATGTTAAAAGCTTGAGAGCAAATCCTGTGCGGGCAGACTGGACACTTTTGCTCAACCATGGCATGACACAGACATAATTTTTTTATTTAATACTCAGAAAAGCTATTTTGCTATATTCTGAATACAGAGGTTTCACATTCACTGTGTCATCAGATCTTGGAATAACAGTTTGAGTTCTGAGGTTAAACTGACTCTGTTGTCATACCTATCTTTTTCACTGCTAATCCTTTCTCAGTATTTGTCCTGATCCATGGAGAAAGTTTATCTAAACAACAGTGACACAAGTGGAGCTGGCAGAAGAAAGAAGACACTCATTTCAACTCTAATTTCTCTCACTGAAGAGCTCTTGACACCTCCCAGTTAACTGGGGAGCAGGTCAGAATGAGGGGAGCAGAAGTATATATATGGCCTACTAAAAGTACCTCCAATCCTGGGCACCAAAAATAGCTGGCTGCAATGTAAAATGTCTCTTATCAACTAATGTAAAGCAAGATTTGTGTAACAAATCTCTTTCAATGACTAAAAAATAAAAAAATGCAGACATTGCTTAAGGAGAGGTCTTTCGGGATGTTTAAAAATATATTTCTTTAAATAAAGATGGAAAAATTGATTTAAAAAGTAAATGGTTGAAAAGTATTCATGCATATTCCATTGAAAACCAAAAGACTCTTTGGAAACTTTCATGATGTCAAAGCCTGGCCATGAGGAAAGTTTATTAACAACAAAACAGCTTTGATGTCACTGGAACTCCAGGAGACAGCTCCACTGAGAATTGTAATAGCTCTTTTAGAATAGATAAATAAATAGAAGGGGAAAAAATAGTCTACTGACATTATAAAAGCACTTACATTAACTTAAACCTCATCATGTCAATGTAAATGTACGTAACCTTTCAACTAAAAAGAAATAAATGCTTCACGGGTGATCTCTTCAGCATATATATTTTTTGAACTTGATGCAACGACCTGGCACAACCAGGATTTTTACCAGAGGCCAATGGAATTCAAATTTGCTGTATATTACACTCTTCAAAACTCAAGAAGAAAGGCATTCTGACAGCGATAATTTTCCCTCACACTGAAGTAAAAGGAAATTTCTGGCCACTCTGGACCTACCCACAACATATCCAATACCTACTCACAACAAATCCCTGTAAAAATCTAAATACACAGGGTCAAAGCGAAGTACTACACATTGAGCCATCACCCTATCACTACTTAACTAAATGCTAAATGTAAAAGCTGTCCTTGAGATTGATGTCTCAAAAATTGTGACATATTCTATTACATTCAACCCATTCTCAAGGTAAGCTACTCCTACTCTCAAGGAGAAAAAAAACAAAAGATCAAAAAAAAAAAACCACTCAGACTAATACAAACTAATATAGAGAGATCAAAAACTTAAATACAGCTAGAACAAGCCCCGATTCTTATTTACAAGATCTGAGCAATGAGACAAGATCATGACCAAGTGCACTTAAGACCAACCTATACACAGTAAGCCCATGCTCAGCTCTCCCAAAGCACAGGGTCAGCACTCAGAGGCCTGCAGTGTACCCACAGCTCAGGAGGCCAGACAAAGTTAAAAACTCTCCAACACAGTCTTGGCTTCTAAACATAGGTCCCAAGAGGTTACTTGACAGGAAGCCAAAGCTAAATAATAATAATGATCTCCAAGCATCATCAGCTTGTGGTTTATTTGTGCACTGGAACTAAGAATGAGACTAACAGTGAACTATATCAATATAGTCTATCCAGCACTTGCTATCAATCATGATAAAAATAACATTCAAATTCTAAAAACATTGTAACAAAATATTTTGGAAAATAATAGGGAAAAAAAGAGAAACTTGAAACGAGATCTCTTTCTCTAGAGAAACACTACTACAATCATTCTCTAAGTCCACTGCTCTAGCAGTATAAAATCTAGTGATTAAGGTGTGAGTGATATGTAAAATACTATGCAAATGTTATGCAAATCACAGTGATTGATAGCAGGTCAAAGCAGCATGCCATTAATATTCTACTAGTGATACTGGAATTACTGTAAAGGACTGTCTGCAAACCACCAAGACAATTAATGACATTCTCCACACACACGCTAACTCACCTTACATTTTTTCTTAATCTTCTTTATTCCAGATGCAGTGAGAAGAAACCTAGCCACTACTTCAGCATTTTAGCTTCCATCAGGATATACAGAATATTTCCAGCTGATAAGCACTAACCCTTCTAGCATATAAGTTTGCAAATGCCACCCTCATACATTACCCAAGGGATGTACATTTTAATCTCTTTCTCAACATGTCTGTCACAAAATTTTTCAGTAGGCTGATTAAGAAAAGGTATAATTTTGTTTAATTTACCTTTAAAAAACACATTACCTGTCCTTAAATTAGGATGTATTTACACATAGCAATCAATGCACAGTCAGCTGTGAAGAATAATACAAGAGCCAGGCATTTAGTGAGGGAATGTGGCAAAGGCCACACTTCCTAGGCAGAACCGTCACACTGCTCTTTAACAGCCACCTCACACTGCCTCATACAGAACATTTATACAGAATATAACTGTCAATTTGAATGGAAAACTCATCTTAAACCAGCAAGTTAACCTCATATGACAAATACAATGCAGTGAAAAAATAATAAAAACAATAGGTAACAATAGAAGACCACACACAAGTTTGGGTTTTGCAATAACTGGGGAATCTCAAATGTTTTTCTTGGATTAAACAAAGTGACTGTGCACTAACACTGAGGTAGCCAGCTGTTTACTGAGTAGAGATCTGCAGGTCCCAATGCTATAAATGAGAGCTCTTTCAATTAACCACTTTTCCCTTCTTTCTGAGTTCTAAGCATCATCCACTTTTCCCTCTCAGACTGGAGGGTAAAAGGAAAAATCATCCCTTGCTTCTTTCAGTCACAACCTAGCTCATCATATGATTCAGTAGACACAATCCCTTTCTTTAGATGAATCCATTTCTTGAAGAACCTGTCAGATATTTTTAAAATAGATTAAGTATCATAGCATTTCAATATAGTATTTCATAGCATTCATGTATTTTAAATGTATCCAGTTTGGAGAGGGTTTAACATTTGGGGAAGCGTTCAAAGGTTTACCTTTTCTGGGAAGAAAATTCTTTGTACAGAGCAAAAGACTTCTTTGAAATCCCAATATAATGTGGCAGAGAAAATCTGTTGCATCATGGATAATTTTTTTTAAGAGAAATCCATGTTCTAGCTAATAGTTCCGTATGTTGTTTCCTGGTAATGCAATAACCCAGGAAAACTATTAGTTTTCCTTATTTTATGTTTGTTTGTGTTTCTCTAAGAGCTATTAAGTTACCGCCTTAAGCATACGCCAAGAGTAACGATGTGATATCAATTGCCACTCAAAGATCACACCAGCTATAAACAATAATCTCTACTTTACTACAACTCCTGTAATGTTGTAGCTAATCACTTGCCTGAGCCTGGATTATCTATTCAACCACAGCTCCGGTAATGTTTTAGCCTGATTCACAATTTAACAAAGTTGTAGAACTGCTACTGGCTCTTCTGCATGTATTTTCACTGCACATATTCTGTGACCGTCTTCTAAAACCAGACTTGTCTTCAGAAAGCCAACATGAGTGATTAGAAGGATAAATTAATGTTTGCACAGCCCTTTTCAACAGTTAAACACACGTGTTAAGTGCTAAGTGTTGTTACCCACATGTGGTTTCTCCAGCTGAACTGAAAAAGTCAGACAACAGAACTGGATGGTCTGTTGGCAAAAGGAGTTGCCCTTTGCCACATCCTCATTGTTTCTGTTCTCTGTGTGTCCACATATGCATAGCAACTCCATCATAGTTTAGTTTTCTGATTAAAATTTCACAAACATGAAGATGAAAATGGCTGCATACGTACACCTGGAGAGCAGTAGATGTAATTTGCCTCAAATTTTGGAAGGCTTTCAGCACTGTCTCCCACAGTACTCCCGTATACTAGTTAGGACATTCTTGTCTCCAGACCATATGGGTAAAAAAATGCTGAGATGATAGGACTCAGGGGGTAATGGTTAGTGGGTCGTACCCTGCTTAGGGGCCAGTAAGAAGTGGGAGTCTATCCTGGGACCTGTCCAGCTTAACCTCTTTATCATTGACCTGGTGGGGACATTGGAGTGGAGTCTCTTCAAGTTTACAGGTACCACCTAACTGTGGAGGGCCAGTTGATATGCTGGTGGGCAAGGCTGCCATTCAGAGAGACCCAGGCAGGCTGGAGAAGGTCTGACTGGTCTTTCAAGGGCCTTCATGAAATTCAGTAGAGAAATGCAAAGCACTGACCTTGGGAAGGAAGCAGCACAGACTGGGAAGGGACTGGATGACCTCCTAAGATTCCTTCCAGCCTACATTATCTTGTGACCCTATGATCCTAAGAGCTGTGAGCTTCCCTTAAATATGTATTATATAAAGCAGTCATATCTGAAGGTGAAATAATAATGGAACAGCTGCAATGTTTTAATTAAGTGTACTACTGCACCTAACAATCTGTCTCTCTCTGTTGCACCTACTTGCACAAACACTTTTTCCAGCCTCTCCGTCTTTGCAATGAAAGTATCATATCAAGGACTCTGCCCTGTCATCTAATTTTCTACCCCTTTCATCACTAATTTTGACAGAAATCCAGGTCTTTCAAACAATTCTCATTTCATCTAACTAAATATTGCTCAATACTTTTTCACCAAGACACTTTGCCAATGCCAGACATCTCAATTCTCATCCTGTAAAATGTCCTTTGCCTTGAGATAATGAAGTGTTTGCTATTGAGGTATTTTCAGAGGTATCAGATGCCTGATGAGCTTTTTTTGCATGTTTGATAGGAAAGAGTTCCATGTTTGCATTTCAGTAGTCTTTTATAAAAAAAAAAAAAAAAAAGAACTGGAGATATAGATACAGAAAATAGATGTAGAATAATTTATGTCACATCTTATGAACACTTTCCTGTACGTTACTTTCAGTACAGCACAGTAGTCTGTAAAAGCTTTGTCATGTCAATTTCCTTGGCCTTGAGAAACAAGCATTATTCCAGGTGGAAAGAAAAGATGGCCCATTTGTTGGGCCAGAAGCTACAAATTTAGAAGAATCTGCCATAGTTCTCTAAACTACTGCATGTTTTCTATAGAACTTTATGAAACTCTGCCAGACATGGAGACTGCATCCATAAAGCTGGCTGTTATGAAGGCATAGTAAGATAAACAAACATCTTATAGAATACAGTAAAATTGTAAAACATGAATACCATGTTAAAAAGGTGGTCATATAAGTACCATTAATACATAAACACGCAATTAGGTTTAGATATGAATATGAAGCATTGTGAAGTAGACATGTAAATATTGAGAAGCAGAAAAAGAAAATGAAACTCATTTACAGCAGGGAATTGAGTCTGCTGCAAAGCATGTATCCAAGAGGTACAAATACACTAAGGTTCTTGAAGCGATTCAAAGATAACTTCTTAATATTGCTGAGTACATGTCATTTTTTCCCTGGTTATTTGTTTTATGTGCTTGTTTTCAACATTAGAAATATCAGGGGCTGAGTTCCCTGTAGTATTTGTGTTTGTTCTGAGATGTTTGCTGAAGGGCTAGCATTGTTTAAAGAACTCACATGAATAAGGACATCATATCTTGAGTAAGGCATCTGGTTGAGAGCTTGTCTGTACATGACACTGTACAAAAACTTCTCACCATTTTTACCAGCCAGATCCAAACAATGTCGAGCAACATTTAGGAATAAAAAAGCAAGCATGTGCCAACAAAATAAATCTTTAATGAATACATAATGGAAATTGCATCTCCATGTTTGAATTCTGGAGATTTTCAGTAAAATGCTGCATTTGAACTGAATGTTGCTACCACTCAAAAGAGGCTATCATTCAAATATCACACTCGTGTTTGCAGTGATATTCCTACACACTACTGATGAGCATTTACTTGTAAGCACAACAAAAACAGTGCTATTCCTTTGAGAGCACTCTCTTAACACTTGTGGTTATTTCCAGGGCAGATATTTCCAGTTGGAGGGCATGATTTTGTTGACTGCTACAATGTAAGGTCCTGTGTGTGACTGTATTTCGAGGAAGCTTTTCACAAGTTCCATAAAGAATATCAAGTTCTCTAAGATCAGGCCAATCCCGTGTCCTACCCTTATTTTTCCAGAGCTGTTCCCAGAAGATTACAATGTCAGTTGACTTAGATCTCCCTCTAGGCAACTCAGCCATAAATATAAGCTCAAGTGAAAGACTGTCCATCTTCCAGCTATTTTCATTCCAAGTATTTGTTTTTTTTTCATAAAAGCACTTTAAAGTATCCAGTCTATTTATTTTAGTAATGAAGAGCTCATTAATTTGAGTACTTCACTCTGTCTATGAAATGGAGCACAAACATCCATCACCTGATAAATGCCAGGAGCTCCATCATCCATTTGGGATGGGGGTTTAATTCCCTCTTTACCCCCAGGGAAGTAATGGGACTTTTGAGGAGCTTATTTACAGAAAGCAATTGCTCATTTTAATAAACCACATTGGTGTTGACTTTCTTTGTAGCCAGGAAGGCAGGAAGCAACATATCCATCCCTCCAAACCTGTTAGAAAGTTTTCTCACAGGCAACGGTCTCTGCAGTGCTAGAAGACCTCAATCCAAGGCCTCAGAGAGCAGCAGACAGATTTCAGCACCTCCATTCCTCTCTCATGAATTGCAGAAGACTTAACTTGCTGTGGTGTTCCCACAGCACACAGTACAACACAACCAATGCAGAGCTGTGTCTATAAGATGGAACCAAACTGAACTTTAATTACTTAATTGGGCCTAAGGTGTGCACAGTAAATGAGTTCCATTGTTTCCACTGGGGTATTCACTCTACAGATAATAATTCATTCTTTGGTGGATATAGAAATAGGTTGTAATCGTCTATTCTTTGATAAATATTACATGACTGTGTAAATAACACCAGTTTTGTCAGTCTGGTTTCCTGTATCCTACTCCCTTCATCTAAAAATCTCTCCTCTTATTAATTTATTTTAATTTCCTACAAAAAGTGATGGAAGAATCAGAAACAAACAAACAACAACATCAATGACATAATAAGAGTTTACCAGCATCAGGATAGCTTCTGTTATGCTCCTTCACACTACAAGATGTTCATCAAAAATCATTCATTGCTCTTTCAGCTGGGGAGCAATGCTAAAACCAAAGGACGATTCTTTTCTCTTGTGAGTTTATAACTGGAGGTTTTAACAGCCACCTTTGCATCCCTGAAAAAATCATTTTATTTTATGAAGCAATCCACATCAGAGATTTCTTGCATTGTCAACACACTCTCATCATTGTTTGCTTACACTTTTTGAACTGTCTCCTTTCAGGTCTTGAAACAATAAAACTGCATTTTCCCCTGTTGTGTTCAAAAGGTATGCAGTTTAACAGGGCAGTCTTCTATAGTTCCTGAATTCTCCATTCTCCCCAGTGAAACTGAAAATGGGAATTAAATGTATGATTTTATGAAAAACAATGGTAAAATATAAGAATGATGAGCTTTCAGGGACATACAGAAGTGAATAGGGAATTAACACCCGTTTATTTTTCATAACTAATAAAAATACTAAGTATTAGATTAAATAAGACAATGTTAAAAACATACAAATAGCAACCTTTGGACAGAGCATATAGCTATGGACATCACTGTCACAGGATATATAGATATCAAAAGCTTATATGGATTCATTTAGATAAACTCATGGAAGAAAACTATCACAGTCTATTAAACTCAAAGATGCAATCTTTGATAAAGAAAGTTCCTAAATGCAGACTGTTGTACAGGTATACTAGCAGAAAGGACATGTGAAAGACTGTCCTGTTCTCTGTTCTTTTGCAGTTCTCCATCCACTGAGGAAGCTGGATTGACCCAGCACAGCTGTTCTCATATTCTCAATACACAGCAAGGCTCATCGATAAATTTAAAACTACCAGCCAAATCCAGCAGTTCAGTAAAAGGCACAGTTGCACTGTGACAGTCAAGCATGTTATTATGTGCATTTGAATTGTTTAAACTTAGTTTATATTAACAGGTCTTACCAATTTGTTTATTGGTCTGACTTTCATCATTCTTCTGTCAGGTATAATGCTTTAATTAATGAAGATATCCTCCTACATCCCTTCCCCCCAAAAAGAAGGAAAATGTTAATCCTATTTTACAACTATGGAGTCAAAGAACAAGGAAATTAGGCATTCCCCTTGAGAAGAATCAATTAACAGGAAGGATGCTATACTGTGGAGCTTGCCTGATGATCCAGTCAGTCCCCTCATGTCCTGTTTTCTTACATTAAGCACTGTGCAATAAATGAATTGATCTGGGGAAATTGGGCTTGATTTCTGATTCCCAGTCAAGTACTTTAGCCAAATAATATCTTACTCTCTTCATTCCATAAGAGACTACTTCATGACAAAAATCTACTTGTCATTTCATGCAGCATCTCTTCCACTCATCACAACATTATGCAGCTACCTCAAGGTATAATTTTAGTTATTTTACCAAAGCAAGGACCTTGTTTTCTAAAATATCTATCATCTACTTTTGACTGCTGTGAAGTAAATAACAACTTAACAAGAACCTATTACAATTTCTTGAATATTCACTGAGATAGGCTGTGGTAAATGATTACCTAGGCTACAGAAATTGATTATTTATCAGTCTTCCTGTCTCTCACACACAGATATAAAGACATTGCCTTAATATAAGATATATTTGGCCAAAGATTTGAGTGTACCGAAAGGATCATTAATGAACTGTAAATCACTAAAATGGCAGAGCTATATTTGGAATGTGATTACTATTCTATAAAAGGTAATAAAAATCTTTTTTGGAAACTGAGTATAAGCTGACCACTGGGCATGAGAAACTGTACCTAAAAAAAGTAGCTGTTCTTATATCCCCTGTTCAGATTACAACTCTACAGACAAGTCAGAAGTTCCTACATATGAGCCTCGTACTCACAAAGAGGGATGATGCAAATGAACAATTTTATGGGATATGAGCTAAGTTAGACTCCAGACATAAACTTCAGTTTTGCAAATGAGTGGTACATCAGTTCTTTAGAAAATGTAGTCACTAATAAATAAAGCAATCCTGAAATTTTCTTCTACTGTGAGAAAATTCAGCACATGCTTTACAATCATTGGATTATAGTTATCTGAGTCACTTGGTCAGACTGTACTATTTTGAAGTTTGTAAGAAACAAAACTGAACAAGATGTTCTGAAGTTGTGTCCAATCTACACCCCAAAAATTAACATCCATTTTCTCTAAGAACCTTCCCAGAGATACTCACTTCTACAACTTTTAAAATAAGTTTTAAACATGGTTGAATAAAGACAGGTCTGAAACTACTGCTATCATCTTAGGAGAGAAATGTCAGAAATTCCTGAATTGCTGCTCCTTGGAAAGAGCCATGTCACCCAGGGCTTAACTGTAGCATTGGGACATATAATAGTAGGAGCATTTTATATTCATTTTTATGTAATAGCTCATAATCACAGCCCTAATTATATATGTCAATGACTTTTTTTTTTTCTTTTGACTATGAAAAAAAAAAAAAAAAAAAAAAAAAAGAAAACCTTCCATTAAAAACTTAAGCTTCCTAACTCAGTTACCTCCTCTATAGTGCCTGATTACATTCATAGCCCTCAGGCTGCCATGGTTCAACTACAGATCCTAGTATATAGCAAATGGAAAAAATGTTGGATGGAAAAAAATATTACTTCAAGGACACTGAAATCCAAATAATTGTTTGAAATATTAGGAAACAGTACAAGGTTTTTAAATGCTTTAGTAACTTTTATTTCATAATTCCATACAAATGAAAGGACAATTTTGTGGTGTAGAAGTAACTTTGAAGATGTTTCAAATGTGTATTTACTAGGTATAGGGATAATTAGAGAGAATTATAGAAACATGGTAAATTTAAACTATGTTTACTATAAAATAAGGCACCTTTATATCAACTAAAACATACTGCTGTAAAAACTAGAATAGAATAAGAACAGTCTTCATAGGCTAAACCCAAGACTAAATAAATAAAGCCATTCAATCACAAAATTGGGAACTGCTCCTGTCCCATTGTACCCTTCTACAAGTGGCTAGACTACCCTGCATACCATGAAATTCAACAGCTTCAAGTGAACCTGAAATGTTATCCTGCTGAAGAATACTATTCCAGCTCCACTGTACAAGAGACTCAGTTTCACTGCTTCAGACATTTCAAAACAGGTGACTTTTTCTTGAGAATTAAAAAGTATTATTTTAGAACAGAATGTGGTGTTGTGTAATAGAACTAAGAACTGAAAGCTGTCAAATAGTCTCGTATAACATGCACTGTGGACACTATTTAAGAAACTTGATACTGTATGCTATACCTTTCTGTATTTCTGAACATATTCTAAATAATTTCAACACTGAGTGAAACACAACAGACTCCTATCAGATCTGAAAATGTACCAATGACTACACAGAAATTATTCTACATTCAGAAGGTAGAACAGCCTCTAAGGGAGACAGACACACACTTGCTCCATCAGCTTTGGGAGCCTCCCAGACTGTCGTCTCCATAAAAAAGGGCAGCTACGCATTATCTACTACACTTAGTCTTTTCCCAGACAGGAAGCATAACCTTTACCAGTACACCACTGATACTGTGTAAACTAAAAAGGAATTTTATTTCAGTTATGCAGCTGCAAGCGTACCTCTTTTGTCATTATAATCCTTTACCTTTTTTTTCCATTATTCAGTGGTGAGATTCAGCATATCAGAGCAAAGTTTCACCTCCTTAATTTGGTGCAATATAGCAGAAGTTTTGCCAAGCCTAAGCAATAAAAAAGTTGGACAATACTAAAGTTAATGACCACAATCCTCTGCTCTTACTTCAGCTGCATCATTCAGCTAAATACAGAGCTACAATGGCATGTACAGATACAACGCGACTGTCAGCAGAATTCAAGCCTACAGCTTTTGTCACTGAAAACACACCCTGCTGTCAAATGAACTGAAGCAGAAATTAAGCAGCTTAGCAAATCAGCCAGTAGAAAGAAGCATGATGTCAAAGAATAGTTTATTTGAGCAGACCTACAAACTGTTTAAAGAGACAATTTTCAACTAGTTCTGCAATGAAAATCCTGCCTAATTTCTATTCCAAGCAAAAGAAATGACCCAAAATGCCAATAAATCCAACTTTTTCCACATCTATTCTACAAAGTCTAAAAGCAAATGAAATGACTGAACAAGACCTAATGGCATTAAGAAAGATTGGCATATATCTATACAGCAATTTATTATGACTTTGAATGGGTCACAGTCTTAGTATCTAATCTTTCTTGGGGGTGAGGGGAAGGATTTTTTTCACATAGTATTACCACAGTACATAAGCTAAAATATTAACCTTTACTTATTACAATTATAGAATAAATAATGAACATTAAAAAATATTTTTAAGCAGAATGATGTCAGCTATTTTGTGAGAAATGAGTTTTTTCAAGAGTTTGCGGCATGGAAACTTGTTTGCTTCAACTTTGATAGTTTCAGGAATGCTGCTAAATTAGATAACAGTAAAATAAAACATCAACAGATATTAAAATAGGTAATTACCAAGATGGATCTGAAATCACTAATTTATATTATAAATCTATGATAATACACCTAGACATTCACCAAAACATTATGTCCTCAAATCAAATTCCATAGCTCTCATATAGGCCAAGCTCCACATTAACTTTGCTGAAAAATGGGAGATTTCACTAGTGAACAGATGACTCCTTTCAAATATAATATTTAAACTCCAGAAAAAGCACACAACACTCAACTAAATATAAATTAATATGCTCTCTGCCTTAAAGAACTTACAGCCCAAAAATAACAAAGTAGGCAAGCATCAAAACATCAACGACCTAGTCAAAGGGTCCCCAAATGAGTCTTTTTATTGTCTTCAGTAAGTTTTAAATGCCAAATACAAGAGAAGAAATTCTTTTTCTCGTAAGTGGAAGATTATCTATTCTGAAATAAGTTTGTTTGTCTTGCTGCTCTGCTGCCTGCTGCACCAGCAGCCTGACTCAGTTGACCAAACCCCACACCCCCATGGTGCTCAGCAAGGCCCTGAGCTCCCTGCATCACACAAGGTGTTTAAATGCATCTAAGCAGATCAAAATGCTTATGTATTTGGCTTTACTTATATTAGTTACCTCTGGAGAGATATGATATCCCATCTACTAGCCTTACTAAAACTCATACAATACTTTACAGAATAGGATACGTTTATTTTAACAAGACAACCTCTGGACTACCAGGCTGGAAACCAAGCTACAAAAAGAAAATATTCTATGGTTCCAATAGCCACCCATTTGGCAAATCTTTTAACTTGTCTCAGAGCTTAAAGCCAGAGGAGAGATCTATGCAGCAACATCCCATCCTTTGAGGTGGCTCTGAGCCTTTGTCCTTGCTCTGAGCCCTGCTCTCCATGGCATACCCTGTTCCCACACTTCACTTCCATCTTCCTTTCAGTGCAAATAAGGCATTCCCTTCAACTGACAAAAGACTTGATAAATGGTCATCTTTTTCTGTTGGTTCTTCACCTCACACTATCTGGGACAGGGGAAAAAAAGGCCAGATACTAGTTATTCTGCATTAACCAGGTTTTGGAGCCCATCTGTGTGTATATTCTGTTTTGTTGTTGTTGTTGTTGTTGTTTTGGGGTAGGGGCATTATGACACAATATGTTTCACACACCAATAAAATACAGTAGATATTTTCTTTAGATACAGTAGACTAATGTGAGATGCTATACAGTCCAAGCTAAAATCTAGTCTCAGAATTATGTTTGATCCAGTGAATCTGCTGGAGTGGATTCTTTGAGCTTTTCCAAAATCTGTGCATTGCTCTAGACCTTTATTTTTGCAAGTGACCAAAAAATAAGTACACGAGAATACATTAGAATGGAAAGCTTTCATCTAGTCAGTATAATATGAAGCATAAGCCACTTTTCTTTTGAAAATGACCTTTTAAATTGACTTTTTAGAGCTTCAAGCTTCCTCTTAAAAGAAAAAAAAAAACTTCACTAACACAAGGTTGTTAATTAGATGGTGCTGATTAGCATACATAAACAGGTTAGCACTATTACCCATATTGCTAAAGCCACTGTGATTATTCTGCTTAGGATAGTTAAAAAGCAGGATTTTCTCACCCATGTATTTTTTTTATGCTTCAAAATTGCTCAAAAGAAAAAAAAAAAATCTCCTTTTTCTGACAAAATTTTAAATAGCTGGAGAAAAAATATTAAAATAGCACTTTTAATGTCTTTTATTAATTTTTAAAACTCAAAACTGTCATCCAATCTGGACAGTCATTTGTTGAATTTCAATATCTATTATTAATCATCTTTCAGGAAGATTCATCAAGCCCATAATTCTATATTCGCAAATTAAAAACAGAAATAGGAAAACCTGCTATTCAGATGTTCAAGTAAATAAAAAGCATTTTGATGTTGATTGAAAAGCAATGCATATTCAGTTTAGAGAATATCAATAGATAATTTACTCTCTTGATGATGTACAAATCTTAATAGATTTCATCAGGACAGCTCAGTAAAATGGATGATCTACAGGAAAGATCAGAACAAAATGATTACTCATATGACAGGCTCATGGTAATGCTCTAAGATCCCCCACATACATTTTATAATTAATATATTTTCTACTTAAATTCAGATTCCTTTGAAATTTGATAATCAATGTAATACATTCAAATTATCTCATTTTTAAGAGAATCCTCATGGCAGCATAATGTGTATGTTGCATTTTTTTTTAACAGCTTGGGCTGAAAGTCCCAAAAAGAGTGAATTACAGTAATCAGCTCTTGAGATGACAAAAGAATTAATCGGCATCTCTGTATCTTTACTGCTGATCAAGGTCTCAGCCTGGCAGTGATTCAAAGGCTGTAGAAAGGAGATTTCTTAACAGATGCAAATATTACCAAATGCTAAGAGCAGTATGACACTTTGTGATCAGATATACCAAATGATGAAAAAGTATCACAGAAAGTAATAGCAAAAGGCAGAGACTAGAAAATGAAAAATATATATATTTTAAATATTCTGTCACATATTTCATGACCCATGAAGCATACCTTTAGGACTGGTGTTTTTCCAAATAGATTAAAATTCAGTAAATGAAAATATAATTAAGAATAAATGAAATAACTTCTAAATGACTTAAACACTTGGTCACCAAAAATGGATTATCGTTGCTGGCAGACTTCACCATTCTTCTAATTAAAGTCAATGACTTAAAACACTTTCTTACTAGTAATCTGACACATGTAATGAAGAAACCATAAAATTTAACACCCTCTAATGAAACTACTTCTATCTAGTACTTCTCAGTAAGTGGAGACATTCTGTCCCCCAGGCAAAACATACAGACCCAAGGATTTCTTGGGGGTGAAGCCACGAGCAATGTTTGACAAGTGAAAACAAAGATAAACAGCTGGCTGCCCTGCAGTGGCTTCACTCAGAGTTGAGATTACTTTCTCTGAAGACACCAAGAATATTGCAGATGTTCTAGGAGAGGGTCCTTCATGGTCAAAACCAGCAATACTTATGAGAATGTGGCCTGATCATTGGTCACTATAAATCACTACACATAATTTGGGATATTAAATACTTGATTGGAATGAAAGTTGCAAGATAGGAACAGGACTTCCATAACAAAGCATACCTGCTCCTGTTAGAGGTATGATCCAGGAAGTATCTATAGGAAGCAAAATATGCAATAGCAACAGAAAGTTTCACCAAAGCAAAGGAGCCATAATCATTTTTATACAAAAATGGCAGTTTGAGTGGGAAAAGACTGATATTGTCCCATATCAAGGTATTTACTTAGCTTGGAAGACACGGATTTTTCTTCCATGAGTGCTTATATATGCGGGAATAATTAGCTGCCAGCTAAAAGTCAGATGTAGCATAAGAGAAAGGGACTAGAACCTAGGACTCAACCCAAACTGTCAGTGCTTGCAGTGGTAACTCACCTGCAAATCTCACTTGCTCTTGCTCCTTCTCTCTCTAACCCCCGGGTTTTGCATACTTAGCTGTGCAGCTGCACTGCTTCAAGATAAAAGACGTGTGGTACTCCCCAGTTATGACAATAGGGTAAGGGTAGTCTCCTGGAACAAAGGAGGTGTAGATTTGAACCTCCTCAACCTGAGGAAACCAGTGGCCTCGAATAAAGTTTCCCACTTAGGCAAGTGCCCTAACAATAAAAGGCAACATAAAATGGCACCAACAACATATCTGGCTGAGTTTAAAAATAAGCAGCTGGCACCGTTTTAGTCCTGGAAAAGATTAAGAAGGTGCCTAGGCCCTTCTAAGGGCTGGACTGTGTGTATCTCTACCATACACACATAAAGACTGTGTATATCTCTACCTCCACCCTAGGGCTGAAGGTAAACCCTTACATCTGGGAGAAACAGAATTTCATAAACCACAGAGTAACACAGGCCAGAAGGGACCTCAGAAAATCTGTTTCAACCTCTTGCACAAAGTAAGGCTGGGCCCAAAGTCACACCACATTGCCCAGGACTTCATCCAGTCAGATCTTGGAGATCTCCAAGGATGTAGATTGCAAAACCTCTCTGGGTAACCTGCTCCACTACCCAGTTGTCCAAATGGGACCAGTCTTTCCTTATATCCAGTCTGAATCCCTCATGTTGCAACTTTTGTTCCTGTCTTCCCACCACACACCGCTGTGAAGTGCCTGGCTCTGTCTTTTGTTTGACGTCTCCATTAGTTAGACTGCAGCTGCTGTGAGGACCCTGTGAAGCCATCTCTTCTCTGTGCTGAACACAGTCAATTCTTCCATCTTCTCCTCACAGACCAAGTGCTCCAGCTCCCTGCCAGCTTCATGGACCTCCTCTGACCTCAGAGTCCCAGGTATTATCGAGGTTTGTGACTGTCATGAAGACAGGAAACTAGAAAGATTTCTGTCTCATGTGAATAGATACCAGAGTGGCACCTGGGGCCCTCTTTCCTGCAAAAACACTGATAATAAAGATGCCTGCATCCAGTCATAGCACTGCTTATTTTAAAGCATATTTTCCAGTACATACTTTACAAATAAAATCTTCCTCAGTGTATTTAAACCTCCAGAACCTTAAAGAACAAAACAGGACACTTCTTTAATGTAAGATTTTGTCTTTATGTAAAACACTAAACCAAGTATTATGTTCAATGACATGCAGTATATGGAGTTATATCACAGAATCACAGAATGGCTAAGGTTGGAAGGGACCTCTGAAGTTCATCTAGTCCAAACCCTTTGCCGAGCAGGATCACCTATAGCACATTTCACAGGATGGCATCCAGGCAGGTTTTGAATATCCCCAGAGAAGGAGACTCCACAACCTCTCTGGGCAACCTGTGCCAAGTCTTTGTCACCCTCACAGTAAAGAAATGCCCCCTCATATTGAGCCAGAACCTCTTGTGCTGCAGTTTGTGCCCATTACCTCTTGTCCTCTCTCTGGATACAACTGAGAAGAGACCAACTCCATCGTCTTGACATCCTCCCCTCAGATATTTATACACATTGATGAGGTCTCCCCTCAGTCTTCTCTTTTCCAGGCTAAACAGGCCCAGGATGTATAAAATATATGTATATGTATATAGTGTCCAGCTCATGAGACAAATAAAAAGATTTAGATGAGACTGTTTCCTACAAAATAATCTTCTTTATCATTTCCTTAAAATACATTTCTATGAGCAGAATTTAGCACATATAACTTCTCAATTTTCAGGAAAAAATGCAAACAAATAATAAACTAAAGTGCTGACATTGCCAACAAGTGTTTGTCATTTCATTAACGAGGATCTATACTTGGGATACCAGTATAAAAGAGCTGATATTAGTAATTTCTCAAATGAAATTGTGCTGCTAGGTAATTCTGACAGCTTTCAACCACAGATATCTCACACTAATGAAGATGGATGGTATATTAACAGAGGGATATCGGGGAAGCACTGCAAATCAAGGGAGCTGGGTCCTATGACTTTGGACTCGTTTTGAGGGACAGTTTAATTTTCTTCCTGAATCATTGGGAGTTTCACCTCAGTTAAAAACAAGACAGAGAGGATCCAATAGCATGGATGCTACTACCTCACAGCAAGTACACCTCTGAGATTACACATCAGAAGAAATTTGAACTTTTTCTCCAGAAAAATCAGCTGATGTCACTGTACTATTGACAATGTGATTGTCCTCTTGGACCAGTTGTTGTTGGCAAATTCCTTGACATCCCAGAGACATAGAACATGGGCAATCATTTCAATCTCTCATTTTCTTTACTGCAGCATTATAGTTTTCCATGTTTCGTCTTTTACTGCTTTGGTCTTGATTTGGCATTTGTTACAGAACAGTAGGAATCATTTTGTAGTCCATGATATGTGACTATCTGCACAGCAGATGTTCTGCAGACATCAGATCCTGTGAGACAGCTGTTCTATGAACCTCTGAACAAGACATCTGTTGTAATAATTGCAATAATCCCCAGTAATTGCATGGGTTTAGGCTCAATGACAGAGTTGGTCTATACCTGCCCTATCTCACCTCTGTGTAACAAATTCCTTCATTGCAGTGTATAAATATTTTTTTCCCAAGAATTATTTTTAGTCAGTCCAGTCCATTAATTGGGAAGTATTCTGAGGTCCTCATGTCCCAGAAAGCAACATTTAGAGCACTAAATTATTCTAAAATCTAGAAAGTGTGTATGAATCATTATTTAAAAAAAAAAAAAAAAAAAAAAAGTCTCTCGCTATAAAGCTTCCTCTTATGCCCCATATGCAGAACCTAGCTGCCTCCAGCTGGTAAGGGGGGATCAGATGACTTCTTTAAAGTAAATTCAAAATCCAAATGTTTTAGGTCTCCTTTATTCCCCTCAATCCCCAGGATATTTTTTCAGGATTTTTTTTTTCAGTGAATCTGCAGCTTCCCTTAAAAAGCAGCAACAGCAGATACCAGTAATAGCTTAGAAGAGGCAAACAAGGGAATTTAAAGCCTCAAAATTGCTTCAACAAAGCAGTTAACACTAGTTACAGCTAAGTGCATAAGAAGTATTTTAGTGTTTCCTGTTCCCTTTTATCAAGCATCAGATACAGGCATCACAGTGGAATTTTCTTTCCCAGAGGTTCAGTTCCAGAAAACAGGCCTCTAACTAGCTAGGAACCTCTTTCCTAGATTTTGAAGGAAGATGGGGAAGGATGGAGTCACCTTTACCAATTCCACCAAAAAAAAAAAAAATCAGAAAAATAACAGTAACTACACATTCTGTAGTGACCTAATTCTAGCTGTTTCCACAGAATGACTTCAGGTCAGAGGACTCAACTAATGTTATCCATTAGAAAAGAAAAGTCATCAAAGAAAAAGCTGAAATCTCAGAATATTGATGTTGACGTTTTAGTACTTAAAAGGAAAAGTGATTGATGTATGGCTCAGGACTGTCAAAAACTAAACTCTGTAAAGACAAGAAGACAAAGGGGAGATTAGTTCTGTTGAAAAAATGAATTAGCTAGGGAGCACCAACCACGGTGAGAAACAAATGAGAATGCACTATTGGCCTGCCCACTACTAAGACAGCTATCTTCACTTGATTGTTGTCAAAACTGTATTTAGACTGAGTTGTAAGAATACTTTCCTCTCTACTTCTAAAGTGAGTCCAGGACATGGAAGAACACTCCAGGACCATGGAATGGCTGCAGGCAATGGAGCTTCAGATACCAGCAATACTTTAGAGAGAAAAATAATAATAATAATAACAATAATTCTCCATGGGAATAGTTGTTTTTGTCATCGCACAAGAAAATTTTCTTCAAGAATTACTTAACGCTGTTTTGAAGTCTCAGAAATATATGTAAATTCTAGATAACCTTTCAGTTCTCTGACAAAGCCTTTTAGAACTACTATGTTCTTTAAAAAATATATAACCTCACTGGATTACTATACTTATTATCAGATTTACCTGATTTACCGCAATACAATGTCATTTCTTCTGCTTAGACATTTACAGACAACATATTCCTTTCCACTGGAAGTACTGGAAGTATTTTCATTTATTATTATTCCTGACATTATTCCTCTGCCTTTTTACGAGTCATAGCAAAAAGATACTAAGCAGCTACTCCCAGCAGCTCTGTTTCTTAGAAGGACATCTTGCTCAAATAAATATAACATCACTACAACTGTCCTTTTCAAGACCTAAGGCAGTATTGTCTCATGCAGTAAATAAGAAAGAATGTTGGAGGTCAGAATATGAAGGTACAAGTAAGACCAGATCTTCTTCTTTCAGTTGTAATATAGACATGCAAGAAATGACAAATACTGTCCCATATAAGAAATAAGCCATATGATCATAAGAAGTACAGATACAGGTAGAAAAGCATCTTCTTTCTCTTACTAGTTTAATTCATGTACTTCAGAACTGTAGACCAGCCATGAGAAAACTCAGAAAAAAATACGATTCAGTTTTTTTTTTATTTTATTTAGAGAGCCTATAGATGCATCCGTTCTTTCAACTTGGAACATTTCTGCATGAATGTAGGTAGCAAAAGTGTCTAAACACTATTTGAAAGGCTAAAAATAAATGAGCTAATAAATACTAGAAAGCCATAGTACTTTGGTAAATATTATATTTTTATTAAAATAATGATAAACAGCAAGTGATTAAAAGTTCACTTTGTCTTATTTTGATATGCAATTGCTATTTATCATTTTTGTTACCATATCTTTGAAGAGATAGCAACAAAAACTTAGAAGTTCCTTATCTTAGGACCGTGAAGTGTGTCACAGACATTTTTTTTTCTATTTCTTTATCCTTAATCAGGTTATCACTTTATGTTTGAGATGTGATAGTCATGGTCTGTAAGGCTACACTCCACTACTGGGAGGTACGCAGAAGTCCCAGTTTCCCATAAAGCCCACCAAAATTAATAGGTATATTGCCTTCACATAGTGATGTGCAAAAGCAGTGCTTAAATGTTTGCCATAACTCCCTTTTGGCTATCCTTATGTTTTCCTAAGGTATCATCCTTCTCCAGTGTATTGACAAGCAATGAGAAAAGGTAAGCATTTGAAAACACAAGCTGAGTGGAATTAAGAGGAGTAAATAGTGTGCTCACTAGGAAGTAATTAAAAGCTATGAAGCAGGAAGAAGGCTGGAGGTGCCTAAAAGGCATTATAATTAAAAACCTAATGCATGTTAACTGTGAGTGGAGCATTGAAGTCATTGACATGAATGAAAAAACTCCCACTGAATTCAATAGGGACAGGATTTTATTCCATAAGTGCTCAACAAGAAGGTCAGTTCAGCTTCAGAGAGATTGATTGTAGGTTTGAGGATAAAAAGAAATGTTGCTGAAAATGGGAAATTGTGATTTATATAGGCAGCAATATGCACAGTTGTAAAATATCCACAAGAGAAATGAGAAGAGAGAATGAAAACCAAATTAGTTAATCCTTGAGTAAGGGGAAGAATAAATTATTTTAAAAACATGCTTAGCAAATATATATTTATATATTAAAAAGGAGACAAAATTAAGACAAATCCTGAACATGGAACAAATTTATACCAACTCATAGCTAGAAAAAAGTGATGAGGGAGTAAGAAAGCAGTGATAACTTTGTAGAGCATAGCTATTGATAAAAAGCATATTGGGAATATTTCAAAAATCTGAATTGGTTCAGATAGCACATAGCCTATTTGAACACAAATCAGAAATGAATTACGAAAGAAAAAGGAAAAGAATTTGCCATTGAGTAAAGCTAATCTCAAAAGCCCAGGTAAGTAATGGAGCTATCCTTCAGAAACACTCAGTTCCAGTGGCTTTAACATCATGTCTTTAAAAATTGACAACATAATCTGTTTGCCTTGATGCATTCCATGGAGGTAGATAAAACCCTAGAAATTTAAAATCATATTGGATATCACCACTATCCTATATCAAATATACCACCAAAAGTCCTACTTGTATAGGGAGTCTAGCAGGTTAACAAATTTTGAGTGTAAAATGGCTTAAATTGACAAAATGAATGAAATTTCATACTCGATACACTGTATATTAATAGCAAAAAAAATCATGCAAAAGAGTTCAGATGTACCATCTGAAGTTCAACTGTTGCAGGGGAATTCTGTTAATTTGGCTGGTATATCCAAAACTTTGACGTTAACAATCAGCAAGCAATGGACAGAAAGAAAATAGTAGTAGTAACATATCAGCCTATTCAGTCATGATATTCTCCATGGCTGCAGTACATTCACAATGTCTCTCCTTATCAGACAAGCAAATCTTCCCGGCAGAACACCCTTAACGTTTACTACCAATTCATGAAATATTAGGATGTGGCATTGTGAGTATGTAATTTATCTAAGGCATATGACAAGACTGAAAAAAAATGGGGAAAAAGGTATTTTTAACAACGTTTGAAAGCAGATGATCTCCTAAAACACCATGAAACCTTCCATTATCTTATCCTGCAGTCAGTAACTAAAAACATGCACTTAATCACTTATTTCATTTCTCTGAGTGACATAGAAAAGGACACAGAGCCAGTTGAGAGAGCTTGACAACCTTGGGTTTTCTTAAGCAGTGACTCCAGAAAGTCCTACTCAGACCTTTCAGCTCAGATGAAATTTTAACATAACCAGAGAAAGGCCACAGGTTGGAGCTTCTGAACCACAGAGAGCACTATCTCCACAATGTTTACTCAATCAGGCTGCCCAAGAGGTAGTGAGTCTTAACCAGACTATCCCAGGCATTGTTATATTTCAAATATAAATTCTATAACTTCTCTCAAAGGACTGGTTACCCTGATGCTGTGAGGAAAGAGATTTCTAACTGCTCTCATCTGTAGACTTTGTCATGAAGTATCCTCATGAGTCACTTTTGGTCCTTTTGCACAGTAATGCAAAGGCTTAGTAAGAAAATATTCTCCCGAGACACCCGTCCCCATACTGTGCATTTTTTTCCTACAGCCATACTAACACTCCCTGGAGATCTGCCACATATTCTCACACACATTCTGCAGGGAGCTCTATTTTTCTCTCTTCTCCACATCCATGCGCAGTATACAAAGTGCAAATAGGTCAGTCTGAAACTTCAAAAAAGTATACATAACTTATTTATTCTTGACTGTAGTTCCACAAAGATGCAAGAAAAAGACAACTCACCCTGCAGTTGCCCTACTTGACTTTGTCCTACATTATCTGTTCACTGATTCATATTTAAATTCCCCTTCACTTTTAGTATTGTACAGTTATTTTTATGTACCAGGTCACTCTAAACATACAACTGATGCTCTTACCTGCAAATTTTAGGAGGAAAAGATGTCTTCTAGCACTACAAAGAGCTAAGAAAATGTTGACAAGATTTACATTATTAATCAAAAAAACACCTTAACATTTTTGCATTTCCACTACTAGTTGAGGAGTAGAGAGCTGTAAAAATAAGACATAAATCATTTATGTTTCTCAAGTCACCTTTAAGGAAGTATTAAGGTTGTGGTTTTTTAATTTTTTTTTTACTATACTGTGGCTATATAATTGAAAAGTAAGTGCTAAAAATGTTTAAACATGAGGCTCAGTGGTTTAAAATGAGTACTACTACAGTGAAAATAGATTCCTTGAGAGAATTAACTAATCATTAATAACTTGAATTGACAAAGGCAGCACTAATCAAGTTCTGGCTTCATAATAATTCTTATAAAAATGGGTGGAAGGGGAGAGCAAGCTAATGAAGTGAGAATAATTTCTGCAAAAATAGTAATGAATCTACAGCACATTAACTCATTAATGAATTATACTTTTATTTCAGTATTTCATTTCCAGGTCAGGAGAAATGCAGGCCACTTGGGACAGGCTGATCAGGGAAAAGGTAATGCTTTTTATTCCTGACAGCACCTACATCATGTGAGACAATACCAGCAAACACATCATTTCTAAGAAAAGAGCTTCCAGCATCTGCAAGGTGCTGACCAGAATGAATGACCCAGTTATAGAAATAAATGCACTTGTTATGTTGAATACAATTTCTTTGCAAACTATTTTTTGAGTGACCCATTATCAGGACCACACTAAATTAAAGACGAACCTTAAAAAAAAAAAAAAAAAAAAAAAAGTGTTTCCATCCAGAAAAGGTACATGACTTGAACCTGACCTTCGATGTTTACAACAATATTTGAGATGTTTGAGGACTCCAGAGGGAACAAAATGAACTTCTGTATACAGAATTTCCTAAGCTGAAATGTGTTTGTACTGTAAGCACATGTATATTAAGTCTTTGGCTTCAGAGAGGGATCAAAACTATTGAACATGCTGACTAGATACTGCAGGCAAAGAAGACCTTCCAGAAGTGTCAGACTTAAAGTGTGTGCCTGTACAACACAGCCTAGATATTCAGAATCTCCAAATATAACTGTTTCTATGTCTAGGGTATATATATATATATATACCCTATCTCTTCATGAGAACGTCTGAACAAATTTTACTAACTCCCAGTGTTTTTTCTGAGGTGTTAATGGGTAAAATACCTGTGTAGTACACATGCACACTCTTGAGAGTTCAAATTGCTTTATGAACCTCCTAGCCAGCTTCATTTTGAAGTGTTCACCTAAAAACTTAATTTAGCCTCTACATCTTCTTCAGTCAGTGGGAGTCTTTGTCTGGCTCTGAGCTCTGGTCAGGTGAGAAAGCAAGAAAAAAAGAGATTGTAAAAGCTTCTTTTTCTGTTTTGTTTTTGTTTGTTTGTTTGTTTGTTTTTTTAAAGTCTATTTTTGAGTGAGTAAAGGCAGATGCATTTATATTCCTTGAAATATTATTAGACAAAGTTTCTCTATCCAACTCTTTGCAAGGCAGAAAAAAAGCTGTGATCATTAGAAAACTGAGAGAAAATTTAATGCCATATAAAAAGAATGGTTATTTCATATATGGGCAAAAAACCACAGCGCACACACAGTGTGAGAGCTGATCCTCTTATCATGTAAATGAATAAAGCATCTTGGACTTGGAGCTAATTTAGTTTATGAGGATGCCATTTAACACTACTGCTAGATATTTTCTGAAGTTGGGGCTGAGTGAAAACACCAGCACAAGTTAATCAGAACTTGCTGTTTTTTCTTCTCTACATCAAGTCTGATAATTCAATTTATGTGAGCTTACAGCTAATTTAAAAGATCATTGTAATGCCAATGTTGCTAATGCTTTTCCTTCTAGACTTCAGCAGATCAGGATGTTTCCTCTCAATTTTCCATCTGTAATTCTGTCTTGCACAACGCTGATTTTAATTTGAAGTTACTTTCTCCCTTGTATTTTTTTAAATATAGATTTTTCTTTTCTAAACAAGTCATACATTCCTCTGATTATATCATATATTTATAGTTTCTCAATAAAATACAAGGCCCTTCTATTTTCAATATATTTTACTTTTCTCATGAAATTCCTCTTCAATTTGACTATATATTAGCTCCTGCTACAGCAATAGACTGCAGAGAATCTGAAATAAACATCAAGAATTGCCATAATTTCCAAGTGTACTGAGAAACAAAATTTGTCTAAACTATGCAGTTCTACCCTGGACCAAAAATATTTCAAAATCTCAGATTTCTACATAGTATATCACAAAATGTATCAAAATCTCCGGCTGCATTTCACACTGCATATTCAGCTTATGTATAAATAACACTCCTTGTCTGAAGATTCCCCAGTTCAACTCCTCTGTCTCTTTCATATATTTTCTCTGTACTATTTCAAGTAATATGTAGGCTTTCACAAGGAAAGCTCTCTGTTGCAGTACTGCTTGCTTCTAAAGCATCTTCCTTGTACTAAGACTGTTTGTACACTGGCAGAAGGGCTGTACTCTGTAAGAAATCATTTCTGCAGTTGCCAGTTCACAGTAACTCCCTGGTGCTGCAGCTGCAGAGCTTCATGTGATCGGTGAGAAGGAATTACACATCACTGCATGGTGGCCATGGGATGCCACATTTTTCTCTCTCTCCTACCCCAGCAGTCCCTGATGCTGCCTTCAGGCCAGGCTGCCAGGGGTATGCCCCCACTAAGCACCCTGATGGCAGGGTGGGCTTTCCTCTAGCTGGCTTCAGGAGCAAACATCAATCAATCAGGTAGCAAAAAGCACATCTAAAGGGACAGAAAAAAAAAAAAAAAAAAAAAAAAAAGAGAGAGAGAGAAAGAAAAAAAGAGCAAGGGGGACTGGTAGTTGCTATGTTTTTCTCTCTTAACTGACACATCAGTTCTGTACATTGCCAAACAAAAGGAGTTTTGACTAAATATTTGTCTCCCACTATCTCCCTCTAGTAAAAATCAACGTGCACATGATCACTCAGATGAAGAACAGCATGAAGGGGCTAAAAATGAAAAAGTACTATGAAGAGACTCTCGTTGAGGACTAAAAAATAAAAAATAAAAATCAGGAGTGGCTTTACACACTGCCAAAGAGCTTTTATTTAGACAGGCTATTGCATCCTGCCCCCACTATATGCAGCTACAGAGGTTGACACTAGAATAAATCTCAACTCTATAAAAATTTACTGACAGCACAGACTGCAAGGGAAGAGCTCACGTACCCTCATCCTCCAGCTCTTCCCTTCCTGCAAACTTCAGCAGTTTAGTGCTCCATAAAACTGTTTAACATCTTCTGGGAATTCTCCAGCCAGCTAACCTTTTGGAGACTCAGAGATCTCTGGCACTTCAAGGAAGGCTGGGCAATTGCTTCCTTGCTGTGGTAGAGGACCCTCAAATAAACCAAGAAAAGCAATGGAGATAGAGGGACAGCAAGAAAGTGAAATAGCACAGCTATCTAGTTTTGATATCCCAAAATGAAATCTGGCGGGAAAAGGGGTAGTTTTACGGAGAAGGAACATGCTCCACACCATCACAAGAAGGGTTTCAAGTGGCGGCAGCGCAGTGCTGCAAGGCACTCCCAGAAACAAGAAGCTCTCATGCTAATTGAACGACAGTCACAACAGGTGCTGCTCTGGACTTCTCTTCTTGCTAAGGGGATAATCAATCAAGTAACTCAGTACTCATCTTGTGCCTAAAAGTTTCAGATTTCAGTCTAAGCTACCCAGAGCCACCCTACTGTTTGCCTTACATCTATTTGTTGGCATGAGGAACATTTTCTGTGATAAGGGCTAAAGTCCTATAAAAGGTGGCCAACCCAAATATTGCAAGTTTTTAAGAATGAACCAGCTACACAAATACGGCCCAGAATGCTTGAGGATCGGTTATTCCTTCCTTGGGCCAGGAACAAGTACTTGACTCTTAAAAGTCCCTGAGAAAACCCTCTTACCTAATTCTGTTTGTTAAAAAACTATCTTCTCCCCCTTTTTCTCTACCATGTAACCCAATATCTTCAAACCTAGTTACAAAACAGAGGTCAAATCCCTTCAAGTGCTAGAAAAACTCAGAGGATACATCTTTTTATGAGAAAGGGAATTCAGAAATGAATGTTAGATTAACCAAGCTGAGCAGATCCAGTGGAAACCATGTCACATGCTGAAATGCTATTGGCACAAGCCAAAGCAATAAATTCATTGCAGACTTGGTTGGTTGTGCATCCACCTCCACAGTGTCCCTGGAGTCCTGTCCATGTCGTCCTGTGACACCAGAGAGTAAAAGGTGAGATTAAAATGGGCAGCAAAGGAGTAAACAGGATGCACAACATCTATCCAATGCCCACCACAAACTGGCAACACCAAAAAAACTAATGCAGTCTCAGGTAACGTCCACACTCTGCTCATCCCTCCCATTGAGGAATGATGAATGCAGCTCTCTCTCAGAGGTGATCTGATAGATGATCCAAAGTGACTGATGAGGTGCATGGTGGGGCAAGATTAACATGGGGAAGGAGCCCAAGCTGCAACAGGCCTTCCACGCAATGGTCATACTGAACATGTGAGACCCCAGCTAAAGGCATCACCTGCAACACACTGGTCATCTCCCCAGGAAAGGATGGGAAGAAGTCTCTACCCAGATATCCCTTCCATGTGCCTTACTAGGAAAGGATGTTCTGGGCCATGCCAAAACTACCAGCATGGTGTGTTTCCATGCCACTGGCTTGATGGTTTGATCACTGTTCTGACTGTTCTGACAGGGTGAAAAAGAGGCAGTGAAAAAAATGTCAGTTACATTTTATCTGGAGAATTATTTGACAAGTTTCATGGAGCAGTGTGAAGCTTTCCCTGGTGTAGGACTGTGACATCCACTGAACTGGAAGGAGGCCAAAGGGCAGAATTCAGAAGGACTGTAAAAGATTCAAGTAGAAATATCTTTGAGCAAGAGACCTCTCACAGTTTATATCCGTTCTTGTTCTCAGGTGTTTAAAATACCTTCCTAGAAACTAAGGATAAGCATTGTCTCACCCTCAGTGTTAAGCATTTCATTCAGCAAAATTTTAACACCTTATGATAAGAAAGATAACATGTCTAAGCTGTAAGAAATTAATCTATTTTCTGCACGTCTATTTAACATGACTCTGGTAATAAAAGCTGCAACCACAAAAAAAAAAAAAAAAAAAAAAAAAAAAAAAAGCAGGCACTAATATTTTCTTGGAAAATCAGAGGGTTTTAGCTCTCTATCCTATTGGCTTCTGCCTCCCACCCTGTTATACTACCCCCAAAATTCCACTGTTAAAGAGATTTTCTCAGGCAAGGTGCCAGGCTGACAGAGCTGAAGGCCTCTTCCCCTGTGTAAGACATATTGCACCCAAGGACCAGAGCAGTCCAACAACACCAATGCCTGGAGTGGCCACAGCATCTCTCTTCCAGGAACCTAAACAGGACCAAAGCATGGCTCAAGGGATGTCCCACAGTCACTGTTGCTGCTTCAGCATTGGCACAGACCCTGCCACAGTTTTGGTCTGTGCCACCCAGCAGTCTTCCAGGCGATGTCCAGGTCAATTGTGTTCCCAATAAGAAAGATGACAAACACTGTTTAATGGGAAAGGATGAGTTTAATCACATCACTTGCCTCCTGGCCCAAAGCACAGACTCCAGCCCTTCTTATTTATTAGCATATATACAGCCAACAAGGAAAAGACACTGCCTGGGCCCTGGGCTGAGCAAGGCCAGTCTCTGTTACACCATGTGTCCTAGGAGTTTTTTGTTCCCACATGGACAGGGTGGGCTTAGATATCCATACCTGTTCGCACCACGTCTGCAACATGGCTGTACATGCCCCTCACAACAGGCTTCAAGTAAGGCACCAGAAGGACCTTCAGGCGCATGTTCAGCTTTTTTTACCAAGTCCAGTCACTCCACAGAATTCAAGAAATGTTAAACACATTTGAGCATTCTAGTCAGTTAGAAAGGGAACTATATGTTATGTTGAATTAGGACCAAAAATAAAAAATAAAAAACTATAGTGAAGGAAAAATAGCATAAAAAATAAATGGTGGACCATTTAGTGGGAAAAAAAAAAAAAAAAAAAAAAAAAAAAAAGCATGTTTTGGTCTGGCAGGTCTTCTTCTCCAGGCTATATCATTTTAAAGATTTTGATCACATTCTGGACATAAACAGATTAACAAGAGTAGAGTTAAAAGATGCTACAGAAGTCAAAGATGTGCCCCTGCGTGTCATATTTTCTTTTTTTTTCTTTTTTTCTTTTTTTTTTTTTTTTGTCTTTTTCTTGTGTAAAAAGACCTGGACAACACTGTTAAAGGAGAAGATTTCAAAGTCTGTAAGTGTTATTAGATGAGGAGCCACAGCATATCATACAGAAAACAGAATTGAAGAGGAAAAGATTTCTATCATTTAAGACCTTGGTCTTGCCAAAAGCAAATGTAGATGAATGCAGACTGACAAGCCCTGGAACAAAGAACAAACCTGACAGACTATCAGCCAAAAGAAAGATTCTGAAGCATAAAAAGAGATTGGAAGTTATTACAGAAAAATCCTTTAAAGCCCTTAGCCAAGTATCCAGTTGTAGTAAAGAAAGCAAACAAGAACTCAGGTAGTATTGCTAAAGGAACATAAATCAAAGCTGTTCATGTTATCAGTATAATAATACAGTAGCTAAACTTGCAGAGAGAATACATGGTACACTTTCAGTGCGCATGTACTAAGGGAAAATACAACTTACTTTTGGGCAGGTTGAGCAAAAAGAGTTACAAAAATACCAAAGGTACTTCTAGAATCAACCTAGAAGTCAGAGGCAATATCTGAGGTCCTTCAATCAGTCAGTCTGATTATTTAGAAGAAGGATTATTTGAATGATTAGTAATAGTTTTAAGCTCAATTTAAATTTTGGATATGCACAGCTTAGCACTAGCATCAGAGAACAGTAAAACAGAAATCTGAGAGTGAGCATCCCCTAAGGACTCCATGCAAGGTGGGTCATAAATTCTAAGGCCCTTGCCAACTGAGATATTTTCAAAAACACTGATGGTGATGAAACAACTATCACAGAACACATCTGTAGAACAGACTGGCTACGAGTGAGCTTTCTCATTCACAAAAAAAAAAAAAAAAAAAAAAAAAAAATCTTCTTTAATAATTGCTATGTCATGGAAAATGTGGAAAATATGCTTCCCTTTCCCTCAGTCACAACACGCTGTATTCTCCAGCCTTAATTACTAAGGATAGCCAGCAAGTTACTCTGAAATTACTGGATTTTACCTTTTTGCCTTTGTTAATCTCCCTGCTGGTCACTGGAGATCTAATTGATAACTACCAAGACTGCACATACCTGTGATATATCTGTTAAAAAATAATGGTTATATGTGAGATGTACTATTGTCTGTTTTAATACCATTTAACATAAATGTACTGAACTTTCCTGCAGATTAAGAAAGCTTTCACAGAATGTTCTTAGGTCACATAGGTTTCAGAAGGAAAGGAAAGGAAAGGAAAGGAAAGGAAAGGAAAGGAAAGGAAAGGAAAGGAAAGGAAAGGAAAGGAAAGGAAAGGAAAGGAAAGGAAATGAAAGGAAAGGAAAGGAAAGGAAAGGAAAGGAAAGGAAAGGAAAGGAAAGGAAAGGAAAGGAAAGGAGAGGAG